>NC_135717.1:15196326-15504060 GCF_964656455.1 Halichoerus grypus | reverse complement strand
ACTGGCAACAGTTTATAACGGCAAATGAAGTAGTAAATACTTCATGAACAAACTCTCTGTTCCCAATTCCAGCATAAATTGGATTAGATAATCATTTTCATGAAGATTTCCATATGTCACAATCCTAATCGTATCTTGAAGTGAACGGAACAATTCCATGAAGATAAAGAGTTGATCCTTTCAATTTGGGCTTTCAAGAATTGCCTGTGCGGGCGCCTGGGTGGCTCAGTTGTTAAGCGTCTGCCTTCGGCTCAGGTCATGATCCCAGGGTCCTGGGATCGAGCCCCACATCGGGCTCCCTGCTCCGCGGGAAGCCTGCTTCTCCCTCTCCCACTCCCCCTGCTTGTGTTCCCTCTCTTACTGTGTCTCTCTCTGTCAAATAAATAAATAAAATCTTAAAGAAAGAAAAAAAAAAAAAAAAGAATTGCCTGCGCACAGTGTTGGTAAAGCATGAGTCCTGATAATCTTGAACAAACAAAGCCTCCCTTGAATTTAACTTCATTTTTTAAAGGTTTTTTATTTTTTTTATTTATTTTTTTTTAAGATTTTATTTATTTATTTATTTATTTGACAGAGAGAGACACAGCGAGAGAGGGAACACAAGCAGGGGGAGTAGGAGAGGGAGAAGCAGGCTTCCCCGCAGTGCAGGGAGCCCGATGTGGGACTCGATCCCAGGACCCTGGGATCACGACCTGAGCCGAAGGCAGACGCTTAACAACTGAGCCACCCAGGCGCCCCAAAGGTTTTTTATTTTTAAGTAATCCCTACATCCAGCGTGGGGCTCCAAACCACAACCCTGAGCTCAAGAGCTGCATGCTCCACCGACTGAGCCAGCCAGGCACCCCTACTAATTTCATTTTGTAATACTTGCTTATTTTGTAGTAATTTTGGGGGTAGTTGTGATTTTAAAAATTAACAGAGTTTATATTTAGAGCTGTTTTAGGCTTATGGAAAACTGATAGGGAAGTACAGAAAGTTTCCACATGCAACCCACTGTTTCCCCTGCATTTGCATTTTGTATTAGTGTCATGCATTTGTTACAACTGATGAGCCAATATCAATACATTATTATTAAATAAAGTCCAATAGTTTACATTAGGGGTCACTCTTTGTGTAGTATAGTCTATGTGTTTTCACAAATGTATGATGACATGTGTCCATCATTACTGTATCGCAGAGAACAGTTTCATCGCCCTAAAAATCCCCCTACTCCACGTATTTGTCCTTCCCTCCTGATAACCTCTGGCAAAACTATATTACTCCTAGGGGCGCCTGGGTGGCTCAGTTGGTTGGGCAACTCCCTGCAGCTCAGGCCTTGATCCTGGAGTCCCGGGATCGAGTCCCGCATCGGGCTCCCTGCTCAGCGGGGAGTCTGCTTCTCCCTCTGGCCCTCCCCCCTCTCATGTGCTCTCTTTCTCAAATAAATAAATAACATCTTAAAAAAAAATAAAACTCCTAGAAGATAATATAGGTGGAAAATCTAGGTAACCGTGGGCTTTGCATTGACTTTTTAGATACAACACCAAAAACATGGTCCATGAAAGAAAAAAATTGATGTTGGACCTCATTGAAATTGAAAACTCCTGCTCTGTGAAAGACACTGTTGAGAGAATGAAAAAGCACGCCACATACTGGGAGAAAATCTTGGCAAAACTTGATATTTGATAAAAGACTGGTATCCAAAATATACAAAGAACTTTTAAAACTCAACAATAAGGAAATTGACAGTCTGCTTAAGAATGGGCAAAAGATCTGAACAGACACCTCACCAAAGAAAATATACAGATGGTAAATATGCATACGAAAATATGTTCAAGGAGTGCCTGGCTGGCTCAGTTGGTAGAGCATGCAACTCTTGATCTCAGGGTCATGAGTTTAAGACCCACGTGGGGTGTGGAGTTAAATTAAAAAAAAGTTTAAAAAAATGAAAATTTGCTCAACATCATATATCATCAGGGAATTGCAAATTAAAGCAACAATGACACATGACTGCATGCCTATTAGAATGGCTAAGTTTCAAAACACTGACAACACCAAGTGTTGGTGAGGGTTTGGAGCACCAGGAACTCTCATTCATTGCTGGTGGGAATATAAAATGGTATAGTCATTCTGGAAGACAGTATGGCAGTTTTTTTAACAAAACTAATTGTGATTTTTTTAAGTTGGAAATCAAACCTATAACTTGTTTGAAGTCAATAGTGCCAGAAGCAGATTTTCTCAAAGAGCTAAACAAAGCTTAAAAAGCAAGTAACAGTGGGGGCACCTGGGTGGCTCAGTCAGTTAAGCATCAGACTCTTGGTTTTAGTAATGCTGTCAAGAGTGGTGGGATTGAGCCCCCAGATGGGCTCTCTGTTCAGCTCGGAGTCTACTTGAGAGTCTCTCTCCCTCTCCTTCTGCCCCTCCCTCCCATGCATGCTCTCTCTCCCTCTCTAAAATTAACAAATAGGGGCGCCTGGGTGGCTCAGTCATTAAGCGTCTGCCTTCGGCTCGGGTCACGATCCCGGGGTCCTGGGATCGAGCCCCGTATCGGGCTCCCTGCTCAGTGGGGAGTCTGCTTCTCCCTCTCCCACTCCCCCTGCTTGTGTTCCCTCTCACTGTGTCTCTCTCTGTCAAATAAATAAATAAAATCTTTAAAAAAATTAAATTAAATTAAATTAACAAATAAATAACATTTAAAATAAAAATAAAAGCAAGTAATAATGGAAGACAAAGTTTCTAGCATTGGACCAGTAGTACCAAATAATGCTGTATGAGTGCCTGAATAATAAACCCATTTTGTAAGAGACAAATTTAAGTACATATTGTAGATTCCCCATAGTTCAGGCAGAATTCAAACTCTACATTTTTTTTAAAATGTTATTATGTTATGTTAGTCACCATACAATACATCACTAGTTTTTGATGTGGTGATCCATGATTTATTGTTTTCGCATAACACCCAGTGCTCCATGCAGTACGTGCCCTCCTTAATACCCATCACCGGGCTAACCCATCCCGCTCCACCCTCCCCTCTAAAACCCTGTTTGTTTCTCAGAGTCCATAGTCTCTCATAGTTCATCTCTCCCTCCGATTTCCCCCCTTCATTTTTCCCTTCCTTCTCCTAATGTCCTCATGCTATTCCTTATGTTCCACAAATAAGTGAAACCATATGATAATTGACTTTCTCTGCTTGACTTATTTCACTTAGCATAATCTCCAGTCCCTTCCGTGTTGATGTAAAAGTTGGGTATCCTTTCTAAAGGCTGAGTAATATTCCATTGTATATATGGACCACATCTTCTTTATCCATTCATCTGTTGAAGGGCATCTTGGCTCTTTCCACAGTTTGGCTATAGTGGACAAACTCTACATTTTAACAGCTAACTGTTCCTAAATAAAACTATTTTTATTTTTTTAAATATTTTATTTATTTATTCATAAGAGACAGAGAGAGAGAGAGGGAGAGGGAGAAGCAGGCTCCCGCTGAGGAGGGAGCCCGATGCGGGACTCGATCCCAGGACCCCGGGATCATGACCTGAGCCGAAGGCAGACGCTCAACCATCTGAGCCACCCAGGCGCCCCTAAAACTATTTTTAAAAAGGAATAACACAAGAGATTTTTTTTTTTTTTTTTTGACCAACTCCATCTAAGTTTAGATGTGTCTAAGGGCTTAGGTCATTCGTTTTCAAACTGTGAGCAAAGGGGATCCACAAGGTGAAAACTATTTTGATAACAATATTAAAGATGTTATCTGCCTCTCACTCTTGTTTTCTCATTAGTGTAGAGTGGAATTTTCCAGAAGCTACATGAAGTGTGGTATCACAACAGATTGAATGCTGATATGAAAATCCAGCTGTCTTTTATTAAGCCAGACATTAAAGAGACATGCAAAAATGAAAAATTAGTCCACTTTTCTCACTATTTTTTTTTGTTTTAGAAAATATAGTATTTTAAAAATATATTATTTGGCTAAAATTAACAACACAAGAAACAATAGGAGTCAGCAAGGATGCGGAGAAAAGGGAACCCTCCTACACTGTTGGTGGGAATGCATACTGGTGCAGCCACTCTGGATAACAGTATGGAGGTTCCTTAAAAAGCTGAAAATAGAGCTACCCTACGACCCAGCAATTGCACTACTGGGTATTTACCCCAAAGATACAAATGTAGTGATCCAAAGGGGTACGTGCACCCCAATGTTTATAGCAGCAATTTCCACAATAGCCAAACTATGGGAAGAGCCCAGATGTCCACTGATAGATGAAAGGATAAAGAAGATGTGGTATATATATACAATGGAATATTATGCAGCCATCAAAAAATTGAAATCTTGCCATTTGGAATGACTTGGATGGAACTAGAGGGTATTATGCTAAGTGAAATAAGTCAGTCAAAGAAAGTAAACATCATATGATTTCACTCATATGTGGAATTTAAGAAACAAAACAAATGAACATGGCAAGGAGGGGGAGAGAAGAAAACCAAGAAACATATTTTCATTTCTTTTCTGGAAAGTATCTAGGAGTGAAATTGCTGGGTCATAACGTAGATGATATTTAACTTTATGAGAAACTGCCACATTTTCCAAAGTGTTTTACCATTTTACATTTTCCAACAATGTGTGATTGTTTCAGATTCTCCACTTCCTGGCCAACAATTGTTTCAGTTGCTCTACTTCTTTGTCATTGTTTTTTTTTTTTTTTAAGATTTTATTTATTTATTCATGAGAGACAGAGGCAGAGGGAGAAGCAGGCTCCCTGCAGAGCAGAGAGCCCGATGTGGGACTCGATCCCAGGACCCTGGGATCATGACCTGAGCCGAAGGCAGACACTTAACCGACTGAGCCACCCAGGTGTCCCTCTTTGTCATTGTTTTTAATATTAGTCATTCTGGGGCACCTGGGTGGCTCAGTTGGTTAAACAGTTGCCTTTAGCTCGGGTCATGATCTCAGGGTCCTGGGATCGAGCCCCATATCGGGCTCCCTGCTCCCTGGGGAGTCTGCTTCTCCCTCTGCTTCTGCTGATCTCTCGCTCATGCTCTGTCTCTCTCAAATAAATGAATAAAATCTTTAAAAAAAAATATTAGTCATTCTAGTGGGTAGGAAATGGTATCTCGTGGGATTAATTGGAATTTCCTTTTCAGAAAACATCGCCCATCATATTAAATTAATGCTACTCATTTGAATCTTACTTATTTTATACAATTATATTTAATTTTAAAATCTGCTTTGGTTTTATACCTGTATAAGCAGCTATAAGAATAAGGCATTTATAAGGAAATACTGCCCCAGTGTTCCATGTCTTGCCTTCTCTGAGTCATTGACAGAACTGAGATGTGTTGAGCCGTACCAGCTTCTTTTCATTGATCATTTCTTTCTTCTCATCCCCAGGACTTGACAGAAAAGTTCCCTGGGTTATGTCTGTACTTAGTGCCTGTGGTTGTTGGAGAATGGATGGTTGTGGGCAAGAGTGTGTGAGTGCAAAGGAACTGTGTGCTGCTTGTGTTCTGATTTTTGGCAACTTGATTCTACACTTGGGGTCGGTCTCTACAGTGATTTATGTCATTGTAATGATTTTACTTCTTTTTTTTTTTTAATTTTTTTTTTTTTTTTTTTTTAAGATTTTATTTATTTGCGAGAGAGAGAATGAGAGACAGAGAGCATGAGAGGGAGGAGGGTCAGAAGGAGAAGCAGACTCCCCGCCGAGCAGGGAGCCCGATGCGGGACTCGATCCCGGGACTCCAGGATCATGACCTGAGCCGAAGGCAGTCGCTCAACCAACTGAGCCACCCAGGCGCCCCTGTAATGATTTTACTTCTAACTGACATTTTTATCAAATGTATGACTAAATACATAAAGAATGGTAGAAAAACAAGAATAAGGCATTTATATCTAGTTTTCTATTTGTATGCATTATCATAATAAAAATAATATAGGTCAACATTTGAGGGTCATAATTTTTCCTTTACAAGATGTAAGTGCATTTCTTAAGTTTGAACCACTAACCTAGCCCACACATCTCTACTATTCTAGTCTCTGTCCAGTTCTCAATAAGTTAATTCAGCTACAGCTTTTTTCATCTACATTTACAACTTGTTTTATAGTCACCTTATTTGGATTCAGGTGTTTCTCAAGCCTCCATTAAAATTTCAAAAAGTGTACTAAGCTAGGTTTTTTTCATAGATACCTTTCATTGTGTTAGTGTTTACTGGTGTAATTCTTAGAAAGTAACTTTATTCTTCATATTATGAGTGTCACAACTGAGTGTGTAACAGACTCAAAATAGCTCTAAACATCTCTTTACTAGGTTCTGAAAATAGTGATAATATTAACTTTGGGAGATATATATGGCTTTTAAAATTTGGGCTTGAGGCTAGATGAATAATGTGCTGAAACTCTTTAAAAATTATATAGATATATATAACAGTATTATCAAGAGTTTGGAGGGGCGCCTGGGTGGCTCAGTTGGTTAAGCGACTGCCTTCAGCTCAGGTTGTGAGCTGAAGTCCTGGGATCGAGTCCCATGTCAGGCTCCTGGCTAAGCAGGGAGCCTGCTTCTCCCTCTGACACTCTCCCCTCTCATGCTGTTTCTCTCTCTCAAATAAAATAAAATCTTAAAAAAAAAAGAGTTTGGAAAACATGAGAAAATAAAAAGAATCACCCTTACTCTGGTATCCTAACACATCCATGATCATTTTGTAAATTCATTTTCAATATTTTAATATTATATGTTTTTGCATGGTTATACTGTAGGATGCATTGGTTCTTCATAGACTTGACAATGATAATTTTTAATGATACATAATTTTTGTATTGAGTACAACTGCCATAATAATAATAATAATGATAACAATAATAATAATAGCTGTAGCTAAAATGTACTGAGCTCTTACTATGTGCCTATAAATACCATAGATTGTTTAATTTCCCACAACAACTTTATTTTGCTTAACCACTCTACCTCAAATTGCTTCCAAATTTTCACTGTCTTTATGGATATGACCTTTCTTTAAGTTGAATTAGCTCCAATGTGAGATATTTCCAGAAGTGAGTGAGTCATAAGACATGAACATTCTTGTTGCCCTTGATACAAATTGCCAATTTTTATCCCTGAAGGCTTATATAAATATAAATGTCACTAAAAACACAAGAGAGTGCCCATTTTAGTGCATCTTTTTTTTTTTTTTTTTAAAGATTTTATTTATTTATTTGACAGAGAGAGACACAGCGAGAGAGGGAACACCAACAGGGGGAGTGGGAGAGGGAGAAGCAGGCTTCCCGCTGAGCAGGAAGCCCAATGCGGGGCTCGATCCCAGGACCCTGGGACCATGACCTGAGCCGAAGGCAGACGCTTAACTGACTGAGCCACCCAGGCGCCCCCATTTTAGTGCATCTTTAACAGCATGAAGTATTATCATTTAGTAGGTTATTTTTTGGACTATTTTTATTTTTTAAAGATTTTATTTATTTATTTGAAAGAGAGAGCATGAGACAGGGGAGGGTCAGAGGGAGAAGCAGACTCCCTGCTGAGCAGGGAGCCCGATACGGGACTCGATCCCGGGACCCCAGGATCATGACCTGAGCGGAAGGCAGTTGCTTAACCAACTGAGCTACCCAGGCACCCTTGACCATTTTTAATAGATAAAAGACCTCATCACTGGGCGCCTGGGTGGCTCAGTTGGTTAAGCGACTGCCTTCGGCTCGGGTCATGATCCTGGAGTCCCGGGATCGAGTCCCACATCGGGCTCCCTGCTCGGCAGGGAGTCTGCTTCTCCCTCTGACCCTTTCATGCTCTCTCTGTCTCATTCTCTCTCTCAAATAAATAAATAAAATATTAAAAAAAAAAAAAAAGACCTCATCACTATTTGTCAGAATTCAGTATCTTTCCTTACATTCATTTATTAGCTGTATTGCTTTTCTAAATAATCTGTCCATTTCCCCCATTTATTTATAGTTAATGTATTTTTTGCCAATTTGATGGTCTATTTGCTTACTTAATTTTTTAAAATCATAAAAACAGTAAATTATTACTTTTGAAAGAAGATGTGAAAATTTTCTTCACACCTTAGCTCCATACTCTTATTTAAAGAAAGAATTACTGTTAACAAATTGGGACATATTCTTCCAGATACAGACACACAAAATAGATCTCATTTCATATTTTCACACTTTAATGTATCATGGGCATCTGTGCTAACACCTATGGATTTAGCTTAATCTTTTTCATGGTCTCATAGTGTTTTATTTTATGGATGTATCACCATTTACTAACCTACCCCTGTTGGCATTCAGGCTCCTTCTCAAATCTGCAATGAGCACCTTGCTTAATTAAAAAGTATACTTGTATCATATTTCCTGGTAACATTTTCCTCCCTGAGTTTTCCCCATAAACTTTGAATTCTGGTAACTTTTCACATACCATTTAAAACTTTTAAGGGCTAATATCTGTCTGTTTACTTCCTTTTTTTTTTTTCTCAAGATGTCTTTTATTATTTTCAGCTCTATCCTGGGCTTCACAGTGAGGCAACATGTCATTGATGGGCAGTAACTCAAGAATGATCAAATAGTGCATGCATCAAGTGCTATGGGAATCTTGATGGAGAGAATCAAGTTATGGGAAAGTGAGAGAAAGCTCCACAGATAAGATGATATTTAAGCTGGATTTTGAAAGGTAGGGAAGAGGTATAGATTCAGAGAGGAAATGGAATGGGGGTGGAGGGAGCCAAACAGGTAGGGAAAACAGCCCTGGAAAGACCTAGACGGTTAAGATGGTACACTTTGTTCAGGGTATGGCGAGTTAAGGGTGGCTGGAACGTTTTGGAAAGAGAGTACTGATAATCACAATAACATTTAACATAATATTTCATTAATGCTCACAAAAACCACAGGTAGGTGCCATAATTATCCCCATTTTACAGATGAGGTGATTAAGACTTAGGGATAATGAGTGACTCAAGCTCATATAGATACTAAAACAGTCAAATGTAGGGTCTGGTCCAAATTTTGAGTGTGCTTTGTTAGCACCAGGCATCTCATCGGTGAAGAGAGTAGACAGGCCATGTGGAGGAGGCACTTAACATGTGATGTTAAGATTGGACTTTTTCTTAGAGACCATAGGGATCCACTAAAGATTTTGGAGTAACAACCAAATCTGGTTGTTAGAAAATAACTTTGGTGGCAGCATGACGATGGATTGGATAGGAAGAGAAAGATGAAGGAAGGAGAAAGGGAGAGAAAGAGGAAGGCAGGAAATTAGCTAGGCACTATTAACTAAGATTTTTATGATTGCTGCACACTGGATTCAGCAATTTCCGTTGCAAGAGCCCAGATGATAACTGTGGAATTGAAGAGAAGGCACCCACAGATTCTTAGAAAGTAGAATCAATGAGGTTTGTGATGACTGGTTTGATGTGGATGGTGAAAGAGTAAGAAATTTGGATGAAGAAAACAAATCTGTTTTTGGGTGCATATAATGAGTCTGTCTGGTGAGCTGCTATCTTGGAGGTGCATGGCATCTATCTGGATAAAACTAGAAGACATCTGGAAATGAGCGTGGTGCTAAAAAGATGGATTTGGAAGCAGATAGGGAGCAAGCCATTGAAGCTTTGTCAGGAGATAGTAGAGCAAAATAAAAAAAAAAAGGGAACACAGTCCAGAAAGGTGAGTATCACCTTCACAGGTGGGCACTGGAGGAGCTGCTAGAAGTGGAGAAATGAGGGGGCTACAGGGGGCCCATTCCTTCACCCAGCATGCAGGAACCAGGGGCCTGGGGGTCTGAGGTGGTCTGGAATAAGCTGACTAGGCTTGTCTATGGACTGCTATGCATGGCGCTGAGGGTGCAAAATGATGAAAGAGATCGTCACATGGAAGGAAGACATTAAATTCCAGGAGAATAAGGTCAACCATCAAGGAAATCATCATCAGGGATGGATAATTCAGAAAACTAGATTAAAAGCTTTTAAAACATTATTGTTGTGGTAAAAAAACACATGACATTAAATTTACCATCTTAATCATTTTTAAGTGTACATACAGTTCAGTAGTGTTCAATATATACAGATCTCTAGAACTTTTTCATCTTGCAAAACTGAAACTCTATACCCATTAAACACTAATTCCTCCTCCCTACTCCCCCCCCGCTGTTATCTTTCTACTTAATGTTTCTATGATTTTTACTATTTTAGATACTTTATATGAGTGGAGTCATAAAATATTTGTACTTTTGTGACTGGTTTATTTCACTTAGCATATTGTTCTCAAGGTTCATCCAGTTGTAGCATGTGAGGGAATTTCCTTGTTTTTTAAGCTGCATAATATTTCACTGTACGTATATACCTCATTTAAAAAAATATTATATTTATTTGAGAGAGAGGGAGAACAGAGAGAGAGAGTGAGAGGGAGAAGTAGGCTCCCCGCTGAGCAGAGAGCCCGATGTGGGACTCCACCCTGGGACCTTGGGATCATGACCTGAGCTGAAGGCAGACGCTTAACCGACTGAGTCACCCAGGTGCCCCATACCTCATTTTTCTTTTGCCCATTCTTCTGTTGATGGACATTAGGGATATATACCCAGAAGTGGAATGCTAGGCCATATGGGTTATTCTTCTTCAAACTTTTTGGTCACCTGACCACCTCAGACCCCCTAGGTCCCTGCACCATTTTTCATTCTCAGTAGTGCACAAGAGTTCCAACTTCCCTGCATTGTCACCAACGCTTACTGTTCCTATTATTTTCACAGTGGCCATCCTAATGTGTGCAAAGTGATATCTCATGGTAGTTCTGATATGCATTTCTTTTATGATAAGTGATGTTGAGCATCTTTTCATATGCTTGTTGGCCGTTTGTATTTCTTCTTTGGAGAAATGTCTATTCAAGTCCTTTGGCCCCTTTAAAAATCAAATTATTTTGTTTTTATTGTTGAGTTTTAGGAGGTCCTTATATATTCTGGATATTAATCTCTTATCAGATGCATGATTTGCAAATATCTTCTCCCATTCTGTAGGTTTCCTCTTCACTCTGTTCATTGTTTCTGTTGATGCACAGAAGTTTTTAAGTTTGTTGTAGTCCCATTTGTCTGTTTTTGCTTTCATTGCCTGAGCTCATTCCATCCAGTTGCTCCATTCTGTGGTCTTGTTCAATAGGAAGCATCTGCATTCTAGGCAGAAGGAGGGAGGGAAGAGAAAAAGGAGGAGGGAGGGGTATGTGCCATATTTTGAGGAAGGTTCCCTGATGTGTCCAAATCTTATTTGGCCTCATCTAGCTGCAAGAGAGACTTAGAAATATACTATTTATCATGGGCAGCCATGTAAAATCAGAGTGTGTTTGATTACTACAGAACAGTGATTTTCAACTATGGCCGCACATTAGAAACATGTAGGAGCTTTAAAAATCCCAAGGTCCACAGAAGTCAGTTGCATTTCTATACACTGACAATGAAGCAACAGAAAGAGAAACCAAGGAATCAATCTCATTTACAATTGCACCAGAAACCATAAGATACCTAGGAATAAACATAACCAAAGGGGTAAAGTATCTGTACTCTGAAAAATATAGAATACTTATGAAAGAATTTGAAGAAGACACAAAGAAATGGAAAAACATTCCATGTGCATGGGTTGGAAGAACAAATACTGTTAAAATGGCTATACTACCCAAAGCAATCTACACATTCAATGTAATCCCTATCAAAATATCATCAACTTTTTTCACAGAAATGGAACAGAGAACCCTAAAAGTTGTATGGAACCAGAAAAGACCCCAAAATAGCCAAAGGAATGTTGAAAAAGAAAACCAAAGCTGGTGACATCACAATTCCAGACTTCAAGCTGTGTTATAAATCTGTAGTCATTAAGACAGTATGGTACTGGGGCGCCTGGGTGGCTCAGTCATTACGTGTCCACCTTCAGCTCGGGTCATGATCCCGGGGTCCTGGGATCGAGCCCCGCATCAGGCTCCCTGCTTGGCGGGAAGCCTGCTTCTCCCTCTCCTACTCCCCCTGCTTGTGTTCCCTCTCTCGCTGCCTCTCTCTGCCAAATAAATAAATAAAATCTTTATTAGAAAAAAAAAGACAGTATGGTCCTGGCACAAAAACAGACCCATAGATCAATGGAACAGCATGGAGAACCCAGAAATGGACCCTCAACTGTATGGTCAACTAATGTTCAACAAAGCAGGAAAGAATATCCAATGGAAAAAAGACTGTCTCTTCAACAAATGGTTTTGGTAAAATTGGACAGCCATGTGCGGAAGAATGAAACTGGACCATTTTCTTATACCAACACAAAAAATAAACTCAAAAGGGATGAAAGACCTAAATGTGAGATAGGAATCCATCAAAATCCTAGAGGAGAACACAGGCAGCAACCTCTTTGACCTCGGCCACAGCAACTTCTTGCTAGACATATCTCCAAAGGCAAGGGAATCAAAAGCAAAAATGAACTATGGGGACTTCATCAAGATAAAAAGCTTTTGCACAGCAAAGGAAACAGTCAACAAAACTAAGAGGCAACCACGGAATGGGAGAAGATATTTGCAAATATCTTATCAGATAAAGGGCTAGTATCCAAAACCTATAAAAAACTTCTCAAACTCAACACCCAAAAAACAAATAACCCAGTCAAGAAATGGGCAGAAAATATGAACAGACATTTCTCCAAAGACGGCATACAAATGGCCAACAGACACGTGAAAAAGTGCTCAACATCACTCATCATCAGGGAAGAATGAAGGGGGGGAAATCGGAGGGGTAGACGAACCATGAGAGATGATGGACTCTGAAAAACAAACTGAGGGTTCTAGAGGGGAGGGGGGTGGGAGGATGGGTTAGCCTGGTGATGGGTATTGAGGAGGGCACGTTCTGCACGGAGCACTGGGTGTTATGCACAAACAATGAATCATGGAACACTACATCTAAAACTAATGATGTAATGTATGGGGATTAACATAACAATAAAAAAATTAAAAAAAAAAAAACCACAGTGAGATACCACCTCACACAGGTCAGAATGGCTAAAATGAACACCTCAGGAAAGAACAGGTGTTGGCGAGGATGCAGAGAAAGGGGAACCCTCTTACACAGTTGGTGGGAATGCAAACTGGTACAGCCACTCTGGAAAGCAGTATGGAGGTTCCTCAAAAAGTTAAAAATAGAGCTACCCTACCACCCAGCAATTGCACTACTAGGTATTTATCCAAAAGATACAAACATAGTGATTTGAAGGGGCACATGCACCCCAGTGTTTATAGCAGCAATGTCCATGATAGCCAAAGTAGGGAAGGAGCCCAGATATCCATTGACGGATGAATGGATAAAGAAGATGTGGTATATATATACAATAGAATATTACTCAGCCATCACAAAGAATGAAATCTTGCCATTTGCAACGATGTGGATGGAAGTAGAGGGTATTATGCTAAGTGAAATAAGTCAGTCAGAGAAAGATAAATATCGTATGATTTCACTCATATGTGGAATTTAAGAAACAAAACAGATGAACATAGGGGAAGGGATAAAAAAATAAAATAAGTTGAAATCAGAGATAAACCATAAGAGACTCTTAACTATAGGAAACAAACTGAGGGTTGCTGGAGGGGAGGTGGGTGGGGAGCTGGGCTACCTGGGTGATGGGCATTAAGGAGGGCACTTGATGTAATGAGTACTGGTGTTACATGCAACTGATGAATCACTAAACTCTACCTCTGAAATTAATAATACACTGTATGTTAATTAATTGATTTTAAATTAAAAAATCCCAATGCGCAAGCTGCACTGAGACCAAATAAATCAGAATTGCTGGGGATAGGTTATGGGTATTGGTATTTAATGAGACCCCCTAGGAAGTTCCAATGTGCAGGCAAAAGTCGAGAACCTCTACTTTAGAAAGTATATCAGGGAGAAGCCAATGTTTGCCCAACTACTGATTATAGACCTTAGCCCCAGTGGAGTTGGCTTGAGCCCCACCCAAAACTTAATAAATCTAAATCCAGGGTTGGGAAGGATGAGGCTAGAGAATCTGGATTTGTAAAGAAGTTTCTCAGGTGATTTTTGTTTTCTCTCCCATTTGACACATTTGGAAAGATACTACACTTGATCTTAGCCAAAAGGCCAAGAAGCGATGACACATTTGGAAAGATAAACAGATATTTTCTGTTCTTGATTTGTCTAGATGAGTAGTCCTTTTCTTTGAATCAACAAATGTTCATTGAACACTTACTATATGCCAGAGTCTATTCTAGTTGCTAGAGGTGTATCAGTCAAAAAAAAAAAAGACAAAGATTCATGTCCTCATGGAGCTTACATTATGGCAGAGGGATGATCAACAATAAATCTAGTAGATAGGTAAGGTATGTTAAAGTTGATAAGTATTTTGGGAAAAAAAGGAGAAATTTGAGTAGGGTAAGAGAATCATTCATGCAAGACAAAGTCATGGCTTCCCAACGATGCTTATGTCCTAATGCCTGGGACCTGTGAATATTTTACCTTAAATACCAAAAGGCACTTTGCAGATATGATTAAGGAGTTAATATGAAGAGATTATCCTGGATTATCTGTGTCAACCCAATGCAATCACAAGGGTCCTATGAAGGGGAAGAGGGAGGTAGGAGAGTCAGAGTTGGAAAAGGAGATATGGATGGCAATGGAAGCAGGGGTGAGAGAGTTTAGAAGATGCCACAGTGCTGACTTTGAAGATGGAGGGGCCATGCAGGGGGGCTTCTCGAAGCTGGAAAAGGCAAGGAAACAGATTCTCTCTGGAGCCTCCAGAAGGAATGTAACCCTGCTGACACCTTGATTTTAGTCCTATGAGACTTAATTTGGATTTTTGACCTCCAGAAGATAATAAATTTGTAAGATAATAAATTTGTGTTGTTTTAAGCCACTATATTTATGGTAATTTGTTACAGCAGCAATTAGAAATTAATAGTGGGAATGGGCACAGAGAACAATATAAAATAGAGTGGGTTGGCCTCAAAGAAGCGGACATTAAGCAATGGCTTGCAGGAGGTGAAGGAGCAGCCAAGGGGCTAATTGGGGGAAAAGCATTTCAGGCAGAAGGAACAGAGTAAAGGCCCTAAGAGCTGTCTGGTGTGTCTGAGGTTCAGGGAGGTGGCCAGCAGAATAGAGAGAGTGAGGGAGAAGTAGGGCAGGAGGCCAGAAGATTGATAAGCATGAGTCAGTGAAGATCATGTGAGCCATTGGAGGTCATTGCCTGGACTTTGGCTTTTATGTGGAGATGGTAATTACAGGAGGATTCTGAGCAGAGAAGTGACATAGTCTGTGTTCTGATTTAAAAGGATCCTCTGGCTGCTGAGTTGAAAAGAGACTGCAGGGCACCTGGGTGGCTCAGTCGGTTAGGCAGCTGCCTTCGCTCAGGTCGTGATCCCGGGGTCCTGGGAACGAGCCCTGCGTTGGGCTCCCTGCTCAGCGGGGAGTCTGCTTCTCCCTCTGCCCCTCCCCCCACTCATGCTCTCTCTCTCTCTCTCTCTCTCTCTCTCAAATAAAATCTTTAAAAGAAAAGAAAAGGTATTGTAGGAAAATTTGAGTAGAAGCAGGGAGACCATAGCAGCATCTGGGTGAGACATGACAGTGGTTCTGCCCAGGGTCAGAGAAGTGGTCAGATCCTGGATACTTCTTGAAGGTCAACAGGATTTCCTTCCTGAGGGACTAGATGTGGGGTGTGAGAAAAGATGGGGTCAAGGTTGAGTTTTAGTCTTGTGGAATTCTTAAATGATTTTTGAAAATAAAACCATCTTTCCCAAGCCTCCCAGCTACAGGAAGCTAGATTAAAGAAGTCTCAGGTCAGATCAGCCCCTCTTTGGCTATAGGCCCTTGTAACACACAGCCATGCAATCAGGTTTGTGAAGCTAAGGCTAGGAGACCTCCACAGAGTCGATTAAATTTAATCAAATTTATTTCATCATTCTTGATAATCTCATATATATGTGGTTTGGGGGATTCTTTGTTATAACGTCTCATTGATTTTTCCCTCTCAGTTCTGATTAATGAGGAAATTAAGTTGTTTGCATACTTTATCCAAGATTGGTGTCATATTGGCTAAATCAAATCAATACTTGAGCAAATGTGAAATTACAGCTTCTTTAGCCTGAAACATTCTGGGTATCATTATGGAAGATGTCGATTAAAAACTAGTCTTTAAAAAACAGCTGCTACCGGGGTGCCTGGGTGGCTCAGTCGGTTGAGCGTCTCTCAGGGTCCTGGGATCGATCCCGGCTCAGGCTCGGTGGGGCATCTGCTTCTCCCTCTGCCCCTCCCCCCAACTCGTGCACACTCTCTCTCAAATAAATAAAATCTTAAAAAAAACACAAAAAAACAGCTGTTATCATTTCAATTACTTGCTTATTTAGGCATTTTGAATTTTTTTCATTGGAAGGCACAATAAAGAAAGTAGACTACTGACATTTGTAATGGATTTAGCATTCGTAATTTGACTCTGCCAGACTGCCTTCCAGAGTTGTAGTTTTACTACTGAAGTTTCAGAAGCCACTCAGCTAATGACTTAGCTAACCAGCCACCCAGCATTACATCTCAGTGCTCTTTTATTTTTCTCTACTCCTCCTCAAACTTGGTCACAAGTGATAAAAACTTGCATTGCTTTTTTTTTTTTAAGGATTTTATTTATTTATTTGAGAGAGAGAGCACAGAGGTAGAAGCAAACTCCCTGCTGAGCAGAAAGCCCAATGTGGGACTTGATCCCAGGACCCTGAGATCATGACCTGAGCCAAAGGCAGACGCTTAACAAACTGAGCCACCCAGGAGCCCGCCTTTTTTTTTTTTTTTTTTTTTTTATTTATTTTATTTTAGAGAGAGAGAGAGAAAGAGTGTGCAAGCAGGGGGAGGGGCAGAGGTAGAGAGAGAATCTCAAGCAGAGTCCATGCCAAGGGTGGAGCCCGACTCGGGACTTGCTCTCACGACCCTGAGATCATGACCTGAGCCAAAACCAAGAGTCAGATGCTTAATCGATTGAGCCACCCACGAGCCCCAAATTTGCTTTGATTTTTAATAACAGCTTTAGTGAGCTGTAATTCACATACCATACAATTCACTTACTTAAAGTGTACAATTCAGTGGTTTTTAGAATATTCAGAGTTGTGCATCCATTGCCACAGTCGATCTAGGACCTTTTTACTACCCTATAAAGAAATCTGCTACCCTTCCTTGCCTCCTATTTCTCCCATTCCTCTGTGCTGTGCCTTAGGCAACCACTACTTTACTTTCATTCTGTATAGATTTGCCTAATCTGGACATTTCAAACAAACAGAATTGTACGATAACGTCTTTTATGATTGGCTTCCTTCATTAAGCATAGTGTTTTCAAGGCTCATCCATGTTGTACCATGTACCAGTATTTCTTTTCTTTTATGGCTGAATAAAATGAATATTTCATTATATGGATATACCACATTTTATTTGTTCATTCATTTTTTTTTTTTTTTTAGATTTTATTTATTTATTTGAGAGAGAGAGAGAGACAGAGATAGCAACAGAGAGCACAAGCAGGGAGGAGAGGGAGAAGCAGGCTCCCCACTGAGCAGGGAGCCCGATGGGGGACTCGATCCCAGAACCCTGGGATCATGTCCTGAGCCGAAGGCAGATGCTTAACCAACTGAGCCACCCAGGCACCCCTGTTCATTCATTGTTGATGGACATTTGGCTTATTTCCACTTTTGGACTACTGTGAAAAATGTTGCTATGAACATTCATGTACAAATTTTTGTGTGGACATATGTTTTCATTTCTCTTGGGTATAAACCCAGGAGTGCAACTGTTGCATCATATGGTGACTGTAGATTTAACCTTTGGAAAAACTGCCAGACTGTTTTCCAAAGCGGTTACACCCCCACCAGCAATGTATCAGGGTTCCAATTCCTCCACATCTTCACCAAATTATTATTTGTCTTTTTTATTATAGTAATCCTAGCAGTGTGAAGTGATAAAGCATGTTTGTTTGTTTGTTTGTTTGTTTTTTCAATTAATCACAATGGAGGGGTGCCAGGGTGGCTCAGTTGGTTCAGCATCCGAATCTTGATTTCAGCTCAGGTCATGATCTCGGAGTTGTGAGATCAAGCCCAGCGTGGGGCTCTGCACTGGACATGGAGACTGCTTGGGGTTTTCTCTCTCCTCCTTCTGCCCCACTCCCCCCACTCATGCTCACTATCTCTCATGCTCTCTTCCTCTAAAAAAAAAAGACAAAACAAAAAAAACAAACTCTCAATCACAATGGGAATTTAGTTATTTAATGCAGCCACTAATCTAATGTTCCCAATAAAATCTAAGCAGTTATTTCACAAAACCAAGGTTATAACTAGTAGACATGTGTTAATAATCTATACAACTTGGGGTGCCTGGGTGGCTCAGATGGTTAAGCGTCTGCCTTCGGCTCAGGTCATGCTCCCAGGGTCCTGGGATCGAGCTCCGCATCGGGCTCCCTGCTTGGCAGGGAGCCTGCTTCTCCCTCACCCTCCTGCTGTTCCCCCAGCTTGTGCTCTCTTGCTCTCTGTCAAACAAATAAATAAAATCTTAAAAAAAAAAATCTATACAATTTAACATTATACAAAAAAGGAGTTGACTACGAAATTGCCCTTGATTTTTGGTGGTCATCAAATTTCATGGCACAGATTACCAATAAAATTGTAAAAAACAGATTTTAAATATTTTCAATAAAATGGTAGAAATTTAATGAGCCTTTTAGTTTTCATATCGGGCTGAAGATTTAAAACATCAAGCCAGCCCCAGTCTGTAAACAAATGACATATAAATATTTACAATGACTGGTCAGGTTATTTAATTATAATGGTACTGGAGGACTACTCACCACTGGCAAAAAAGCAAACAAACAAAAAAACACCCTTTAGGGTTAATTTCTCAGTGCAAACAAGTATGTGTAAATACTGTGATAATATAAACTTGGAATCAAGACAATGATGGAAAATAACACACAAGTCAATTTTCTTTCTGATCTGTCTTCATAAAGCCTTCTGGCACCAAACGCCCAACACTGTTCCTCAATAAAACTAAATTAAGAAGAGTGAAATGACTCCACTTGCTGACGTTCTTCTACAGCATTATCTTTCACTAGGGCAAGGTTCAAGCTGCATTAACTTGCTTCTCTAGAGTGTGATTAGCTGAGCACCAAATGTATAAACTTATAGGACCGCTCAAATGCTGAACACACTTTTCAAACAGAAGCAAACACCTCCCCCCACCCCCGGCCGACCCAGTTGCTAGTTCCATGTGTCATGTTATTCTTGAAACTTACGTGGTTACCAATAAGAAAAGAATTAGGGAAGCTTTGAACATATCTTGTACTTTTTGTCAAGGCTAAAGTGCAAAATATTTCCATATTTTAATAGGAAAAAACATCAAACATACATAATAAAGGAACTGAAGTGACAGTAAAGCTTAAAAAAAAAAAAAAGCCTCCTGGGTGGCTCAGTCAGCTAAGCGTCTGCCTTTGGCTCAGGTCATGATCCCAGGGTCCTGGGATGGAGTCCCATGTTGGGATCCCAGCTCAGCGGGAGCCTGCTTCTCCCTCTCCCTCTGTGTGCACACTCACTCACTCCATCTCTTTCAAATAAATAAATAAAATCTTAAAAATATATATATATATATACTTGAAGACTACAGAAGACCAATTTAATTTTTCTTTCTTCAGTGAAATCTGTAGTGAACCAAGTTTTCCTAGAACTTGACATTTTGTTTGTTTTCTTTTTCCCAGGATCAGAAATTCCAAAATTCGAGGGAAAAAATGGAAAAAAAAAATAACATTGTGTGACAAATGGACATTAAGTTCATAAAGAATCATTTTTAAAAAATGAGATATTATGGAAGAAAATACCATGAAAATAATAATAATTTGAGAATGGTTTTTTTTTTTTTTAAAGATTTTATTTATTTATTTGACAGAGAGAGAGAGAGGGAACACAAGCGGGGGAGTGGGAGAAGGAGAAGCAGGCTTCCCGCGGAGCAGGGAGCCCGATGTGGGGCTCGATCCCAGGACCCTGGGATCATGACCTGAGCCGAAGGCAGACGCTTAACGACTGAGCCACCCAGGCACCCCGAGAATGGTTTTTTAGGCACACTAAATTTGAGCCTTGGTCTTCATGAAGATACTACAGCTTATATAGGAAACTATAAATATATAAGACTCCAGGAAAAAAAAGTCAAAATACATATTATTTAACATTCTGTAGGCCTAGAAAACTTGAGGGGAGGAAAAAGGATAGCCAACCGAATCTTCACTTAAGAATACAGAACTATGGGGGTGCCTGCCTGGCTCAGTTGGCAGAGCATGTGACTCTTGATCTCAGGGTTGTGAGTTCAAGCCCCACGTTGGATGTAGACATTACTTAAAAGTGAAATCTTGAAAAAAAAGAAAAAGAATACAGAACTATGAAAAATGGTTGGGTCAAAAGGGTGTGCCAAATGGAATCATAGTTTGTGAAATCATACAACTTAAATGTTTTTTTTTTTTTTTAAAGATTTTATTTATTTATTTGACAGAGAGAGAGACAGCGAGAGAGGGAACACAAGCAGGGGGAATGGGAGAGGGAGAAGCAGGCTTCCCGCCGGGCAGGGAGCCCGATGCGGGGCTGGATCCCAGGACCCTGGGATCATGACCCGAGCCGAAGGCAGACGCTGAACGCCTGAGCCACCCAGGCGCCCCACTTAAATGTATTTTTAAAAGGAAAGAAAAAGTACCAAATAATTACAGTTCCTTCCAAAAAGGAAATATTAAATTAAGGGGAAAATATTCTAATAGTGTAAATGAGCCTGGCTCAGAAAGCAAACCAAACCATGTATCCAAGATTCTATCCATAAAAGTAAAGACATTACATCTTTAATATTAAGGAAATAGGCTATAAAAAAGTTCATTCTCAGACATGGTTTTAGTAAAAGCTCATTTGTGCTCCTTTGTGGGTGCATAATAAAGTTCCATGGGTTTGTGCACTTTCCAGTATTACTCATGGATCAATTCCAAAGAAAAGGAGCCATTTAATACAGTGAACTGCCCACTGGCTGTTGTTATGTAAACGGTATATTACTGCTTCCCACTGGCTGTATCGAGGTTCATCTGGTTTGGTTTTCCTTTGCTCCGAAGTTCTTCTGACGCTGACCTCACAGCCAGAAACTTGGATAAGTGATCAACAGCGGCATAATCTTGTCTGCGTGCTATCATCTTTTTCTGTGAGTGTGGGATGATGCCTGAATCCTTAGTCAGTTTCACCAGCACCATCCAGTACTGGATCGATTGCCACGGTTGCATTGTTGTTATCAAGCTCACGCCAGGAATCATCAGATGTTTTGGTCCGTTTGGTACTAGGTCCTACCACAGTGGGAACTGTCTCCACCGTCTTCTGCTCCGCTCCCATTTTCAATCTGCTGTTTCTTGCCTCACTGTAATCTGTAGTCCTTCCTCAATGCTCTCACTGAGTGCTTGCTGATTATTGTGCTTGTTGATCCTGGCTAGTACTCTCTCTTGATGAACTTCATACTGATCACAACTTGGATAAATTTTGCTGATGAGTGCATTGAAGTTTGGGTCTGGCCTTAGTGATCTTTCAGAAACTAGCTTTTTCCGACAGGTAGGATATTCTTCGTTTGTTTTAAAGATTTATTGATTTATTTATTTTAGAGAGAGCATGAGCAGGGAGGGACAGAGGGAGAAGGAAAGAGAGAATCCCAAGCAGACTCCATGCTGAGTGTGGAGCCTGACTTGGGGCTCGATCTCATGACCCTGAGATCAAGACCTGAGCCAAAACCCAGAGTCGGACACTCAACCAACTGCACCACCCAAGCGCTCCAGGACAATCTTTATTGCCATTTCCAAGGGCTGTAATAGTGCAGTCTGCACGAAAACAATGTAAACACTCCTTTGCAGTCATAGTGTTCTTCAACATATCCAAACAAATTGGGCACATTAATTCACTGTGTAGACTTGGAGATGAAACCATAATTTCTAAGCCATCCGTTATTGCCTCCTGAGGTGTTCATTGTAATTCATACAAACTGAGTTCCCATGTTCTGCTTATGGTTGAGTTCCATTTGTCTGCATAGCGTGAGACCTCGCAGGTCCTGCCCCAGCCCAGGACTTGCTGGCCACAGCCAGACCCAGATTCAGGTATGAGCCTCCTAGTATCAAAACATATTTCTTAATGAAAAATGGCTTGAAATGAAAGTTAGTGCTAGATCTGGAGACTGAAATTTAGGAAAAGCTAAGAGGCATCTACTCATTTTTCAGCCAGAAGACTATTTTATAACTGACTTTCAAATCCTGTATCTATAGGAATCATTAAGAGTCTGAAGGATAACTTTAAAATTTTCAACTAAACTACACTGAAGTAATATTCATGAATTTGGGGATTTGTGAAGGTCTCAGGACTGGACCTGTGAATACCAAGAATCTACTCTAGGTTCGAATCCCAAAGTTGCCTCATCACAGAGACAGTATTTTAAAAATCTTGCCGATGGGGCGCCTGGGTGGCTCAGTTGGTTAGGCGACTGCCTTCGGCTCAGGTCATGATCCTGGAGTCCCGGGATCGAGTCCCGCATCGGGCTCCCTGCTCAGCAGGGAGTCTGCTTCTCCCTCTGACCCTCCCCACTCTCATGCTCTCTCTATCTCATTCTCTCTCTCAAATAAATAAATAAAATCTTTAAAAAAAAAAATCTTGCCGTTAACTCTCACCTTGCTCCCCTACCCCATAAGGTTTTTGTTTGGGAGAGTACAAATCAGTTCAAAGAGACTGTATTGAAGGGTGCCTGGGTGGCTTTAGTTGGTTAAGCGACTACCTTCAGCTCAGGTCATGATCCCGGAGTCCCAGGATTGAGTCCTGCATGGGGCTCCCTGCCCGGCATGGGGCTCTCTGCCCGGCAGGGAGTCTGCTTCTCCCTCTGACCGTACCCCCTCTTGTGCTCTCTCTCTCTCAAATAAATAAAATAAAATCTTTAAAAACAAAACAAAACAAAACAAAGAGACTGTATTGAGGATGGAGGAAGTGGAATGGCAACCTCAAGAGTTGGAGTACTGGGGATGGCCTCTGGGGTTGGATTCAGTGAGGGTCTGGGACCTGTGCTTTACTGCCACGTGACTCCTGAGAAAGTCCAGCCTGCCCAGGGAGCTGGCAGGGGGCTGGGTGCTGTGGAAGCTGAACAGTGTGGTGGCTGGGGAGCCATGTGGACTAAAGCCCTGCCAAATAATCCTACATTGTTGTATGACTCAAGACAGGGAGCAACAGGGACAAATGGGATTTATCTGATACCTTTAAAGGGACCGGCACAAAGTAAGTGCTTTAGTGAACGTTTAGAACAAATGGAGTAATATGATGTTTCTTGAATTTCCATAGCATACGTCAAAATAATACTCATTGTATTTCTATTAAAGAAGTTTCTTTTGGTCCCTCCTTTCCTGAATGTCCGTGGATTTTG
Source organism: Halichoerus grypus (assembly GCF_964656455.1). Taxonomy (NCBI): domain Eukaryota; kingdom Metazoa; phylum Chordata; class Mammalia; order Carnivora; family Phocidae; genus Halichoerus; species Halichoerus grypus. The sequence continues at coordinate 15,480,643 of NC_135717.1, read as the reverse complement.
CTCGCTGAGGGCATATCTACTTCGGCACCGGGCATACAGTCACAAAATTCCCATAGCATCAATTTCACTGTCCGAATTACAGAAAAGTACATACTACTTGAGCACCGCAAAAAATATCACAGCACCATCTAAAAATGGTTTCAGCCCGTTTTTAAAGCATTCTCCGGTACAATATTTTAGCACAGCTGAGATATTTGGAGAATCCCTTGGAAGTCTGTGATAAAGGAATGTGACCATTATTTTTCAGTTCACTCAGCCTAATCACTAAATGATTAATAATACAAATCATTTCTGTGCCTCTAGGTATATGTGTGATTTCGAACATGGCAGATCCTTAAGGTAGCGTGAAGAAGGGAGATTGAATAGTCTCCCTCTGCTGTGAACAAATCTGCCAGACAGATGAGCTGGAGAAGGTCATTCAGCCTCTCCGAGCTACAGTTTCTTATTTGGGCTCCGAATTAAATATCACTAAGGTTCTTTCCAATGTAAAGAGAATGCTATTTGCTATTCAGAGACCTGGATTTTAGTCCTGGCTTTGCCAGTTATTAGCTGTGTGACCTTGGACAAGATATAAAACCTCTTTCAACTTTGACTTCTCACTTGTAAAATGGAGATAATAACACTTCCCAGGTTATTCCGAGGGCCAAATAAACCAATATATGGGATAATACTTTCTAATAAATCATGAGGTAATAAATTAATGCAGAGGTATCAATTTTTATTTTTATTTTATTATTTATTTTTATTTTTAAAGATTTTACTTATTTATTTGAGAGAGAGAATGAGACAGAGAGAGAGAGCATGAGAGGGGGGAGGATCAGAGGGAGAAGCAGACTCTCTGCTGAGCAGGGAGTCCGATGCGGGACTCGATCCCGGGACTCTGGGATCATGACCTGAGCTGAAGGCAGTCGCTTAACCAACTGAGCCACCCAGGCACCCCTCAATTTTTATTTTTAAGAGTAGCTGATCATAGGGGTGCCTGGGTGGCTCAGTGGGTTAAACATCTGACTCTTAATTTTGGCTCAGGTCATGATCTCAGGGTTGTGAAATGGAGCCCTGTGGCGGACTTCGTCTGCTCGGTGCAGACCTGCTTGAGATTCTCTCTCTCCCTCTGCCCCTCCCCCCGCTCGCGCTCTCTAAATAAATAAATTAATTAATTAATTAAAAAAATCTTTTTTTAAAAAAAGTCACTGATCATAAAGCAAAACAAAATAAGTTTTTTTAAAAAAGATTTTATGTATTTATTTGACAGAGAGAGAGATAGCAAGAGCAGGAACACAGCAGGGGGAGTGGGAGAGGGAGAAGCAAGCTTCCCGCCGAGCAGGGAGCCCGATGCGGGACTCGATCCCAGGACCCTGGGATCATGACCTGAGCCGAAGGCAGACGCTTAACGACGGAGCCACCCAGGCGCCCCAAAATAAAACAGTTTTTATTTGTGGTTTTGGTTTCTTCAAAAGTCACGAAAACAGGAGAATTATAAATGTACTTACTGGGCCTTTATAGCAACAGGCACTCAGTTTAAAATATTCATGACTTAGAATATATAAAATGGTGCACTCTGGGAGTGCTTGGCCATGGTGAAGGAATAGAGCCTATCAGTTCTGATACAGAGGAGCACTGAGCCAACACTAAGGAACAGTGGGCTTACTGGTTTCCAGCAAAGGCACAAAACACAACACATCAGGTGGCCATGAAACACTTTGCTTCTTGGGACCTAAAAAAATCATACTTTTCCCTGGGTACAATCCGTAAAGATTCAAATTATATACAACAATTTTGATGGACTCTAGAGTGTGTGGGGGAGTGGAGGGAGGGATAATTTTAAGTAAAAAGAAATCTGCTTAACTATTCCATGACCTGAGTAATTTAGGCATGCAATGCATTGAAATGAAGTTGGAAGTCCCAGTACCATGGACTGACATTCTTGATAATGCATTTTCTTCTACCAAGAGTCTGTAGACTGCTCCATGGGATCCCAGTATTCTTCAGAAGCTGCAGCAGAGCCAGGAGACAATTCCCAAGGGTTATTAGAGTTTGGATGTATGTGTTGGGTGGGATTATATAATATTGTATCTATCTGGGATATATGATTATTAACTCATGTCAATTAGTTATTGAGTTATCGACTAATTGATTCAGCCTTTAGTGGGAGCCTACTATGTGCTAGGCTTTGTGCCAGGAGTTGGAAGCACAAAGTTTAGGAGGACTGGTCTTGATCTCAACTAGCTCACAGTGTGATGCAGGAGAATGATATAAAAACAGATACTGTGCTTATAACTCAAGGTGTTAACTGCATACATCTGGATTCTACCACTTCTGTTTATTCTTTCTGAGTCTCAGTTTTCTCATCTGTGAAAGGCAAGTAATAACACTTCCCTTACAGTATGTGCATAGTTGTTTGTGTAGATCCTGGCTTCTGATATGTTCTTGTTCCCCTCCCCCACATGGAGAATTGTTCGGTGATGGGAGAAGGCTGTGCTCTCTTTTTGAGGGACTGATTCCATATAGCTTTCAGGTTACAAGGAAAAGCTGGGCAACCTGAAGACTGGGAGACTTCTTGTAAGGAATTCTAGTATCCAGCCAGCTACTCTCTCATTTTGGGGGTCTTTATTTCTCTCTCTGATTTCCATCATCAGCCTTTCTTTGGGTTTTGATTGGATCCGTTAGTCACCATCCAATGGAAAACCCACAACTGAAAGACTCAGTTAGAGAGGAGAAGACTCACTCTCCAGTATAAAAGACCCACCAAAGGTGAAGACTCTGCCTGAGAGAAGTCTGTCTAGCATAGCTAGACATTTTTTTTCAAAGGCCAGTATGAATAAAGGCTGATATTTTTCTTTCTTTGTAAGTTTTTTCTAAAGATTTTATTTATTTATTTGACAGAGAGACAGTGAGAGAGGGAATACAAGCAGGGGGAGTGGGAGAGGGAGAAGCAGGCTTCCCACTGAGCAGGGAGCCTGATGCAGGGCTCCATCCCAGGTGACCTGAGTCGAAGGCAGACGCTTAATGACTGAGCCACCCAGGCGCCCCTCTTTGTAAGTTTTTATTTTAATTCCAGTTAGTTTTATTTTAATTCCATACAGTGTTATATTAGTTGCAGGTATACAATATAGTAATTCAACTCTTCCATACATCACCCTGTGCTCCTCACAACAAGTGTACTCCTTAATCTCCATCACCTTTTAACCCATCCACCCAGCCACCTATCCTCTGGTAACCCATCAGTTTGTTCTCTATAATTAAGAGGCTGTTTCTTGCTTTGTCTCTCTCATCTTTTCCCTTTACTTGTTTGTTTTGTTTCTTAAGTTCCACATATGAGTGAAATCATATGGTATTTGTCTTTCTCTGACTGACTTATTTCGCTTAGCATAATACTCTCTAGCTCCATCCATGTCATTACAAATAACAAGATTTCATTCTTTTGTATGGCTGAGTAATATTCCATTGCATATATAGACCACATCTTCTTTATGCATTAATCAGATGATGAACATTTGAGCTCTACATAACTTGGCTATTATAGATAATGCTGCTGTAAACATCGGGGTGCATTTATCCCTTTGAATTAGTATTTTTGTATTTTTTGGGTAAATACCTAGTAGTGCAATTGCTGGATTATAAGGTAGTTCTATTTTTAACTTTCTGAGGAACCTCCATACTATTTTCCAGAGTGGCTGCCCCAGTCTGCATTGCCACATCCTCGCCCATACCTCTTTCTTGTGTGTTGATTTTAGCCATGCTGACAGGTGTGAGGTGATACCTCTCTGTAGTTTTGATTTGTACTTCCCTGATGATGAGTGATGTTGAGCATCTTTTTGTGTGTCTGTTGGCCATCTGTATGTATTCTTTGGAGATATGTCTGGTCATGTCTTCTGACAATTTTTAAACTGGACTATTCATTTTTTGGGTGTAGAGTTGTGTAAGTTCTTTATATATTTTAGATACTAACCCTATAGCAGATATGTCCTTGGCAAATATCTTCTCCCATTCTGTAGGTTGCCTTTAGTTTTGTTGATTGTTTCCTTCACTGTGCAGAAGCTTTTTATTTTGATGAAGTCCCAATAGTTTATTTTGCTTTTTTTTCCCTTGCCTCAAAAGACATATCTAGAAAAATGCTGCAATGGCCGATGTCAAAGAGGTTGCTGATTGTGTTTCCCTCTAGAATTTTAATGGTTTCCTGTCTCACGTTTAGGTCTTCAATCCATTTTGAATTTATTTTTATGTATGATGTAAGAAAGTGATCCAGTTTCAATCTTTCTCATGTTGCAGTCCAATTTTCCCAACACCATTTGTTGAAGAAATTGTCTTTTTCCCATTAGATATTCTTTCCTGCTTTGTTGAAGATTAATTGGCTATATAATTGTGGGTTTATATCTGGATTTTCTGTTTTATTCTATTGATCTGTATGTCCATTTTTGTGCCAGTATCATACTGTTTTGATTACTACAGCTTTGTAATAGAGCTTAAGTCTGGAATTGTGATGCCTCCAGCTTTGCTTTTCTTTTCCAAGGTTGCTTTGGCTATTCAGGGTCTTTTGTGGTTCCATACAGATTTTAGGATTGTTTGTTCTATTTCTGTGAAAAATGCTGTTGGTATTTTGATAGGGGTTGCATTAAATGTGTAGATTGCTCTGGGTAGTAGGGACATTTTAACAGTATTTGTTCTTCCAATCCATGAGCATGAAATGTTTTTCCATTTTTTGGTGTCTACTTCAATTTCTTTCATCAGTGTTTTATAGTTTTCAGAGTATGGGTCTTTCACCTCTTTGGTTAGGTTTATTCCTAGGTATCTTATTATTTTGGATGCAATTATAAAACGAGATTTTCTTAATTTCTTTTATCGGTGTATAGAAGTGTAACAGATTTGTGTACATTGATTTTGTATCCTATAACTTAATGAATTCACTTACAGTTCTAACAGTTTTTTGGTGTAGTCTTTGGGTTTTCTATATAGAATACCATGTCATCTGCAAATAGTGAAATGTTTACTTCTTCCTTACCGATTTGGATGTCCTTTATTTCTTTTTGTTGTCTGATTGCTGTGGCTAGAACTTCTAGTACTATGTTGAATAAAAGTGGTGAGTGGACAGCCTTGTCTTCTTCCTGACCTCAGGGGAAAAGCTCTCAGTTTTCCCCAATTGAGTATGATATCCGTTGTGAGTTTTTCTTTTTTTTTTTTTTAAGATTTTATTTATTTATTTGACAGAGAGAGAGATAGCGAGAGCAGGAACACAAACAGGGGGAGTGGGAGAGGGAGAAGCAGGCTTCCTGCTGAGCAGGGAGCCCGATGTGGGACTCGATCCCAGGACCCTGGGATCATGACCTGAGCCAAAGGCAGACGCTTAACGACTGAGCCACCCAGGCGCCCCCGTTGTGGGTTTTTCATATAAGGCCTTTATTATGTTGAGCTATGTTCCCTCTAGACCTATTTCATTGAGGGTTTTTATCACGAATGGATGTTGTACTTTGTCAAATGCTTTTTCTGTATGTATTGAAATGATCATATGGTTCTTACCCTTTCTTTTATTGATCCGATGTGTCACATTGATTGATTTGTGAATATTGAACCATACTTGCAATCCAGGAATAAATCCCACTTGATTGTGGTGAATGATTTTTTTTAATGTATTGTTGGATTCAGTTTGCCAGTATTTTATTGTGAACTTTTGCAACTATGTTCATCACAGATATTGGCCTGTAGTTCTCTTTTTCAGTGGTGTCTTTATCTGGTTTTGGTATGAGGGTAATGCTGGCCTCATAGAGTGAATTTGGAAGTTTTCCTTCCTCTTCTATTTTTTGGGATAGTTTTAGAAGAATAGGTATTAACTCTTCTTTTTTTTTTTTTTTTAAAGATTTTATTTATTTATTTGACAGAGAGAGAGAGAGCACAAATAGGCAGAGAGGCAGGCAGAGGGAGAGGGAGAAGCAAGCTCCCCGCAGAGCAGGGAGCCCGATGCAGGGCTCGATCCCAGGACCCTGGGACCATGACCTGAGCCGAAGGCAGACGCTTAACGACTGAGCCACCCGGGCGCCCCGGTATTAACTCTTCTTTAAATGTTTGGTAGAATTCCCCTGTGAAGCCACCTGGTCCTGGACTTTTGTTTGTTGGGAGTTTTTTGGTTACTGACTCAATTTCTTTGCTGGTTATTGGTCTGTTCAAATTTCCTACTTCTTCCTGTTTCAGTTTTGGTAGTTTATATGTTCCAGGAATTTACTGATTTCCTCTACATTGTCCAATTTGTTGGCATATAATTTTTCACAATATTCTCTCATGATTATTTTTGTTTCTGTAGTGTTGGTTGTTATTTCTCCTCTCTCATTTGTGATTTTATTTATTTGAGTTCTTTCTCTTTTTTTTCTTGACAAGTCTGACCAGAGGTTTATAAATTTCATTGTTCTTTTTAAAAAAAAACCAACTCCTGGCTTCACTGATGTGTTGTATATATATTTTGTAGTTTGTATATCATTTATTTCTGCTGTAATATTTATTATCTCCTTCAGCTTGTTTTAGGTTTTATTTGTTGTTCTTTTTCTAGCTTCTTTAGATGTAAGGTTGGGTTGTTTATTTGAAATTTTTCTTGCTTGTTGAGGTAAGCCTGCAGTGCTAGAAACTTCCCTCTTAGACCCACTTTTGTTGCATCCCAGAGGTTTTGGACCATGGTGTTTTCATTTTCATTAAGGCTGCTATTTTTCAAAAAGTACAATAAGGGGCAGTGTAAATGACTTGTAAGCTTCTGGCTGTAAGACACAGACCTGAGAATGGAATAGTTTGTTGATCTGGGGACACTCACAATAGCTACTCGAAATTGTTCACATAAAATGTGCTTTACATGGTCCCTTATTTTATCCTCACAGCAACCCAATGAGAGTGAGGATTATTACACTTAAGAGACAAGATAATTGAGACTTACAGATCTTAATGAAGTTGTTTCAGTGCAAGAAACAGGATATGATGGAGTAAGTTCTGTTGGACTCCCAAGCCCCTGTGATGTCATGGGGGCTTTCCCCTCTGAGACCTAAACAGGAAACCTTTTCTGAAGTCAGTACCTGCACTAGTTATATTTCTTTTTTTTTAAAGATTTTATTTATTTGACAGAGAGAAAGACAGCCAGAGAGGGAACACAAGCAGGGGGAGTGGGAGAGGGAGAAGCAGGCTTCCCGCTGAGCGGAGAGCCCGATGTGGGGCTCGATCCCAGGACCCTGGGATCACGACCTGAGCCGAAGGCAGACGCTTAACGACTGAGCCACCCAGGCTCCCCACTAGTTATATTTCTTATTGCACATTGGTTTATTTTTATCTTTAGGACATTCAGGGAATTGCTTATTTTGCTCCCTGCTTCACAGTGGCTAATGGTTTATGATGTAGAGAGAGAGATAAGTATAGATATAAGAGTGTGTGTTGGGGAGTGGTAGACATACAGTTATTCCCTGTGCTGTCCCAAGGAGGCCTGGGAGCCGTGACACCTAACAGCCGTGAGCATGCCTAGTGCCCAGATCTTAGCTTCTAAATACTACTCCCCACTGAAAGTAAAACAGAGCTCCTTGAGAAATGACTAATTTCAGACAAGGCTTGGACAGAGAAGGTATAAGATGGACCTGGAAATTTTTGTTGTGAAGAAAATGTTCAAGTAATGATGGGAACATGCCAAAAAGACACAGAAGGGGGGCGCCTGCATGGCTCAGTCGGTTAAGTGTCCGACTCTTGATTTTGGCTCAGGTCATGATCTCAGGGTCGTGAGATCAAGCCCCGTGTCAGGCTTCTCACCCAGTGAGGAGTCTGTTTGAGATTCACTCCCTCTGCCTATCCCCTCACTTGCACTTAACTCTCCTGCTCTCTCTCTAAAATAAATAAATCTTAAAAAAAAAAAAAAGACAAAGAAGGTATGTTGAAGGAGCTCCCACTTGCCAAATCTGGGACAATTTGACCATCAAAGTAAATAATGCTAATAACTTGTTAAAACCAATTGAAAAATATAGGCATTCATGATCTAAATAATGAACAAATAAACTCTTCTTCATATAGTAGAATGTAGATTACCAAACACAGAGGAAAACAAGAGGGGCTAGAAATAGGAGAGTCAAACAAGTATAGTGGAAGCCAAAAGAGAGAATTGCATTGGGAAGGCAGGGGTGGTCAAGGACGTTGACTATTCCTGACAGGACAAGCAAGGTAAATTCTAGAAAGGATCTGGCAGATCTGGGCCATGGAGGTCACTGGCGAGAACTGACTGGGTGGGTTGAAGAGGGAATGGGAAGTGAGAAAGCAGAGACAGCAAGCACAGACAACTCCATGAAGAAGTTTGGCTGTGAAGTGGAGGAAAGAGGGGGGATAGCAACAGGGGAACATGTTGAGTTTAGGGAGGGCTTTTTAAAATGGAAGAAACATGAGTAGTTTAAATGCTAATGGGAAGGAACTAAAAAAGAAGGATGGATTAAAGATACAGGAAAGTGGGAAAACATTTGATGTGAGGTTCCAGAGGTGAGAGGGGGTCCACCAGATGGGGGGTTAACGCTTGCTTTATAGCCTGAGTGAAAAAGATGAAATAAAGGGTAGTAGGTAGATTTAGGGGCAAAAAGTTGAGGAAGTTTCTATCTGATGGTTTCCAAGTTTTTGTGAAATAAGAGATGGAGTTACTGTCTGCAAGTGAGGGGCAGACTCCTGGGGCTAGGGACATGAAGAACACAGAAAAGCATCTGAGGAACAGGGGAGATAAAAAGCTGGCTTGAGACATGCAGACCACTTCTTGGAAGCATCAAGTGTCCAGTGGAGGGTGGCAGTCTTGGAGTTATAGTGGCTCCAACCTTTGTGGTTTTTTTTTTTTTTTTTAAAGATTTTATTTATTTATTTGAGAGAGAGAGAATGAGAGACAGAGAGCACGAGAGGGAAGAGGGTCAGAGGGAGAAGCAGACCCCCCGCTGAGCAGGGAGCCTGATGCGGGACTCGATCCCAGGACTCCAGGATCATGACCTGAGCCGAAGGCAGTTGCTTAACCAACTGAGCCACCCAGGCGCCCAACCTTTGTGGTTATGATGGTCTTTCTCCTGTCCCTCTCAGACTGAGTCTGCAAACCTGGAAGACCCAGCTTCCTTTCTCTTCCTTCTACCCTCCCTTTCTTCTTTCTCCCTTTCTTTCCTTGGCAGGTGGAAATGATGTATCATGTACTGGTTATCAATTGATTGCCTCTAAGTTCCAAATTCACCCTTCAAGGCCTGCTCTGAGAACATGGAGGTCCGTCCTTTAAAGGTTTCCTTTGCCAGCTGACGCAATACGAAACACTGTCAGTAGAGGATGCTAGAGAAACAGTGCAAGAGGAAGGGACTTTTGTTGTTGTTCTGGTTCTGGTGTACTAATCTCCACAGGTAGAGAGAGCTTCCCAGCACCAGGCTGTGCATGGTGGTTAGCAGCACCTAATGGTCAGCAGGTTCCCCAGGACTCCACTTGAGTGGTTTTCTAGTGGAGCACCTCCAGTGAGATACCTCTTAACAGTTTAACGTAGGACCCTGAAGGATAGGGACACCTGGGTGGCTCAGTTGGTTAAGCATCTGCCTTCTGCTCAGGTCATGACCCCAGAGTCCTGGGATTGAGTCCCACATCGGGCTCCTTGCTCAGAGGGGAGCCTGCTTCTCTGCTTGTGCTCTCTCTCTCTCTCCCGACAAATAAATAAATAAATAATCTTAAAAAAAAAAAAAAAAAGACTCTGAAGGATAGATTTCTAGCAAGTTCCAGAGGGCAGATTTCTAGCAACTCCACCAGCGCTGCCCTACAATGACTTCTCTGCCTTCAATAATCCACAACTGTGTCTCCTCCAAAAGGTCTGGATCTCAGACCTGCGGGGCAGGGAATCCCTCCCTTGGGCACTCTATGTCAACCCAGGGATAGTAGCTACTCCTTATATCTGCTCTTCTTATATTCTTTAAGGTTCTTTTTACTTTTACTAGCCAGTCTTTCATTACTCTGATCCTCTGTTATAATAATTCTTTATATTAAACTTTACCTGTTCAAGTTCTGTGTGGTTTATGTCTCCTGATTAGACCCTGACAGACACAGAACTGGTATCAGGAGTCATAGCAGGTGATAGACCCACAAAGATGGGATTTGGTGACAAGTTTGGTCATGCTTTCACCCTTGTGCAGTGCTGAGCTCTTTGTCAGTGGAAAATGGGATGTGGGTAATTTATGATGTGAAGTGACATCACAATTAATGAAGCTATCACTTGTTGTTTATTGTGATGAAATGCTAACTGAAACAAATACCTTGGAAGCTAAGTGGTTGCTGCACTTGACCTTTATGACAGTAATGATGACTAGGAAGACTATAGTGTGGGATGGGTGTACTCGAGCACTTACAGAGAGAAAAACCACAATCTCAAGTCTTTAACACTTAAGTCATGGTCTTCGAACCCAAGAGTTGCCATGACAGCTTTAAAAGAATTCCTTATTTCTTGTATCCATAGGGCTATTTTTGAAAATTGAATACAAATTTAAGTATGTGGGTTGCTGAATTACAACAAGAAATTACAGTCTTACCAAATGAAAGTAAAAAATTCCCACGTGAAACTAGGGAATTATGTAAAAGTTGAGGCATCACTTGGTAAAGAATATGATCCTAAAACTTGGAATAGGAACATCTATTTGGACCCAGATGAAACTGCAAATCTTTCATGGAAACTGAGAAGCCAAAGGTGAATTATGCATTATTATTAATTTACTGCCTCTCAGCTCAGAGCCGTTCTTTATTGCCAGCTCTGCAGAAATAAAGATGGGCCCTTTAAATATGTGTCCTTGGCCAGCTGGTATGATGATCAGCTTTGTCAGTACAGAGTAACAGAGAAGACATTGCAGGAAGTTTCCCTTCTTGCTTCCGATCTGTTCCTGTTGGCTGACTTCTGTGACATGGGCAGTTAGTTTCTCTAGTATCCAGCTCCTGCCTGATGGGTGGCTTCCCTATCCTGGATGCTCGTTCCACTCAGTCACGTAGGCTAGAAACTTCAGAGTCGTATGAAACTTCTCTGTTTCCCTTGCTGTCCTATATATTGATCATCAGGTCAAGTTGATTCTGTCTGCTGAATACTTCTCATCCTCTATTCCCTCTATCCCTGTCCTTAGCCCCCTCTCAATTCCCATTCCCACTGCTTCAGTTGAAGCTTCACTTAGAGGATTTGGATAGCTCCAAACCTAGGGTCTCTGCCTGTATTTTCACTTCAAATTAATTCATTCTCCACACTTCAGACAGAGCGATTTTACTAAAATAAAATCTGATCTTGTCATCCCCTGGCTTAAATTCTTCAAATGGGTTCCCATTTTTTACAGCAGTGGTCTCTATACTTTGTTCCTGCACCCCCATCAGTAAAATATTTTTGGCCATGCAACCACAATGTATGTACATTAAGTTATATACATGTTCTACTCGAAATTATGAATATAAAATATATACAAAAAGAGGAATGAAAATGGGCAGTGTAAAAAGAAATATAAATAGAATTTCTAGTATTTTCTTCCTATGCCTCAATAGTTATTTTTGGAGTCTCCTGGGGAGTGTTTGCTTACTTCAGATACCACTAATTAATTGGTCAAAAGAACTGCTTAGCTGAAATAAGTCAATCAGAGAAAGACATGTATCATATGATCTCACTGATATGAGGAATTCTTAATCTCAGGAAACAAACTGAGGGTTGCTGGAGTGGTGGGGGGTGGGAGGGATGGGGTGGCTGGGTGATAGACATTGGGGAAGGTATGTGCCATGGTGAGCACTGTGAATTGTGTAAGACTGATGAATCACAGACCTGTACCTCTGAAACAAATAATACATTACATGTTAAAAAAAAAAAAAAGAAGATAGTAGGAAGGGAAAAATGAAGGGGGGGGAAATCAAAGGGGGAGACCAACCATGAGAGACTATGGACTCTGAGAAACAAACTGAGGGTTCTAGGGGGGACGGGGTGGGAGGATGGGTTAGCCTGGTGATGGGTATTAAAGAGGGCACGTACTGAATGGAGCACTGGGTGTTATACGCAAACAATGAATCATGGAACACTACATCAAAAACTAATGATGTAACGTATGGTGATTAACATAACATAATAAAATAAAATTTAAAACAAAACAAACAAAAAAAAGAACTGCTTAGCTTAACATACAAAGCCCTCATGATAACTCTTCTTTAACATTAAAACTGGGCTTAAGACTTATGCCATCTTCTTTACTTTTCTGTTGGAAGTTGGAGACTTCTATCCATGGTCCCATGGTCCTTTTTTCATATTTTTTTCCATAGCAGTTTTCATCTGTGGCAGCTTCAGAGTCTCCACCTCAGAAGACTTAGAGGCAGGAATTGGGTGGAGGTGGTTGGGTTTGGAGGGGGTTGTGGCTACCTGACTTGTCCTGACTTGTTCTAAGTCCTGACCTAGATTATAGTGATTTATCTGGCATGACTTTAGTGAAGGGATGTTGAAGGTGATAAGGCTATTGAAGCTTCCCAGCACCCACCTCTTGGCAAATCCCAGAGATTGGTGCAGGGCTGTCAGGGTCTGTTGATAGAGGACTCATCAGGAAGGAAGAAAACCACAGCACACATGTCTGGTTCAAGAGTGATGGACCAGGGTCAAGGGAAAAGTAATTCTGAGAGGCCTGCTTAGTCTGTTCCTCTCATCATCCATCATCCTCCAGGCCACAGTCATGTTAGACTCGTGATAGAGGCAGACAGGACCAGACCTTGCCATGGCGAGCCATTTAGGGTGTGTAGTGGGATGCCTCTGTAGGGTTTGGAACCAGGGAATTACATGGTCTGATTCATGTTTTATACGCACCACTCTGGCTGTCTTGTGGAAACTAAATTGTAGAGGGACAGGTGGAAGTAGGGTTAGCTTTGTGTGGATATTGTGGCAGCAATGGGTCCTCAGGTGGGCCATAACCCTGGCAGTCATTGCTACACTGGGGCCCAACAATGCCACGAGATATAATTAAGTTTGTGCCACATCAGAGGAAGATCCACTGGAGTAGCCAAGAACACACGTGACACATGCCCTTGGCAGATCAGGATTTTACAGCAAATGAAGTTCCCAGAAAATAGGTGGGTAGGACAAAACCAATGACATTCTCCTAGGACCATGGTGGTGGCCTCATTTTTCATCTCCAGGCTAGCATTAGCATGGCCTGGGAAGCATGGGTTACACCTTTATTGCTATTTGCTTTCATCTGTCATTAAGAATTCACTTTTCGATTTGTATATATATGAATACACAATGAATATATGAGTATATGATATGTATATATCTTCACACAAACTTTCAATGTGAAAGAGATATTTGAATACCAAGAAATTGATAAGCTTCCTTGGGCTTTTGAAACCATCCCTAGAACAAACATCAAAGAAGAACAAAATATCATCACTAACGAAAATGGACAGAGAGGACCATGAGTCAATAGTACTTTGCACTTCAACCACCTGCCAACAGAGCATCTCAAAGGGCTGGATATATCTGAATATCATATCCTTCCACATAGATCAGAAGGCTGTTATTACTACCTCTCTTAAGACCTAAGTATGACCCTTGTCAGGGTGAAATCAGCAGCTATTTCCCAAATCATAGAGATATTGAATAACAGTTTTGGTCAGGAAATGGGTATTGCATTTGGCTTGTCATGACAAGTTCCTGGTCTGGGCAGATGGAATATTGCAGAAATATGTGTGTGTGAACACTCACGTGCACACAAGTGGGGGTGAGGGTGGGGTGTTGAGCTTGATAAAATCAGCAGGAGGCAGGCCAAGTAGGAGGGACATTGGCTTTGGCATCAGGTAAGATTCTGAGTCTGCCTTTACCAGCTGTGTGACTCTAGAAAATTAACAAATACCCATAGACCTCAGTTTCCTCTTCTGGAAAATGAATTTATAATTCCTACCTTGATGAGTTACATGTGGATTAGATTAACCAATATGTGCAAAGTATCTAGTATGTAATAGGTGCTGAGCAAATATTATTGCCTGTAACTCTTTCTTAATGACTGCTTAATTTAAAACAATTTAAAATGACTATTGTTTTTGAAAAAATAATTTGTAATTATATAAAATTCAAGTCATACACAAAAGTACAAAGAAGAAAGTAACAAATCATGAAATTTCCTACCACCAAAAGACAAAAAACAACAACCTGTTTTTAGCATTATGTGATAATCGTTTCATACGTCTTTCTGTGCAAATATGTAATTTAACAGGTAGATAGACAAATAGATTAAAAATAACTCTACAGAGGTGCCTGGGTGGCTCAGTCAGTTGAGCTTCAACTCTTGATTTCAGCCCAGGTCATGATCTCAGGGTCATGAGGTTGAGCCCAGCATCAGGCTCCGAGCTGATCCCTCTGATCCTCCTCCCTGCTCTCTCTCTCTCTCTCAAATAAATAAATAAATAAATAAATAAATAAAATCTTTTAAAAATAACTACATATTTTACATATATTTTAAATACATATGTTAGCTTTAATTTTGCTTGATATAACAGAAGCAAATGAAACTAATGATGGGGATTTTCTGAACTTCAGATAAATGCTTATGCACAAGTGATATTTGTTTCTTCAAGGGTCATTAAGGTTATATAAAAGATAATGAAATTTTTATGATGATTCTTTTTAATGTGCAGTTTTCATTTTAGCTCATATGTGCTTTTTTCCCGAGTTGGTGCATGTTTGAGAGTTTCTGCTTAATGATTTTATACATGGATGACATCTTTATGAGTGGAATATTCTAGATTCCCTTCCTTTGCACTATGACTCTAGTCTTCCTTCGAGCTATGACTTTAGTATCACCTCACACTGGCTGGGTAGCTGAAGATTTTTCTCATGTGAAGGTCATGCTTTCCTGCCCAAAAGCCTGTGGAATGCTTTCTTTATCCTTGAAGTTCAATAGCTTAGCTGGGATTGACTCTGAGTCAGTCATTCTATATTAATTTTTCCAGGTATGTGGTGTGCCCTTTGACTGCTGATTACATTCTTTTATATCTCTGCAAACTTTTCCTGTTTCATTTTTCACATTCTCTACCTCAGGGCCACCAGTTAACAACCTGGATTGCCTCTTTCTTTTTCTTTTTTTTTAAGATTTTATTATTTATTTATTTATTTATTTATTTATTTATTTATTTATTTGACACAGAGAGAGATTGAGCACAAGCAGGGGGAGCAACAGGCAGAGGGAGAAGGAGAACCAGGCTCCCCACTGAGCAGGGAGCTTGATGCAGGGCTCGATCAGAGGACCCTGGGATCATGACCTGAGCCAAAGGCAGATGCTTAACCAACTGAGCCACCCAGGCACCCTGGATTGTCTCTTTCTAATTTCTATAATCACTAATTTTTTGGGGGTGCTTTAATCTATTTCTTTTATCCTCTGAATTCACTATGATTATCTCAAGATTAATTTTTATTTTTGATCATATTGATTCTCTTCCTTGTTTCTAATTGACTAGATTTTTTTTTTAAGATTTTATTTATTTATTTGACAGAGAGAGACACAGCGAGAGAGGGAAACACAAGCAGGGGGAGTGGGCGAGGGAGAAGCAGGCTTCCCGCTGAGCAGGGAGCCCGATGTGGGGCTCAATCCCAGGACCCTGGGATCACAACCTGAGCCGAAGGCAGACGCTTAACGACTGAGCCACCCAGGCGCCCCTCTAATTGACTAGATTTTTAATGGTGGTATTTTGGTCCTCTCTTTGCTTCCTTGGTTCTATAATCTTCCTTTCATCTCATTTTGTGGTGTTGTTTTCTTGTCCTTGTGCTCTTATTTTCTGATTCATCTGTAGTGCAAAGCACTTGTAGGGATATTTTCTTCTAATTTTGGGCTATGTTTTCTTTCCAAACAGGGTCCTAAATGTTGTAGCATCTCTAAGATTAGTCCTCTTGTCTGTCTACATCCTTTGGCTAGGTGATTTCTTCTAACCTTTGACTTTGGATGCTATGTATATGTTAACAACTGGCATATTTATACCTTAAGAGTACACCTATCTCTTGAACTCAAATTAAATTTCAATGGATTCCTTGCTATTTCCACTTGTATATTTCATATGCATCTTAAAAGCCAAATGTCTTATAGAGAACTCTTGGTTTTCATCTCTTGCCTCCCATTCACTTGTTCCTCCCTCAATGTTCTCATCAGAGTAAATGGCACCAATACTCACCCTGTGGCTCAAACCAAGGGCCTCAGAGTCATCCTTCTCGTGTCCCACATCCAATCCACTACCAAGTCTTGATATTTCTACCTTCCAAATGTGGCCTAGCATTCTGCATGTCTTTCATCTCCACTCCATTGTCATTTTTTTCCTGGACACTGCACTGATGCTTAGCTGGCCTCCCTTCCTCCACCATTGCCCCCATACAATTGATTTTCCACTCAGGAACCAGGTTGTGGTGGTTTAAAACATGTCTGCAGATTCTTTGACACTCTATCATCAAGAGGTGGAACCTAGTTCCTTTTCCCTTGAACATGGACTTAGTCACATGCCCATGACTACCAAGCCCAGGTCATAAAAGATGATATAGCTTCCACGTGGCTCTCCGGGGATGGTTTCTCTTTCAATTCATTTGCCATTCCTCAAGAGAGCCCAGGCCACATGGACAGGTTGCATATAGGTGTTCCATCAGACAGCCCTAGCTAAGGTCCCAGCTAACAGCCCACCAGATACTTGAGCCAAGAAACCCTAAGATGACTCCAGCCACAGTCAATATTTATAAGCAACTACATAAGAGACCTTGAGCAAGAACCACCTCATTGAGTCCAATCAGCCTCCAGAATTGTGAGAATAATAATGATAATAATGAGTGTTGCTGTTATTTTATACCACTAAGCTTGGAGTTGTTTGTTAGACAGCAATAAATAACTGATACACAGAGTGATTTTCAAATATAAATGATATTATTTATTCCTCCACTTGACAACATTTAATGGTTTAGAATTGAGTTTAAAATAAAATAAGATAAGATAAGATAAAATAAAATAGAGCAAATCCCAGATCTGGTTCTGCCTGCCATCTCCTAACCCTTTCCTCTTGCTCATTGTGCTCCGGCCACAGGGGTTTCTTTTCTGCTCCTATAAATACCAAGTGTTTTCTCTCCACAGAACCTTTGCACATGCTCTTCCCTGCATGAAATGGACTTCCCATGCCATGGCTAGATCTTTCTCCTCTTTCAGGCCTCAGCTCAAGCACCAGCTCTACAGAGGATTTCTCTCTCACCTTGTCTAATCCTCCTTCCCATCACATCACCCTTCTCAGTTCCCTCAGAGCAGAGGGAACTATCTAATCACATTTAAAAAAATTAGCTTGTTATTTGTTTTTTAAATTGCATGTCCTCCTCCCCAAGTTAGAACATAAACACTGTATGGCAGGAGTTTCATCTTGTTCCTTCTCAGAACCTAGCATAGCGGTTGGCGCATAGTAAGCATACAGTAAATGTCTTTAGAATGAATGAGTATCAAGGGAAGGAGATTTTGGGATTTGCCACCTTTATATGGAAATCCTACCTACCATTGACACATTTCATCTGATGGTATTTCCTATTTTTGAATCTAAACTAATTAAAAGGGAATAACCTTTTGCTGGCTGTCATCAATCACTTTTATTCATTCATTCACTCATTCATTCATTCATTCATCAAGTACAAAATTCCTTCTCCCAGAAGGTGGGGGTAAACAAACAATAAGCACTAAAGATATAATGTAAGGTTAGGATATGATAAGTCTATGAAGAAAAATAAAGCAGGGCAAGGGGATAGAGAGTGAGGGGGCACTGGTTAGATGGAAGGATTAGGAAAGGCCTCTCTGAGGAGGTGAATTGAGCAAAGACTTGAATGAAGTGAGAAACAGAATCACGTAAAGATGTGAGAGTCTTCCAGCATGAAGATCAGTAAGTGCAGAGTCCCTGAGAAAAGAGCATGCCTGGTGTGTTTGAGGAATAGCAGAGAGACCAGTGTGGCCAGAGCAGGAGAGAGAGGCAGGAAATGACGTCTGAAGGATCATGGGGGCCCGTCAGGAAGAGTTTCTGAGCCCCAAGTAAGGTCTTTGGTTTTTATTCTAAGAATATTGGAATTGTTGGAGGGTTGAGTAACTAGTCTTTGTTTTAAGAACATTCTAGCTGCTTGTTGAGAAATTGGACATGGCGGGACAAGAGAGGGAGCAGGACGATGGTGAAGAGCTACCACATCAATTTCCTTTGATCATTCCAGGCCAAGTTTTGAGCAGGGCCTCTGACAAAATATGACCCAGCCCAGATCCCTTCATCTTCACATTCAGTGCCTGTGAAGGCCCAGTGAGGTCAGGCTGTGGAGGCTTCTTGGGAAATCATTGGCTTCTCAAACCAATATCTTCATTCATTCCTTTGATGTTGGAGACAATGGCCTGTCTCTCATCACACATCTGCTGCATCCAATTGCAAACTGAGTGGAGTGTCTTTTAGCTCAAGAGTGTGTGTTTCTCAAGAGTTTACAGAAAGAGAAATCATTGTTACAGGCTACCAGCTGAAGTATATTAGTTATGACTCAAAGCAGCCCTTGGGCAGCAGTGGGTTTCTAAATAATGAATGTTCCCCCTATACCTCTTTTCCCAAGTTTGTCAATGAAATCCACACTTTGAGAGGGAGAAAGAAATGGGAAAGAGAGAAGGACAAGAAACCAACCAGACTGATTGGCATAAACACTAAATTCCTTAAAATTATTTTTTACTTTCTCTAATAACCTTTGACTGAGTTTTTTCTCAGTTTCTTTGTTATGTATGTTTTTTTTAAAAAGTTTCCAATGGTATTTTAATTGTTTTCCTTCTCAGTAAATTCGAACATTGAGGGTCTATTCTGTCATTGAATGAAGCAAAAATTATACATTTGGGAAACCATTTTTAAATTGTTGGATTATAGAAAGGAAGGGTACAAGACTGGAGACAAGGCAGAGGAGGGTGTCACTATGGCTGTGTCCCTCTGTTCCTTGCCACCTCCTTAGTCTCCTGTCCTCCATGTCATCCCTCCCCCCTCTCATACCACCAAGGACTGCTCTCCCAGCGTGCTTGTTAAGTGGCATAGTATGCAAAGTGAGGGATTACCAAATGGGATATCCAAAAGGCATAATTCTTGGCTTCACAGAGTTCATTTTATTTAATTTGTCTACTCATAAAATTCATTAAATGTGCACATTATCTGAGGGCTTCTGAATATCTACACCAACTGTTAAACACAATGATGGTATTAAGAGTATTAAAACAAGCTTCGTATTGAATGGCGCACTGGGTGTTATACGCAAACAATGAATCATGGAACAATGAATCAAAAACTAATGATGTACTGTATGGTGATTAACATAACATTAAAAAAAACCCCAAAACCCAGTTTCATTTTGTAACTGTGAAGATAGGCAGCCAGGATGAGTGAGTTGTCCATAACCTGGCAGCAGTCTGGCAGCAATCTGGCAGCAATCTGGAGAACACAAGGCCCTCTGCAGGCACTTGGTTAGAGCGTGTGGACCGGCTGCATGGTGACATGCAATCCTTCTCTTTCACCTGCCAGCTCAGTGACTGATGCCACATGTCATACTGGCCATCTAACCTGGGGACCTGGGAGCCTTCTTTGGCTCTCCTTTCATGCTCCCCACTAGATCTGCTTGTTCTCCAAGTCCCATCTGGTTGTACCTCCAGACCATCTCTCCTGCCTGCCTCCCCTCTCCTTCAGCCCACGGCCACTGTATCAATCTCGCTATCATTTCTGGCTAGAGTACTCCTACTTAGTGTCTTTTAAACTCCTTCTAACCAAAGT
Organism: Halichoerus grypus; assembly: GCF_964656455.1. Classification (NCBI taxonomy): domain Eukaryota; kingdom Metazoa; phylum Chordata; class Mammalia; order Carnivora; family Phocidae; genus Halichoerus; species Halichoerus grypus. Next base: position 15,460,876 of record NC_135717.1, on the reverse strand, counting down.
GAGCTCTTTACAAAACAGCTAAATTTAGACACTTAGTATTATCATGCACTGCCTTTTAATGATCCATGTAGCATTTCTGTATGTTTAAAATGTTTAAGCAATTCTAATTACCATATGATCCCAAAAGGACACGATTTGACTCCTGAACTCATTGAGTGGTATGCATTAAATATGCACAGCTTTTTATATGTCAATCACACCTCAATAAAGTGGGGCTAAAAAAAAGACACAACTTTAAAGAAAACAAACTGTGTAGGCACCTTTTTCATTAACTTTAATCGTCATTAACGTACTTCAACTGTGATCTCATTAGGCCACGATGAAACCGATCATTTGTAACTCATTGGATTTCCTTAGACCCCAAAGCTATTGCTAATGCATTTTACCATATCTAGAAGTGGAAAATCATTTTCTCCTTCCACTTTGCTGAAGTTGCTCCCCAACATATTTAGTTAAGCTTCATTCTGGTTCACCAGAACAAAGGCATCCCTGGCTGTCCTAGAGTGAATGCTTGCATTGTCTGCCTTTATTGTGTCCTATTTCTGTGGGGAAAATTCCAGAGGTGCTGGGGGAGCAGATTTTACTAGCTCACAGCTTTCCTTCCTAACTAAATACTTGAGGAACAGGCATGGATTTAGGAATATAAGAGATAAGCCAAAGTAGGGCTTGGAATCCTTTCTTGTGCTAATTATAGAATTGGAAGGGAGAGCAGAGAAGCAAAAACATGGACCTGCCCCCAGCTTTCTTGGGGATTTCCCCCATTCTCACCCAAGTCCTTTTCTCTCTCCTTCCTCCCCTGTCTTCCTTTCCCCTCCTCTTTTCGTATTCCGGGAACCAACAGGAAAAGATGTTAATCTTACTTCCATGGGCAATATTTTAAAGGAGGGGAGTCCAATAAACACTATTTCTGATAAAAATCCCTGCTCAACTTTCAAAATGTTGCTTTCTTCACACTCCATTTTTTCCTTTCCTTATCTCTTAGCTTCCAATTCCATGAAACATCTCTGGATACTCCTTTCCTCCTTTGACTTTTGGGTCTTTTCAATGTGCTGTCTTGTATTTCCATGTTGTTTATTTTGTGTTGGGAATTAAAAGCTAAGTTTCAGGGGCACCTGAGTGACTCAGCTGGATGAGCATCCAACTCTTGGTTTCGGCTCAGGTCATGATCTTGAGGGTCCTGGGATCGAGCGCCGAGTCAGTCTCCACGCTCAGTGCAGAGTCTGCTTAAGATTTTCTCTCTCCCTTTCCCTCTGCCCCTTCCCCCTGTGCTCTCTCTCTCTAAAATATACAGATAAATCTTAAAACAACAATAACAACAAAGAGTGGAGCATTTGGGAAAAAGCAGGGTGCTTACTCTGAAATTTAAAAAATAATAATAAAAAATAAAAGCTAAGTTTAATTTGGGCTGAGAGAAAGTATATAGAAAAGCAGACATTGCAACTGATGAATCACTTAACTACCTCTGAAGCTTGAAAGAAAGAAAGAAAAGAAAAGAAAAGAAAGGAAAAGAAAAGCAGATGAATTACTTCCGTCTCTGCTAGCATAGATATCAAATATCTCTTCAGGTTTCTCTCCTATCTCACCTGTTCCCTGACAGATGGCCAGTTGTAAAGGCTCATACCGAGTGGGAACAGGCAATGCTCTCCTCCAGTTTGAATGCTTTTTGTTTACTTCAAGACTAAAGTAACTTTCACCCCTACTTGATGAGCCTGGTCTTTATTCACCTAACTAGGAAAAATACATGTGTTCTTTCTGTCACCTCAGGCCTCTGGGGAAGGAGTTTGGAGCAGGGCCAAGCCATCCTAGCCTTTGCCCTCAATTGCACCACAGAGTGGAGAGTCTCTTAGTTCAGGAGTTTGTGCTGCTCAAGAGTTTGCATAAACACAATGTTGAGAAATACCTCTGGCTGGAGTGGGTGCAAAAGGCAAAGGACGAACTGTTCCGCTGAGATGGAGACATTACCAAGTTGGCTTTAGCTGTTCCATATTGGACCCCTAGTGGGAATAGCTGATCTAAGTGTCATTCTTCTCCAACTACTTGGTGAATTACTTAGCCTCTTTGGAACCCAATTTCCTCAACTTCAAAATTAGGGGTGAGACCACATGTTCCCTAAAATCTTTTCATCTCGGCTGTTTTATGAGTTAATTAGTGAGATTTGTTTTGCAATAAGCACCCACCCAAAATAGTTCTGTGGTCCTCAAGGTAGGCCTTATGTGTGTTCCTATAATCTTGTAATCACCCAAAATAAGGGGGGGGGGGTAGTATTTGAGGGAAAGAATCTTCCTTCCTTCCTTCCTTCCTTCCTTCCTTCCTTCCTTCCTTCCTTCCTTCCTTCCTTCTTTCCTTCCCTCCTTCCTTCCCCCTTCTTTCCTTCCCCCCAACGACTTCCTTCCCCCCTCCCTCCTTCCTTCCCCCCTCTTCCTTCCCTCCCTCCCTCCCTCCTTCCCTCCTTCCCCCCTGACTTCCCTCCCTCCCTCCTTCCTTCCCTCCCTCCCACCTTCTTTCCATCCTAGCTTTATTGCTTTCTGATAACCTGAATTGTCTTTTGAGACTAGAGTTGACTTTTACAAATAGCCATTTGAGCTAGGTCTTGTGAATAAGTGAGTGGTCAAGCATGAGGTCACAACCTTGGCTACAGCAGTTTCCCAGAGAGCATGCCGTGAACTCTGAAGTGCTGCCTGCCAGTCATGAGGCCACAGTTCACATTTCTTGCCAAATTCAGAATTCCATATGAAAAATATCCCTAATGTCAAAAGAGTAAAGCACTAGGGCCTTCTCTTTTGTTTGATCTGTTTATTTTCTTGGATCTGGAATTTTTATTTTTATTTTATTTGTTTATTTATTTTTAAAGATTTTATTTATTTATTTGACAGAGAGAGACACAGTAAGAGAGGGAACACAACCAGGGGGAGTGGGAGAGGGAGAAGCAGGCTTCCCACAGAGCAGGGAGCCCGATGTGGGGCTCAATCCCAGGACTCCGGGGACCATGACCCGAGCTGAAGACAGACGCTTAACGACTGAGCCACCCAGGCGCCCCGGATCTGGAATTTTTAACTGCTGACTTTCGTTTTGGTAATACTAGATACTCCCGCTACGTTTTTTCTTTAAAACTTGCTGATTCGTCCAGCTGCTTAGAGAGATCTTTTGTGTTTTATGTGTCAAAATATGTAAACTAATAGTTGCAGAAACATTCTACATGTTTCAGGTTACTTTAAAAATTAGACCCCCCCCAAAAAAAATTTTTTTAAGTAGGATCCACACACAGTGTGGAGCCCAATGCAGGGTTTGAACTCACAACCCTGAGATCAAGACCTGAGCTGAGAGCGAGAATTGGACACTTCACTGTGAGCCACCCATGAACCCCTAGACCAAATCTTTAGTTACAATTTACTTTACAGCGTTCATCAAAGCAGTTGACCATCATTTAAAGAGAATAGAATCTTCTGACATTTCCACCATTCTCTCACGTTATAGGGTGCCTGCATGGGCATGGATGAATGTTACAAGCAGGTGGTTTCTAGCCCAAGTATAACAAGGACACCATTTCTAACCATATCATTGTGCAGATGTAGAATGATAAGCCACGTGGCAGGGAGCTATATCAGGAATTCAGGCAGCATGTGGATGGCTAGATTTACAGGGCCTTTTCATTTCAATCAGAAAATTTTACATTTCCGTGATTCTGACCCTCTCCTTACCTTCAATATACATCTATTGCAGGCAGCTTCTGACAAGGTTCCCAGTAATCTTGCCTCTTGGTTTTCACTCCTTCACATAATGCCTTCCTCTTAAGTGTGGGTTGGACCTGGTGACTTGCTTCTAAGGAATGGAATGCACAAAGGTGATGGGCTATCACTCCCATGACTAGGTTACAAAAGATTGGGACTTCCATCTCACCAGCACGCTGACACCCTCTCTTGATTTTTCTGCTTGCTCATTCTGATAAAGCAAGCTGCCATGTGGATGGCAAGGAACTGAGGGTAGCCTCCTGAATAGAGGCCCTTAGTCCAACAACCAGTGAGGAAGTGAACCTGCCAAAACCGCGTACGGGAGCTTTGAGGCAGATCCTTCTGCAGTCAAGCCTTCAGATAAGACTGCAGCCTCGGCTGACGACTAGATGCAGCCTCGTAAAAACCCTGAGGAAGGGACACAGCTAGGGCGCCTGGGTGGCTCAGTTGGTTGAGCGGCTGCCTTCGGCTCAGGTCATGATCCTGGAGTCCCTGGATCGAGTCCCACATCGGGATCCCTGTTCGGCAGGGAGTCTGCTTTGCCCTCTGGCCCTATCCCCTCTCATGTGTTCTCTCTCATTCTCTCTCTCTCAAATAAATAAATAAAATCTTAAAAAAAAAAAAAAAAAAGGGACACAGCTAGGATGTGGATTTCTGGAAGCCTGGACTCCCAGCTGAGAGAAACTGGGAGGTGATAAGTATTGTCACTTTAACGCATGAAGATTCTAAGGTTGGGGGTAATTTGTTGTGCAGCAGTAAATAGCCAACACATCATCCAAGATGGTCAAGAATCCTCACTCTCTTAACATTGTTTCCTCTTCCACAACTCCTTCTTGTGTGTCGAGTGTTTCATTTACAGATTTAATTTTACGGAAATTTGCTATTAAAGGGGCTGGACTCAGTCATTTCATAAGTTCCCCTCAGCTGTAAATTTCAGAGTCAAATTCTTTGCTCCCCCCCAAAAAGAATCATTCACTTTTTCATCCTCATGAAAGAAGGGCGATTGGCCACAGTTGCGGGCATAAGAACTAACTGGCTGGGCAGAGGGCTGCTGGTGTGAGCTGCTTCGGGAGCAGGGCGTGCTGCTTGACCCCTGCAAGCTCCTCTCCCCTCCCCCTCTGGGGAAGCTCAGGGTCCTCACGGCCAGCCTCCCACCTGGGCGGGCTCCCACTCAAACACTTACCATTTGTTGTTATTGTGGTTCCTGTCTTGTAGCATTACTAGAGACATATCTGTGATGCCTTTCTTGTTTCTTTTGAAAGAACATTTGAACTTAGAGTTAAAATGTGCCTGAATCCTCCCTTCTGTTCTTTTTTGTTTTGAGGGCACTGAGACAGACACAGGTTAAGTGGCGGCCAAACCCTGGATTTCCTTCCTTCACATGAATGGTAGGGCATCCTTAACCCTGAAGTAGCTTCAATGGGGAATGAACTTTAGGCCTCCTAAGCTTAGGAAGATGGCATTGCTACCAGCACTCCCTGGATGGCCCGACTTGGACATTTCATGCTTCTGCCTAAATTCTCCTGGGGAGGGGCGCCTGGTGGCTCAGTCGTTAAGCATCTGCCTTCGGCTCAGGTCATGATCCCAGGGTCCTGGGATGGAGCCCCGCATCGGGCTCCCTGCTCCGCAGGAAGCCTGCTTCTCCCTCTCCCACTCCCCCTGCTTGTGTTCCCTCTCTCGCTGTCTCTCTCTGTCAAATAAAGAAATAAAATCTTAAAAAAAAATAAATTCTCCAGGGGAGTTCCAAAGTGATACTGTTGGCTTTAAACTCTTCCCTCTTTCCTTTTCTTCTATTTTCCTTCTTTTCTGTCCCTTTCTCCCTCTCTTCATACCTTCCTATATCACCTGCTATAGGCAAAGGCATTAAAAGAGGTTTTTTCTTTTTTCTTTTTTGCTTTTACAAAAACCAGATTGATATATCTCAATTAAAAATGTGAACAAACCACACATTCCAGAATTCTTTCTTTCTCAGCCCCAGGCATTCTAAGGAGGCTTGATTTGGAGGTTACAGTCTGTGGCCAGAGCCTGGTTGATGGGTTCTCTAGTGTATTGTGGAGGTTGTTGTGGAGTAACAGATTTCCTGGGGCTGCATCAGCCTGCGGATAGATGGAGGGTCACGTTGATAGTCATGAATATCCCAGCTGTCTCTGGGTCTTACCCTCACCTACTGTCATAGGATCATCCTTGCACCATTAAGGGGAGTCTCCTAGGGTGTCTTACTGGTACTCCTGAGAATTGGCAGGTTTGCTACCCCAGGGCATCCCCCAGTCCCACCCCCACCCCCCCACCCTCCTTGGTTGATGTCCACAGCCCCTTGGTAGGCCTGACCCCTGCTGGGCTAGCGGCATATCCTTGTAGACACTTGCGTCCCTGCTGAGAGCACAGTGCTCTGAAGCTTCTGGAGTTAAAAAATGTTTAAAAGTGCTAGTATTGGTCAAAGCCTTATGGGCAAGCAACACAATCAACTCAGGCTAATTAGTTTTTTTAAGATTTATTTTTATTTATTTGAGAGAGAGAAGGGGGGAGCAGAGGGAGAGAGAATCCTCAGGCAGACTCCCAGCTAAGCGTGGAACCCGACTTGGGGCTTGAGGCTGGATCCCAGGACCCTGAGATCATGACCTGAACTGAAATCAAGAGTCAGCCACTTAACCGACTGCGCCACCCAGGCACCCCAACTTGGGCTAATTTAAAAAGAAAAGGAACTTCTTATTACAACAATATTGGATATTGGATAGTTTTCAAAATTCCTGAATGGCCAGGGAAAACATGATGGGAGCTCTATAGATAGCAACAAAGGTCCAGGTCCTACCTGGGGGCTCTTATGGTGAAGAAACCCCTCTCCATGATGCCCTGGCAGGACACCTGGCCTGTTCCCACTGACACTAGGACCCTGTCACTGTCCTCTCCAGAAGACACTAGATGGAGATGTGTCTACTTTCCCTGACACAGGCCGGTGGGTCACCCCATACCCCACCTCCAGCAAAGCTGGGAAAAGCAAGTGTCTAGTGTTTTCAGCTCTTTCAGTGGGAGGTGAGCTCTGCCTCCTTAGGTGGGACATTGCCCAGGGTAGGAGCAGTTTAGATCCTGGGTACCTGGGATCTCCCCCTGCCCCACCTGACACTCCAGCCTTCTCTGAGCCACAAGGCATTTGTGCACCAAGGTGCATGGTGTGGACCCCAGCACCCATAGGATCACTTGTGAGAACTGCTCCTTCAGCCTGAGCTGCGGCCCCTCCTCACCTCCTCCAAAACGCCTGCTGAAATCTGTTCCTGGAGCAGCCTTCTCACCCAGCCAGGGTAACAGTTTGCCGACCGTACTGGACATCAAGGAAATCATGGAAACTCTTTCCTAGATACATGGAGCATTTCCGCTATTTTCTGCACAAGCAAGTGGTTGAGGGGGTCCCAGTTGGTCTGACAGAGTATCCTGGGAGGCAGTGGTGGTACTTAAACGTGTCCCATGTCTGGGCCTAAATGGCTCCCTTCCTCCCAAGTATCCATCTGCATCTACTGACTTACATAGGGGGGGCCCTGGGGAAAAATCAACTTCAACCTTGTTCACAATTTAGAGCTCTATGAATTTGTAGGAAGGATTTGTTCGGACCAGTGGAAGCAGACTTACGGAAATTATCAAATTCCTAATGGCACTTGGTGTGATAGCCAGATGTTTAAGTGGGGCCAGGCTAAAGAGGAAAGAGCAGGTGGACCTAGGAAACAGCCTTGGGTCTGATGTCAGAAACCATCCGAGGAGTGTTTTTGTTCCAGGGAGAGCGACCATGTCTGTCAGTTAAGAAAACAGTTTTACTACTCTCCATCAGTTTGGGGCCCAAATAATAGTGTCCCAGCCTCCCCAAGTGAGCTTAGTACTGAGGGAGGGAGTTGTTTGTTTATTTGATTCTGTTATTTGCTTTTCATGGACATTCGTGGCTGGGGGAATCAGCAGGCATTTGCCCCTCAGGGAGAGGGAGAAGCAGACGCCCCACCGAGCAGGGAGCCTGGCATGGGGCTCAGTCCCAGGACCCTGGGATCCTGACCTGAGCCAAAATCAAGAGTCGGTGGCTTAACTGACTGAGCCACCCAGGCGCCCCCCTCACAACCCTATTAAGTAGATATTATTATCATCTTCCTTCTACAACTCAGCCTTGGACAGGGCATGTGGCAGATTGCATTGTCCAAAGATGGCGGCCACAGCAATATCTCCTAACCCACATGTTATTCTGCAATGTGACTTGGGTCCTCCTACCACTGAAACATCGGGTCTGTTCCCCTCCACCTGAATCTGAGCAGACTTCTGAATCTCTTGTAACCTATAGAATGCAGCAGAAATGAGGCAGTGTGACTTCCAAGGGTCAGAAAGGAGATGCACTTTCCACCTTGTTTACAGAGATACTTATCCTGCAGCCTTGAGCTGCCATGGGGCCACCATGCTGTGAGGAAGCTCAAAGTAACCCACATGCAGTGACCACATAGAGAGGTCCCGAAACTACATGAGGAGGGAGGGAGAGACACCCAGCGAGCCCCAGCTGCTCCATTCCCTGCTGTTCCAGTTCCAACCACTGTCTGATTGCAACCACATGAAAGACACTGAGCCAACAAAGCCCTTCTGAAACCACAGAAACCATGAGAAATAATAAAATGATTATTGCTGCTTTAAACCATTAAGTTTTGGGATAATTTGTAATGCAGAACAGATAAGTAACAACTTGCCTGTGGCTTGTAAGTGGTGAGGCTGAAATTTGAGCTGTCAGTCTGGCGAACAAAAAGACAACACATACATACACGAAAGCACTTGTTTTTAGATCTCCAGATATACCTGGGGAGGGAAACTGATTCTTGCGTAACCATCCGGTGTTCAAAATTCACAAGATCCAGTTATAATTTTTTGTGACCTTATTTGTACCTACAAGCTGATGAGGAAAGTCAGACCTTTTTTAACAAAATACGTTTGGCTTCTCTCTAGCATGTGAATGACAAGAGTCAAAACTGCTTCTCTGGGGCGCCTGAGTGGCTCAGTCGGTTGGATGCGGACTCTAAGGTCATGATCTCAGGGTCGTGGGATCCATGCTCAGCAGAGGAGTCTGGGGATTTTCTCTCTTTTCCTCTCCCTCTGCCCCTCCCCTCGCCCCCTCCTCCGCGTACTCGCTGGCGCCTGTGCGTGCTCTCTCTCTCAAATAAATAAATAAATCTTAAAAAAAAAAACAATGCTTCTCAAAGACTCACCCTAGAGGGGAGGGGCTGGTGAAAAAATGCAGATTCCCAAGTGCCACCTGAATCTCTGAATCTGAATCTCTTAAAGGTAGTACCCGGAATCTGAATTTTTAGCAACTCTCCAGGGATTGGTTGTTTTTTTTTTTTTAAGATTTTATTTATTTGACAGAGAGAGACACAGCGAGAGAGGGAACACAAGCGGGGGAGCGGGAGAGGGAGAAGCAGGCTTCCCGCGGAGCAGGGAGCCCGATGCGGGACTCGATCCCAGGACCCTGAGATCGCGACCTGAGCTGAAGGCAGATGCTTAACGACTGAGTCACCCAGGCGCCCTCTCCAGGGATTCTTAAGCAACATTAGAATTTGAAAACAACTGCTCTATGACCAATATCATTTAACCTAGAGAATATTCAAGGTGGGGCTTACTAATCACCCTCCCCAGGAAAATCAGGCACTCACCAACCCTTCAATCGATGTTACTGCCTGAATTTGCCTGATCAGAAGGATCACCTGGAGGCTTGGCAAAAATACGCATTCCCAGGCTGCTGCTCTGCTGTGAATCCGGTAAGAAGCGACGCCCAGGAATCTGCATTTTACATTAGGTTGTTAAATGTTCTTTAAGTAACTACACAATTCGACGTGTTTCATGTAGTTATCGGAATACATATCAGTTCAATTTGGGATAGCATTTACCCAATATGATAATCTTCATCTTCAAATAGCAGTTTATTTTAAGCCATTGCTTTTGGAAAAACTTAAGTTCACAGAACGCTGCATTTTTCTTTTCTCCATAGAGACCAAGATAACAATAGTCGACATTTATTGAGCACCTACGATGTGCCAGGCCCCATGTATTTAATCCTCCTCAAACCCTCTGAGACAGGTGCTACTGCCATCCCCATTTTACAGCGGAGGGAGGTTAAGTACCTTTCCAGGTGTATGCAGCTAGTAGAGAGGTAGAGCTGCAACCTATGCTCTTAACCTACACAACACAGCCTCTCTGCCCTTATTCTAGTACAATTCCTCTGATGATCAACGTGTGCCTTTATTCAACGTGCTACTGTGAGATGTATTTCTAATATAAAAGAGGTTTATCTTGTGCTGTGTGCGACTCATGGCCAAAAGGTTGTCGGAAGAGGCCTCGTTCCTTCTAAAAAATAAGGGAAGATCACCAACAAAATTATTAAAGACAATAAAGCCTTTTGTTAATGATTTTTGAATTATTTATTCTTGGGCTACCTGTGAATTGTTGAGGAGGTCATAGGGTATCTTGGAAAGTGTCTAATTAGGAAGTTTTAAAATAAACAAAATGATAAAATTTCATAGGAGTTGCATTTGAAGACAACTGCTTTTAACACATGATGCCACTAGGAATTCAGCTTCTTGGCAGGGGTTTATTTATTATGTGTTTTGCTTTAAACAGAAAGCGTACACATTGATTAGCTTGAAAGTGTCCTTGTCCTCATAGAGTGAGGAAAGTGTATGCAGGAAAAGAAAGTGTGGGGTGCAGGGACAGCTGGGTACAGCCGTCATATGTCTTTGCTGCTGGCTGGGATATGGACTGTGGGCAAATTAACTCACCTCTTTAGGGCACATGAGCCTCCTCAGAGAATCTCAGAAATCCTTAGGGAGAGAACCCTATGAAACCAGGGCTTGCTGCCTCACACAGATTGAATATTCTTGGTGATAGAATGTAGGAGAATGCAGAGACATTTAGGTAGCCCAGCAGGATGAAAAATGGTCTGGAAATGGCCATGAAGACAGAAAGATGCCCCAGCCAACCTCCCGCTGGGACTATGGGGAAAACATTGATTAGGTCACAGCAGGTCTCCAGCGAGAGACTAGGTATGGTGAGTAAGAGAACTGGAGAACTAGAAGGAAAAGAGTGTGTTTCAGTTACTCTTGCTGCATAATGTATAACCCCTTAGCTTCAGAGGCTTAAAAAACAATCTTTTTTTTTTTTTTCTTCTTCTTCTTTCATGGTTCTGGGAGTTGACGATTCAGCTAGGCGGTTTTCGCTTGGGTTCCTCATGCTGTTGCTGTGATTGGGGCTGGAGTTACCGCAAAGTCTTCTTCAGTCCCATGTCTGGTGACTAATGTTGGCTGTCAGAGGAGACCTGGGGCTGTTGGCTGGGAGATCTAAATGCAGCCTCTCTGTGCGGCCTGGGCTTCCTCACAGCATGGCGGCTGGGTTCAGAGAGCAAACATCCCAAGAAGACCCTGAGGAAGGAGTATCACCTTTTATGATCTAGCCTCAGAAGGTACAGAGGGTCACTTCTGCCACAGTCACAGACCCTCTTGGACTCAAAGGAACATAGACCCCACCCTGACCAGAGCAGGGTCAACATCACCATGAAGAAGAACATGTGGCATGGGGGATCTCGTTGCAGCCATCTTAGAAAATGCAGTCTGCCATAAAGCGTAAGTACAAAATGCAGAGTATTGGATCTTAAGAATTCAGAAATCTAACCATTCAAAAGGATCACAAGGGCCGCTCCTATGGGCAGTTTCCATGGAATCAAAGTAAAGGTCATCAGACATGAGGAAGATATGGGATGATGAGTCAGGGGAATTGCATGGCCATCACATGGCCACTGACATCCTCAGGAAAGCTGAGGACTTGAGAGAGGTATGGTGAAGGCAGAGAGGGCAAACACTATTGTAAAAGCTTCTGAGTTTTGCCTTTGGTTCTGGGGGTGGTAAAAAACAGTAATCCCTGTGGGGAGGACTTCTCTTATTAGATCATAGCACAGGAGCTAAGAACATGGGAGCCAGACTGCTGGCACTTGAATCCCAGTTCTACAACTTATTAGCTGTGTGATGTTTGGCCTCTCTGAGCCTCGGTTTCCTAATCTGTAAACCATAGAAGACAATAGTTCCTACATCAACAGTTGTTGTCAGGATTAAATGAGTTAATACAGGTAAAGAACTTACAACAGGAGGACAGGGACATGAGGCCTGGTGGGGGAGGTCACAGGCTTCAGAGTTCCTATTGGAGCTCTGGGACCAAGCTTAGGCTATCAGTCAGGATACCTGTGCTGGGGTCCCTGGATCTTGGGAGGAAAGGACCTGCATGAAGACCTATCAAAGGGTCCTCAGGCTGCCCCAGCGTGGTATGTGAGATGGCCGAGTGCAGATGAAATCTCAGCAGACTTCAGGATTTAACCCTGGGTTCAGCCTACTGCAGACCACAGGGAAATAACTCTTTTCACCTTGACGCAGACGCAGGAACAAGACCTTGGAACTTAGTTAACTGATAGAGTAGAATAGAAGGGGAGAGGCAGTGAACAATCCACTAGGAATAAGCAGAGCATCCAGGTTAAATTGAGAGGTAGTTTCCCAGAGGGAAGCCACATAGGTGGAAAGAGGAAGGGCACTTGAATCAGACAGGCCTGGGTCCTAATTGAAGTTCTACGTCTTTTCTTTTTTTTCTTCAACTCCAGTTAGATAGCATAGAGTATAGTGTGAGTTTCAGGTGTACAGTATAGTGATTCAACACTTCCATACAACACCCGGTGTGAAGCTCTACCTCTTAAGTAATTGGGCAACTTACTTAATCCTCTGAGACTTACTTTTCTCCTGAAAACTGGGGATAATGATACTTACCCTATACAGATCTTAGGAAGTTTAATTATATCATATCAAGAGGCTGACACAGTGTCCAGCACTTAGATGTGTGCTCAGCCTCTTCACCTGGTGGGTCAGCAGGTCATCTGTATACATAGGATGTGTACTGGTCCACTCCTCATCAGTATTTAAAAATGAGCATTTCCTCTGTACTGATAGTTATGAAATGATATCAGAATCCACTATCCCTTGAGGAACTGGAGGGTGTTATGCTGAGCGAAATAAGTCAATCAGAGAAAGACATGTATCATATGACCTCACTGATATGAGGAATTCTTAATCTCAGGAAACAAACTGAGGGTTGCTGGAGTGGTGGGGGGTGGGAGGGATGGGGTGGCTGGGTGATAGACATTGGGGAGGGTATGTGCTATGGTGAGCGCTGTGAAGTGTGCAAGACTGTTGAATCACAGATCTGTACCTCTGAAACAAATAATGCAATATATGTTAAAAAAAAAAAAGAAGAAGAAGAAGATAGCAGGAGGGGAAGAATGAAGGGGGAAATTGGAGGGGGAGATGAACCATGAGAGACGATGGACTCTGAAAAACAAACTGAGGGTTCTAGAAGGGAGGTGGGTGGGAGGATGGATTAGCCTGGTGATGGGTATTAAAGAGGGCACGTTCTGCATGGAGCACTGGGTGTTATATGAAAACAATGGATCGTGGAACCCTACATCAAAAACTAATGATGTAATGTATGGTGATTAACATAACAATTAAAAAGGAAAAAAAAAAAGAATCCACTATCCCTTGAATGAGAAACTGACACATCCATCCTCTCAATAGGACATTTACTTTGAGTGGTATTTTCCTGAAGCGCCCTGGGAGACCTGGGCTTTCACAGATTCTGCTGTAGAAAGGTATCTGACCAGCTGCTTCCAATACTGACCTACTATATCCTTGCTGTGAACTTCCCCGAACAAAAAATGTAGAGTAGAGCATTCTAACTCAGCAAAGGAGGTTTGGGGTCATGAACGAGCTTATGGAAACATTTTTGGATGGTAGATTAAGCCAACACAGAAAATACAAAAATGCTAATACAGAAATATTGGATAAAACGTTCTCAGAAGGGGCACCTGGGTGGCTCAGCCATTGGGCGTCTGCCTTTAGCTCAGGTCATGATCCCGGGGTCCTGGGATCGAGCCCTGCGGCGGGCTCCCCACTCGGAGGAGAGCCTGCTTCTCCCTCTCCTTCTGCTGCTCCCCCTGCTTGTGCTCACTCTCTCTCTCTCTCTCTGTCAAATAAATTAAAAAAATCTTAATTAAAAAAAAAAGTTCTCAGAAAAAAACTTCATCACATAGCCAAGCTTGGCAGAAGAAAGGCACATCTCTAGGTGTTGATGAAAGATAGACCTTAAAACTAGCACAGGGAGTGGAGAGGCAGGGGATTGGAGTGGCAGTGGTCCGGGGGGATGTGGCCGTGGATGTTGGCCCCAGAAGCCAAGGTGATGAGCTACGGCAGAGATCCCTGCCAGACTGAATGAAAGGGAATGGGGAGAGAGTCTTTGGGAGCACAGACTGGGAGGTTTCCTGAATGAGGTAGCATTCAAGCAGGTCTCATTCATTCATTCACCCGTTCACCAAGTACTGCGCCAGGTACTGGGAATAGAGAAGACCCAGCCACTGGCCTCATGGAATTTGCAGTTAGTGGAGACAGACGTTAAGTGAGCAATTTACAATGCAGAAGCTCTTTGTGCACACTTTTTAAACAGCTTTATTGAGATATAATTCACATACCATAAAAAAACACCCTTGTAAAGTGGTTTTAGTATATTCATATAGGTATGCTTCCACCACTGCTATCGAATTCCAGAACATTAAAATACCCCGCAAAAGAAACTGAATGCCCATTAGCAGTCCCTCCACATTTTCCTTCACCCCAGCCCCTGGTTACCACAAACCTGCTTTCTCTCTCTAGGGGTTTGCCTATTCTGGACATTTCATTTAAAAGGAATCATACAATATATTATAGCTTTTTATGTCTTCTTCACTAAGTATGTTTTCAAAGTCCATCCATGTTGTAGCATGTGTCAGTATTTAGTATTTCTGTGGCCGAATAGTAATATTCCATGGTAGGCATATACTACATTCTGTTTATGTATTTGTCAGTTACTGGACATTCCTTGGCCATAGGAATAATGCTCCCGTGAATAGTCCTGTATAAGTTTGTGTGTGGACACATGTTTTCAGTTCTTTCAGATATATACCTAGAAGTGGAAATGCTGGGTCATATGGTAATTCTGTGCTTAACATTTTGAGGAATTGCCAAATTGTTTTCCAAGTGACTGCACCATTTTACATTCCCCACCAGCAATGTATGAAGTTTCCATCTGTGCATAAATTTTGACGTTTACATTCTTGAATTGGAAATCAATCTCCCAGAGTTGTGCCCACTAGCGGAAGACCTTGGTTCCCTGTTGGTACTGCAGAAAGGCTGATGAACAGCTTTGCCCGTCTGGGAGCAGAGGGGCTTCTTCTCTACAACAACAGGGGCTCTCCTCTATGAGCCCCCGACAGGGACAGCCTCACCTAGCTTCTCCCACAACGTAAGCTCTGTGAGGCAAGGGCCGTTGCTTGTCTTCTCCACTATGGCTCCAACTCTTGCAGTTGTTCCTACACATAGTAGGTGCTCAATAAATATTTGTGGAATAAATGAATGGATTAGCCTCCTCTTTTGTCTGTGCAGTCACCTCTTCCTGCTTCTGGGAATAGCACTTTTTTGTTCTTTGGGAGGACTGCTCCTTCGTAGAATCTTCTATGGGTGTGTGGGGCTGCCATCTTCAGCACTCTTTCTAGCTACAGGGCCCATGGGTGACCTAAGGCTGGTCAACCTGGAATTCTTCATCAGGATTTTAAAAATTGGTTGAAGGGATGATAGGCAGTTCCTTTCTGGTAGGAGAAAACAAAGATGCAAGATGGAGGAAGTACAGTGGTTACTTTTGCTTCTGAATGCACAAAGCTGTCCTGAGAGGACAAAATCAACACATAGAGGTGGGAGATGGGCAGAGAAAGTCCTGATGGGGTTTGAGTCCCTGGCCTGGTGAACTGGGTGTGTGTTACCAGAGTCCTCACTATTACAGATTTTATTTATTTATTTGATAGAGAGATAGAACCAGAGAGCACAAGGAGGGGGGGATGGCAAAGGGAGAGGGAGAAGTAGGCTCCCTGCTGAGCAGAGCCCCATGCAGGGCTTGACTCCAGGCCCCGGGGATCATGACCTGAGCCAAAGGCAGACGCTTAACTGACTGAGCCACCCAGGCGCCCCAGAGTCCTCACTATTACAACAGAGGTGGGAAAGCCTTCCAGAAGAAAGAGATATGTAAGCTGTGAATAGGTAGAAGTTTGAAATCTCCAAGGTGAGAGGTAGTGGAATGTATGTGAGGAATTCAAAGTCTCTTCTATTGTTCGGCAAAAAAACACCACTAAGAGAGGGAAAAGGCAAGGCACAGTGTGGGAGAAGATATCTGCAATACACATATTGACAAAGGATTTGTATCCAGAATATATAAAGAACTTCTATAATCCAATAAGACAGTCTATACTGCCAAGGGTTGGTGAGGATGTAGAGTATAAGGAAATCTCATACACTGCTAACGGGAGTTTAAATTGGTATAACCACTTTGGAAAGCTGTGGGGTAGTATGGTGGCCTTGGTGGTACCGTGCTTAGATCTTCCTTCAAGACAGCCACCTGCAAGGGAGCCAGTCAGCCAATAGCCCCCAGCTGCCATGCCTTTGGATCCACCGCAGTGTTCATGCTGACGCCATGCCTTTTCCAGGCTGCTCCAAAGCAGTGACTGTGAGTGGCAGAGGTACTAGTTCCAGGCCATCCTGCCTTGCAGACAGCTCCTGTGATGGATGGTCTGTATGCTGGCTGAGACTGCAGGGCTTTCCCAGTGGTCAGACCTGCATTGTGGTCTGGAGGTCCCCCGTGGCCACTCTTGCTCCCTCTCTCCTTTATCCTTGGCAGACATTGCCCCCCGTAAATCCCTTGCACATCTAATCCTACCTTGGCATCTGCTTTGTGGAAGACCTGAACTGACAGAGGCAGTATGTACTAACAGTGTCTGACTCTAATCCCACTCCTGGATGTATTCCCAGGAGAAATGAGTGCTTATGTCCACCAAAAGATGTTTGCAGGGTGTTCATAGCAACTTAATTCATAACAGCTAAAACAGGGTCAATGTCTATCAACAGTGGAGAAAATGGATAGATAAAATTGTGGTTATGGAGAGGAACAAGACACGGTTGCCCACCATTGTTATTTAACATAGTACTGGAAGTCTTAGCCTAAGCAATCAGACAACAAAAAGAAATAAAAGGCATCTAAATCTGCAAGGGAGAAGTCAAACTTTCACTATTTGCAGACAACATGATACTCTATTTAGAAAACCCGAGGGACTCCACCAAAAAATTGCTAGAACTAATACATGAGTTCAGCAAAGTCGCAGGATATAAAATCAACATAACAGAAATCTGTTGCATTCCTGTACACCAATAATGAAGCAGCAGAAAAAGGAATCAAGGAATCAGGATTAATCCCATTTACAATTGCACCTAAAATAATAACATACCTAGGAATAAACCTAATCAAAGATGGTAAAAGAACTGTACTCTGAACATTTATGAAAGAAATTGAGGAAGACACAAAGAAATGGAAAAACGTTCATGCTCACGGATTGGAAGAACAAACATCGTTAAAATGTCTATACTATCCAAAGGAATCTACACATTTAATGCAATTCCTATCAAAATACCACCAGCATTTTTCACAGAGCTACAACAAACAATCCTAAAATTTGTATGGAACCAGAAAAGACCCCCAAATAGTCAAAGCAATCCTGAAAAAGAAAAGCAAGCTGGAAGCATCACAATTCCAGAGTTCAAGCTATACTACAAAGCTGTAGTCATCAAGAGAGTATGGTACTGGCATAAAAACCGACACACAGAACGATGGAACAAAATAGAAAACCCCGAAATGGATCCATGGCTATATGGTGAATTAATCTTTGACAAAGCAGGAAGGAATACCCAATGGAAGAAAGACAGTCTTTTCAACAAATGGTGCTGGGAAAACTGGACAGCAACATGCAGAAGAATGAAACTGGACCACTTTCTTACACCATACACAAAAATAAATTCAAAATGGATTAAATACCTAAATGTGAGGCCTGAAACCATAAAATCCTAGAGGAGAACACAGGCAGCAACTTCTTTGATGTTGGCCGTAGCAACCTTTTACTAGACATGTCTGTAGAGGCAAAGGAAACAAAAGCAAAAATGAACTGTGGGGACTTCTTCAAGATAAAAAACTTCTGCACAGTGAAGGAAACAAACAAAACTAAAAGGCAGCCTCCAGGATGGGAGAAGATATTTGCAAATGACGTCTCTGATAAAGGGCTAATATCCAAAATCTAGAAAGAACTTAACCAAACTCAACACCCAAAAAACAAATAATCCCATCAAGAAATGGGCAGAAGACATGAACAGATATTTTTTTCAAAGAAGACATACAGATGGCCAATAGACACGTGAAAAGATGCTCAATATCACTCATCATCAGGGAACTACAAATCAAAACCACAATGAGATATCACCTCACACCAGTCGGAATGACTAAAATTAACAACTCAGGAAACAACAGATGTTGGCGAGGATGTGGAAAAAGGGGAACCCTCTTACACTGTTGGTGGGAATGCAAACTGGTACAGCCACTCTGGAAAACAGTATGGAGGTTCCTCAAAAAGTTAAAGATAGAACTACAGTATGATACAGCAACTGCATTACTAGGTATTTACCCAAAGGATACAAAAGTACTGATTCAAAGGGACCCATGTACCCTGATGTTTATAGCAGCATTATCACAATAGCCAAATTATGGGAAGAGCCCAAATGTTCATCAACTGATGAATGGATGAAGAAGATGTGGTGTGTACACACATACACACACACACACACACGCACACACACAATGGAGTATTATTCAGCAATTAAGAAGAATGAAATATTGCCATTTGCAATGACGTGGATGGAATTAGAGTGTATTATACTAAGCGAAATAAGTCAGTAAGAGACACCATATGATTTCACACTATGTGGAATTTAAGAAACAAAACAGATGAACATATGGGAAGAGGTAAAAAAAAAAAAGAAAGGAGAGAGGGAGGCAAACCATAAGAGACTTGTAAGTACAGAGAACAAACTGAGGGTTGATGGAGGGAGGTGGTGCGGGGATGGGCTAATTGGATGACGGATATTAAGGAGGGTACTTGTTATGATGAACACTGGGTGTTATATATAAGTGATGAATCACTACATTCTATTCTTGAAACCAGTATTACACTATATGTTAACTAACTAGAATTTAAATAAAAATTTGAAACAAAAAAATAAGATATAAAGTAAAATAGGGGTTATTCATATAATGAACTATAACACAGCAATGAAAAATAACAATAGCTATGTACAATAGCATGGATAGACCTCACAGACATAATGATGAGTGAAAGAAGCCAGATGATCAATGGATCTCACCAAGTCAGGAAAGGAATATAGAAGGAGGGGGGTTGCAGGAGAATGACTTCACTCAGATTTATGGAAACCACTAGAGAGTTAAGAGTGGTGATCTTTTTGAGGACTGTGGTAGGCAGCCTTTAAGATAACTCCCAGTAATCCCCTCTCCTGGTTTCCGTGCTTTTGTGCAGTGCGGATTGGACCTAGAGACTAGCATCTTTTTTCCCCCTCCAGCTTTATTAAGAAATAATTAGCATATAACACTGTATAAGTTTAAAGTATACAACATGTGATTTGATATACATATGTATTGTTAGATGACTACCACAATAAGGTCCGTTAACACATTCATCACCTCATGTAATTACCTTTTGTATGTGTATGTGGTGAGAATGTTTAAGATTTATTCTCCTAGCAACTTTCAAGCATATAATACAGTATTATTAGCTACATTCACCATGCTGTAACTTCGACCCCCAGAACTTATTCATCTTATAATTGGACGTTTGTACCCTTTGACCAACATCTTCCCATTTCCCCCACCCTCCAGCCTCTGCCAGTCACCAATCTACTATCTGTTTCTGAGTTTGGCTTTTTTAGACTCCACATACAAGTGAGATTGTAGAGTATTTGTCTTTCTTGGTCTGACTTATTTCACTGACAGTAGTGTCCTCAAGATTCATCAATGTTGTCTCAAATGATAGGATTTCCTTCAGTTTTATGGCTGAATAATATTCCAGCGTATGTACAATACCACATTTTCTTTATCCATTCATCCTTTTTTTTTTTTTAAAGATTTATTTATTTGAGAGAGAGAGAGAGCAGGGGGAGGGGCAGAGGGAGAGAAACTTCAAGCAGACTCCCCGCTGAGCACAGAGCCTGCTGGGGGGCTCGATGGTCCCGGGGCTCTACCGTGGAGGGGCTCCATCATGGCCATACGATCCCCATTGAGTGGGACCCTGTCACATGGCTTGGTCCCACAGCCCATGAGATCATGACCTGAGCTGAAACCAAGAGCTGGACGCTCAACCGACTGAGTCACCCAGGTGCCCCTTTATCCATTCATCCTTGATGGACACTTAGGTTGTGGACTAGCTTCTAAGTAATAGAATAAGTAAAAGTGATTGGCTGTCTATTCTGAGATTAGATTACAACAAAAACTGTGACTTCTATTTCCCTTTCTTATTCCTTGCCCTAGGGGAAGATAGCAGCTTCTTATGGAGAGGTACAAGTGGCTGGACCTAATGAAGGACCTGAGGCCTGCCAATGGCGTTTGAGTGAGCTTGAAAGGATTCTCCTGCCTTGAGATGCTTGCAGCCCTGGCTGAGTTGAATGCAGCTTTGTGAGAGACCCTGAGCCAGAGGACCCAGCAAAATGGCACCCACATCCCTGACACACAGAAATTGTGAGAAAATAAGGGATTTTTGTTTTAAGCTGCTAAAGTTGGGGTATCTGTTACCCAACAATAGATAATACAAGGAGATTGCTTATTACTCAAAATCACTATATAAAGCTCCTGAAATCTCTTTGAGAGCTGCAACCGGGGAAAAGCTGGCCATCTCCAGGAATGGTGTGTTTCTTTCTTCTCAGAGATGGTGACAATCACACACCAGGAAACTCAGAGCCAAATTTATGGTTCAATTTTAATAATTATGCAAGACCCTATGACCTGCTTATCTGTGTTCTTACTCCTGTTGTTTCCTTTTATTCTGACTGGTCTTTTTCTTTGTCCTGGTTTTTCAGTTCATTTTTACATTTTTCTATATTACATTAATTATGTTAAGCCATCTCAAGTTCACCTTACAGAGAAGCAAGGCATTCATAAATATTTTTTGTTTTTTTTCATAAATAATTTAAAAAATATATTTAAGTTCGCACTTGTTGAGCTCGGAGGTGCTTGGAGGTTGTGCTGGGGAATATCAGGTAATGGAAACATGGCTCTGGAGCTCTGGGCATTGGCCAGGGTTAATTTGGATTGGGTCAAAAAATATCAAATGTTAATGACAAAAAAGGAAAGTACGATGGCAATGGATCA
Organism: Halichoerus grypus; assembly: GCF_964656455.1. Lineage (NCBI taxonomy): Eukaryota > Metazoa > Chordata > Mammalia > Carnivora > Phocidae > Halichoerus > Halichoerus grypus. The sequence goes on along the minus strand of NC_135717.1, from coordinate 15,439,775 downwards.
CCACCTCTCAGGGGGAGGGGCCAAGGGCTTACTCGGTCACACTGGGTGGTATCTTTCAAATTTATTATTCATTGCACCCTATCCCCTAAGGCCCTCAGGCACCGCCCCGCCCCGCCCCAGAGCCCCGCCCCGCCCCACCCAGAGCCCCGCCCCTCTTTTCCTATGACCACGCCCCTCCCCTCGGTCCCGCCCGCTGCGCGCGCCGCGCCGCCTCTGTCTCCGCCTGCCGGCCCGGCCTCCCGACGGTTGCGCGCTCCGCCCCCTCCCTCCGCGCCCGCGCGCGCCTTCCCCGCCCCGCCGGGCTCTCTCCTTTCGGGGCGGTTGGGCCGCGCGCCTGTGGGGGCGGGGCCCAGAGGAGGCGGTAGAACCAATGGGGCGCGGCGGCGGCGGCGGCGGTGGCGGCGGCGGCGGAGGCGGTGGCGGTAGCGGCGGCGGCTGGGTCGGGCCCCGACGGGCGGCGGCGGCTGAGGTGGAGGCGGAGGGAGGCGGCGGCGGCGAAGGAGGCGGTGGCGGCGGCGGAGGGGGGAAGATGGCGGCGCCCGTCCTGCTGAGAGTGTCGGTGCCGCGGTGGGAGCGGGTGGCCCGGTATGCAGTGTGCGCCGCCGGGATCCTGCTCTCCATCTACGCCTACCACGTGGAGCGGGAGAAGGAGCGGGACCCCGAGCACCGGGCCCTCTGCGACCTGGGGCCCTGGGTGAAGTGCTCCGCCGCCCTTGCCTCCAGGTAGCCCGGCTGGGGGGAGCGGGCCGGGAGCGGCCGAGCTGGGTGAGGGCGGAGGCTGGGGGTGGGGAGCGCGCGGCGGGAGCTCGGGCCTGGGGGGGCGGCGGGGACCGGGCCGCGGAGGGACCGACGGCGCTGCGAGCCTGGCCGGGGCTGGGGGCGGCGGCCGGGGGGGCTCCGGCCCGAGGGGCGGCCCGAGTGCAGGCCGCCGGGGTGGAGGTGGCGGGGCCGCGAGACCGGCGAGGAGGGATGAGGTGGCAGAGTGCAGCCGGGAGGCCGGAGCGGACCCGCAGCAGTTGGGCAGGCTGGGGCCGGGCTGTGAAGGAGCGAGAGGGGTTCGCCGGTGGTGGGTCCCGGCCGACTTGACAGATTTCCTGGTTCTCGCCGGGGGAGGCGGGTCGGGAGTGTGGGACCCTGCCCCAGGGAGCGGTGAGGTCACTGCCCATCCCTCGTCCGGGCTCGCTGCAGCCGGAGGCTGTGCTGCCGGCGTGCACTCGGGGGTTTGCATTTCCCACTGTCTTCCCGGTGCTAGGACAGGTGTTTCTGTGGTCAGGCCTCTTTGTACTCTGTAGCGCTAATGAGAATTTGCAGACTTCTTGAGATGGTGACATTTGCAGGCAAACACGAATTTGACCCTACTCTGGAAGAAGGTACCGGCACTTAATGTATCTGATTTCTTGGATTTCCCCCTTGTATATTTCAGTGTGCCGGAGAGGGGGAATTGGCCGGACTTTGGGTCTAGTTTAAGCTTCATTTGCCTAAAATAGGAGTATGTCAAGTGTAGTGATAATGTTTGGGGCATTATACTGACTTTTAAACCTTGTTGATTAGTATAATGGGATACTCAGAGAAGATTAAAAATACACGCCTAAGTGGAGGGATTGGTTTGTTTTACTGATAACTTTAGGTTTTTAAAAATGTTGTAGTGATTTATCTGTTACATTCTATTTGCTGCACTAGGTTTTCCTAGGCAAGTTACTTTGGAAAAAAAGGAGGAATTTACATCTTAAAGTGACTGCCTTTTTAAAAAAAAATTATTGAGGGGAGTTCATTAAAAGTAGCAAAAGTGAAAGAAATGACTTCAAAATTGATAGGTTACAATTTTTATAGAGACATACTATGCTTAATATTTCACATTTCTTAACAGTAGTTATATTTGAGCAGTTTCTTCCCCTCCTGTTGATCTGTAAATTGCTAGGTAAAGCTCACTAGTTTATTTTGACCTACATATTGGTGATTACATGAACAAGCAAGTATTGGAGTTTGTCTTGTTACTATTTACAAACTTCAGGCTGCCAGTCTTTTCCACTTAGACAGCTCTATCTCATTTGCCCTTAAACCAAAATCCTGTTGCTTAAGTGGGAAAATAGTCATCATTATTGCTACATTAAACACAATATGTTTAAAATGTAGGTATTAGTTAACAGTTAAAATATATCAATGTGACAAAAAGCTCACATTTTTGGTTGAGCATATTTTGAACCAAGTCAATAGACTTTAATAGATTCAGCATCCCTTTGAGAACCACAGAGTGTATTTTATGCAAACATTTTTATGTTTATTTCACTTCCATTGGAAAGGACTTTTATGCTTAAAAGTATCTTGTACCCGAAGTTAGTTTAATAAATACATAGTGAAAAGACTATCCAGCGGTATATTACAAGTAATTTTTTAAAAAAGGAAATAAAAAACTAAAAACAATTAAAAAAATAAAAAAGGAAATAAAAATAACTTTTGATACTAGATTAGTATGGAATTTAGGCAGAATTATTACAATTTTAGATTTGCAAACATTGTAGTCTATAATACATTTAACTGGACCTTTTTTTTTTTTAAAGGAGATTTCTTTTTTTTTTTTTAAATATTTTATTTATTTGAGAGAGAGAGTGAGAGAGAGAAAGAGCACAAGAGGAGGGAGCGGGAGAGGGAGGAGCAGACTCCCTGCTGAGCAGGTAGCCCGATGCGGGACCTGATCCCGGGACTCCAGGATCATGACCTGAGCCGAAGGCAGTCGCTTAAGCAACTGAGCCACCCAGGCGCCCTTAACTGGACCTTTTAACTTGTGGGCGTGGAAAGAATGCTTTATGTTATCCAAATTGTATGGTTATGTTTTTAAAATTGACTTGCCTTTAAAAAGGAGTGTTTTTGAACCATGCAATAAGTATAGACTATAAATATTTTCAGTTACATATCCTATAAGATCCAGGTTTTTGTGCTCTTCTTAAAATTTTTAATAAAGTACCATAAAATAATATAAATGATATCAAGTAGAATATTAAAACTATATATAAGTGTACTAAGTATATATAAGTTTGTAAGACTAAAAATAACTGGATCTCTTTATAGTTTTAAATGTGAATTTAATATGTCGTGACAGGAACTAATGTTTAATTGTGTAGCTGTGTACATAAAATATTTTAAAATCGACGCTCGCTAAAGGAGGATAGGTAAGAAATAGGACATGGCTAACAAAAGGAGTAAATAGCTTATTTGCCATAAACAATAAAATTCTTCTCAAGAAATTTATTCAGTTTGATCAGCCTGTTTATAAACTACTTGCAAAGCTACGTGTGTATATACCATACATATGTCTATGTGTGTGTATATATATATGAATGTATTTAACGGAAGTACATAAATTTGGAAGTTAAAGTGGCTTCAGTCTGATTAATAAACCAATTGTTTTTTAAGTATGTAGAATAAACATCATTAAAAGTTTTTATTTTGTCAGAGTGGCTTTAAATAAAATCAGATTATTGGAGACCTCAACTAATTCTTTTTATTTGACCTAAGTATTGATTGCTACTTAGCAGAAGTATTAAAAAATGTGACTATCTTAGGAAAAGAAAGTCTGAGCCCAGGTTAGAGTGAGTAGAATTGCAGATAAAGGATGAGAAAAGTTACCCAATGAAAAGAATCCTGAGGAAAGTCCCCCCAGAACCCACAGTTAACTCACGTGACTTTGGATTGCTAAAACTCACTTTATTCTCATTTCTCAATCCTTAGTGTCTTGATCCAAATAGAATAGAGATTAATGAGAGAATCTCGAGGGGGTGTGTGTGTGTGTGTGTGTGTGTGTGTGTGTGTGTGTAAAGTCCTCTAGTATTTTGGGAGGCATCATTGTCTAAGGGAGTAGTTCCCAGACGTTGGATTTCTTTTCTTTTCTTTTCTTTTTAAAGATTTTATTTTTACGTAATCTCTACACCCAATGTGCACAGGTCTTGAACTCACAACCCTGAAATGAAGAGTTGCATGCTCCACTGACTGAGCCAGCCAGGTGCCCCCAGACTTTGGATTTCAAAAATGATTCCCAAATTGGGGGGGGGCAGTTCAGTTGCCAGTTTTGTTTTGTTCTGTTTTGCCAGGTGTAGCCAATAAAAACAGCAACAGTAACCCACATCACTAGCTACCTTCACCATCAGTTCATTTATAAAAAGGATATTTTAACTCAAATAATTTGAAAGGACAATTTCAGAGTAAAAGACTTTAAATGGAATCTTTTAGCTTTATTAAAAGGTTTGCTTTCTTCTCCTTATTTTTCCTCATTTTTATATAAATCAGTAAATAGCCTGTTGCAAACCTGCACCAGCCTCCCAGCCAATAGTAAAAGGCGAAAGATTAAGTAACCCTGCCTGGTGCAGAGCTCAGATCCAAAGATTGGGGGGGGGGGGGCTCCTGGCTCTGCTACTTGTTAGACTCTGGCCTCAAGCTAGTCACTTATCTTCATGGAGCCTCAGTTGCTTCTTGTGTTAAATGGGGCTATTAAAGCCTACTTTGCCAGATGAATGGTGGGATTAATGATGATATAAGGAATAAATATCTGGTCAATTATAGCTATTATCATTGATTGGAGGTGTTACCTTTTTTTGCAGTATCTGATAATAAATGCCTTTAAGTCGTATAAGTTGTTTTAGGTATAGTCATTTATATGTATTTTAGATGTAAATTGTTTTAGCATGCTTTATTGCTCCTCCAAGCCATAGTATGAAGACTTCAAGTCCATTTAAAACAATTTCAGGGACGCCTGGGTGGCTCAGTTGGTTAAGCGACTACCTGCAGCTCAGGTCAGGATCCCAAGGTCCTGGGATGGAGCCCCACATAGGGCTCCCTGCTCGGTGGGGAGCCTGCTTCTCCCTCTGCCTGTTCTAACTGCTCTGCCTGCCGCTCCCCCTGCATGGGCTCTCTCTCTCCCTCTCTCTCTTGACAAATAAATGAATAAATAAAATCTTTAAAAAAAATTTTCAGAAGGGTGGCGAGAGGGGCGCCTGGGTGGCTTAGTTGTTAGGCATCTGCCTTCGGCTCAGGTCATGATCCCAGGGTCCTGGGATCGAGCCCCGCATCGGGCTCCCTGCTCCACGGGAAGCCTGCTTCTCCCTCTCCCACTCCCCCTGCTTGTGTTCCCTCTCTCGCTGTGTCTCTCTCTCTCTGTTAAATAAATAAATAAAATCTTATAAATAAATAAATAAATTATGGTACTTAAAAAAAAAGGTGGCGAGAAAGCAGTATAATGTGCAGAATATTCTTTATAGGTATTTTCTGCAAGTTACATTAGACCCCCTTCTAAAAAGGGTTTTCATGTTAAGAATAGTACAAGTAATCTTTAAGGATTAATAGGCTTGACAATTCTACAGTTTTAAAACTGTAAAATAGTATTTGAAAACCATCAATTCCTCAAAAAATTGCCTTCTTTTGCAAAATGTTGAACTAGTACCTCTCTCACATCTTAAAAAAAGTAGTAGTGCCATCTACTTACTACCCCTTTCGTTGAGATATTACTTTTTTTTTTTTTTTTTAAGTAAGCTCTACTGCTCAGCATGGGGCTTGAACCTGAGATCAAGAGTCATATGCTTCACATGCTCTACCTGAGTGAGCCATCCAGGCACCCTGAGATCTTACGTTTTTAGAATAGAACTTAGAAATCTTTGCTGCTCCTTGCTTTGTCCATCTAGACTCAGAGGTTAAACAACTTGCCCAAGGTAACACAGTTAGTGGCAGGCTGGGACTAGAAACCTGGCTTTTAGAGTACTTGTTTAAGGACTGGCCCCCTACATTTTTTTCAGTTGAATTCTTATATAGATAATGCATTTGCTGTTTCACATTTGAAGATACTAAAGCATACATGGCGAATAATCTTTTTCATACCCCTTCACCCAGACATGCAGTTCTCCCTCTCCATAAGCAGCTGTGAAACTTTCCAGAGCCATTTTATGAGTATGCAAGCATAAATATGACCATATTATTCTTCCCATTTTTAAACATAAAATTATATTACGTATTCTGACAGAGAGAGCGAGCACAAGCAGGGGGAGCAGCAGGCAGAGGGAGAGGGAGAAGCAGGCTCCCCACGGAGCAGGGAGCCCGATGCGGGGCTCGATCCCAGGACCCTGGGATCATGACCCAAGCCGAAGGCAGACGCTTAACCAACTGAGCCACAGGTGCCCCTATACCCTACTTTTTGCTAGCAGTCTTTCATCACCACATATTTTTAAGCGCTTACATTCGTATTTGGTGCAATGTTAATAACTGCTAGTATGTAAAAGAAAATGTGTTCCAGTAGTTAGTTTTGACTAACAAATAAAATATTGGTTCTTATGTTGCTATTGTTTATTGGTATGGAAATTTCAGATGCAGTATGAACTTAGAGTATAAGAGGAAAGAAGATATCACAAAGAGTAACTGGAGTGCTGTAGTGTTAGAGATCACTGTTAATACTTAAGATAATGCTCACTGTGTGCAAAGCAGTGTTCTAAATGCTTATTTAATTCTCTTAACAGTCCTCTGAGGTGCTTTTATCACCATCTTACAGATGAGAAAACTGAGGCACACAGAATATAAATGAAACTTGATTTAGATAATACAGTGGCAGAGGCCTGATTCTAACCCAAGCAATCTGTCTCAAGAGTCCGAGTTCTTTACTACTACTTTGAATTCCATTTAGATCTAATATTGATCAAATGATACCCAAATCAGCCAAGTTTTTTAAAACTATGCAAACATTGGTGCCATTTTTTTTTTACATCTGTATGCCATTTTTTTTTTTTTTTACATCTGTATGCCAAAAAATGCCTAGAGTTTGCATTATAGCTTTTACTTGTTTATAGCAATTTTGGGGGGAAAGCAAGGACACTACTATGAAGGCGCAGTATTCAAGAAATAAGTTTCTGGAGTGTTTGCCTTGTAAGCCTAAACTTGTGACGATAAGGCATTTGTCACACCTAGTTAGTGAACAGGTGGGGTGAGCTATCAGGAAGACTTAACAGAATTGCCAAGGGAAGGAAGATAAAGGGCATCTAGGCACCTGGGGTGGGGAGGGGAAAAAGTTAGTTTGAATTTGTGCTAGGGTGGGGAAGCTCTTTCTGACAGAGGTGTTGAGTCATGGATCTACTGTACAAAGAATCAGGAGAATTGGGCCTGGGGTGTGGTGCTGGCTAAATCACCACACAGAAGTAGGAATTTAAGGGGCGCCTGGGTGGCTCAGTCGTTGGGCGTCTGCCTTCGGCTCAGGTCATGATCCCAGGGTCCTGGAATCGAGCCCCGCATCGGGCTCCCTGCTCGGCGGGAAGCCTGCTTCTCCCTCTCCCACTCCCCCTACTTGTGTTCCCTCTCTCACTGTGTCTCTCTCTGTCAAATAAATAAATAAAATCTTAAAAAAAAAAAAAAAAGAAGTAGGAATTTAAGAGGGATTCATTTCCGTGATGATTTGGAAGACTCCGGAACAGCATGAGGGAAGGCAGAAGACGGTGGCTATTTGGGGATAATAGCAAGTGGTCATATTTGAATGCAACACAGACCCACCTGCATTGGGAAAGGACTGGAATCTAGAGCTTTTCCAGAAAAATGCAAAACCAGGCATTCTTGTAAACCACATGTTCTTGTAAACATGGACAAGACTTAAAAGCACTGAGCCTTGGGTTTCTCTTCTATATAGTATTTGTACTCAGATGCACTAGACTGGTATTAGATTATCAGTTTTCAAAATTTGTTCCCCCAACCCCTGGTTGTGTGGCAGTGCAGCAGGGATTTCATAAGCATTTGATTCACATTTTAACATGTTAAACTTTAAAACATTCATAAACATTTATATATACTCAAATGCGTAACATGCTAAATTTTAACACAGTAGAGACCACTGATTTATACTGCCAGGTTATCTCAAAGGAGTTATGCCAGGTGAAAAAAAGTGCCAGTCTTAAAAGTTTATGTACTATATGATTGCATTTATATAGCATTTTTGAATAACAAAATTATAGCGATGGAGAACAGATTAGTAGTTGCCAGGGAGTTCACAATGGGGGAAAGGGTGGTTTGGTTAAGGAAGGTAGCATGAAGGAGCCTTGTGGGGAAGGAACAGTTCTGTATTTCAGTTGTGGTTACAGGAAGCTACAAATGTGCTAAAATTGCATAGAAACATACATGTAAAACTGGTGAAATCTGGTAAACTCTAGATTGTACCAAGGTTAGTTTCCTGGTTGTGGTATTATACTATAGTTATGCGAGATATTACCTTTGAGGAGGTTTGGCGAAGTGTGCTAGGGACCATCCTGTGCATTTTTTGCAAATTCCTGTGATTTATAGTTATTTTAAGATAAAAAAGAAAAGGAAAAAAATCAACGTATTTAGAATATTTGAGGGAAAATAAGCAAAAGGAAAAAGTTAAAATTACCCATAATGCCAACACTCAGGATAAAAATCCTTATAATAGAGTTTCTTGCTTTCTTTGTGTTTATACTTGAATTTTTAATTCTGTTGATTAGGATTATAGCTTTATATTGGTATTTTAAAAATTCAGGCCAGTGCTTGTTTGCTCATGTAAAATTATATCAGCAAATTCACTACTATAGAACTCTCATTGTATTATGCTATAACGTGACTGCCTTGTGCATAATGTACTGATGTCATGATTATTATATATTTTAAGATTTATTATTAGAGATTTAACTTAGAAATGTTCTTCTACTTAGACTTTTGGACAGGTATAATAAAATCCTTAGATAGCATTTATTATTAGCATTATTTAGACCTTTATGAATTTGTTTTATGAAACTGTCATCTCATTGTTTTGATTTGCATTTTCCCCAAACATAAACAAGTTTTAGTGGTTTTTCACACTTTTATTAATTGTTTGCATTTCTTCTCTTGAGTCTTGCCTGTATACATCTTAGAATGTTTTATGTTGATTAGACAGATGCCTTACATATTTAAAGGCTATGGATATTTTATCATTTGTTATTAATATTTTTGCCATTTTAGTTCACTTTCATTAATTTTTATAGTACATAGGTTTTTTGAAAGTGTATGAAAAATTATTTTTCTTTGTAATTTTTTCCCATAGGTTTTGAGTTTAGAAGGGCATGTCTCATTCTGATATCAGATGAATGGGTATTTATGATTTCTTTTAGTTTTGAAAAAAAATTCCTTAATCATGTAGAGTGTAGCTTATAGGTTAGATGAATCTGTAACCTAATTTTTGTATAGACATATGTTAAATGTTCACTTAAATTTCTTCTGGTAATTGCCTGTTTATGCCTTTGCCCATTTATTTCTCTTCTAGGATGTCTTTTTTTTCTTATTGGTTAGTGGAAGTTCTTCAGGTATCATAGTAATTTTTTGTTACATGTATTACATATATTTTCTCCTTGTTTCTCATTTGTCTTTTAATTTCATTAATGGTATCTTTACTCAATAGAAGTTTAAACTTTTTTATGTGGTCCCGTGTTTGATTTCTTGGTAGCTTTTGGGTTTTGTTTTTTTGTTTTTGTTTTTCTTTCTTTAATCTTGTTTAGCAAAATCGCTAGCATCCCAAGATTTTTTTTTTTTTTAACTTTCATGTATTTTGTTTGAATTTTTTTCCTATTTAGCTCCTTTAGTTTGAGTGGAATTTACTTTGTGTGGTGTGAGGTAGGGATCAAACTTTTTTCTAAATTGGTAGGCTTTTGCCTAACTCCATGTATTAACTTGACCATATTTGAAATGCCACAAGAATTTCCTTATATACATAGGGCCTCTTTCTGGATTCTCACTTCGGGTCCAGTGATGTGTTGTCTGTGCTTCCACTCATTTCCATTACTACAGTCCCTCTCTCCCCTATGGCTTTAAATAGTAAGTTTGATACCTGATAGGGCAAATGTGCTCATTTTAAAACATTTCTTGGCTATTCTCATGCATTTACTTAGTTTCAGGTGAATTTTAGAATTTATTTTGATGAGCTCTAAAAAACAATCCCAATGAGACTTTGATTAGAATTGTACTGAATTTATAGATGAACTTGGGAAAGAGTCAACCTTTACTCAAATCTTCCCATCAAGGAACAAACATATCTATTTATTCTGGAGTTGCTAATCTGTTATGATTTTAACCTAGATGCCCATTGTAGTTTTGTTTTATATGTGATTAATGTGGTGCTAGAAATTGAGAAATGTTATGATGGTATTCTGGACGGGGATCCCAGTAACAGAATTCTCTCCAGTCTACAGCCACTATTTTCAAGTCTATAGGGCCCCTGAGGAAAAAAAAAAATTTGTATTAGATATTTGTACTTGCAAATGAAAAACTAAGATACTTTGCATTTTATTCTTAACTAGGACTTGGGCACCAAACTTCCAAGACAAAAGACTGGAATAAGTCCAGCTGGGTTCATGTGGAAATGCTTTTTTTTTCCAATCCAGTTGAGCTTAAATTGTTTCAAACTAAAACAGGCTGTGAGTTGGACCCCTTTCATCTCCTCAGTTCTCAAACATAGCTAGATTTTTCCCATGTGATGTGAGCAAAGCCTGCTCTATCTAACTCATTCCTATCAGTGCTCAGGGCCATGTAACCAGAGAGCACATTTGCTTTGGTTGACTGCTGATCTGGCCTTGGCCACATGCCTTAGGCCTTCTCTGCCCAAGTAGTAGGTTTGACCCTGGCTCTCACTTAGAGAAGAGAAAGCCCTCTTGAGGGCTTCTCATACCACTTCAGTCACATGGAAGAAGCAGAAAAGTGAACCCGTACTCTTGTGCTGACCTTTTAATGGTGATTCTATCCAATAACTCACAGACCCAATCAGGGCTTTCAAATCTGTCCTCTTCCTGAGAGTCAGGGAGAAAGAACAGTGAGAGGGGCCTTAATTCCTCACTTCCAAAAGTAACACAAAAACTTTCAGCCATTCTCAGAAGCATTGGTTTTTCTTTTGGGTTGTTGCTTGTCTCAAATCAACCAGAAAGAGGTGGAGTAAAAACTGGCTTGCTAAGTATTGCACATAACCCATATCCTTTCTTAACTATGCATCAACCTGCAGTGGGTGACATTACTCAGGAGATGTTCTCTTCCCCTGCTTAATGGTTCATGACATGTTCTTGATTTTCCTCCTACCACTTAGTTCCTTCTCAGCTTTCTTTACTGGTTTCCCCTGTACCTGCCCATTAAATGTGGACATACCAGGCATCAGCCCTACACCCTCTCGTCAGTCTTCTTTCCCTAAACAGTCACGTCCATGTCCATGGCTTCACTCACGGATGAACCTACAGTTTGTATCTCTAGCCAGGAAATTTATGTCACCAGCCTCAAAATTTCTCTCTCTCCTTTGAACTCTAAATCTGCCTATCTAATTGCCTGCTGGACATCTCTACTTGGATGTCTCCAAAGTACTATAAATCTAACATGTCCACGATTTAATTAATGTTCTTCCCCTGAAAATGCTCTCTTTCTGATCCCAGTGAAAGGCATCACCACCCAAGCAGTTGTGCAAGTCAGAAACCTGGGAGTTGTCTTTGGTTGTTTCTCTACCCTCCCCCTCCCCCACCAAATCCAATCAGCCACCAGGTCCAATTGCTTTTTTTAACCTTTCTGTTCTGATTTGTAACATAGATATGGAAGAGTCATTGAGCTGTGCATCTTTTTTGATGTAATAATCACAAAGCATAAGCCTTGTAACCAACATTCAGGTCATTAGACGATTGCCAGCACTTCAGAAAGCCTTCCTTTAACTCCCTCCTTATAAAATATACTCTTCCTCCTTCTCAAAATTAACTAACTTCTGTCCTGACTTTTATGATAATCACTTTCTTACTTTTCTACCTAAGGTTGTATCTAAACTTGGTAGTTTAGTTTTCCCTGCTTTTTGAACTTTATAAATAGGACCATTTAGTTTGTATTCTTTATTCCAGCTGCTTTCATTCAACATTATCTTGCGAGATTCATCCATGTTTTATGGAGCTATAGTTTGCTTCATTGCTGAGTATTCTATTATACAAGTATGTCACAATTAACTTACTCATTATTCACGCTTTTTTTGAATGGACATTTAAATTGTTTTCACTTTGCAGCAATTATGAATAATGCTGCTATGAACATTTTTGTGTATTTCAATTTTAGTATATATATATATATTTTTAAAGATTCTGTTTATTTGAGAGAGTGAGAGAGAGGGCATGAGCAGGGGGGAAAGGGAGAAGCAGGCTCCCCAGTGAGCCGGGAGCCTGGGACATGGGGCTCGATCCCAGGACCCTGGGATCATGACCTGAGCTGAAGGCGGACACTTAACCGACTGAGCCACCCAGGTGCCCTTCTGTATTTTCAATATTAGTTGGTAATGCCAGACTGTTATCCAAAGTGATTGCAATAATTTCGATCCCTGCCAACAATGTATGAGATTTCCTATTATTCCACCTGTTTGCCAAGCCTTGGGATTGTCAGTCTGTTAAATTTTATTAACCATTCTGGTATATATGTAATGGATTTTTGTGGGTAGTTGAGGTGTATTTCATATATAATAAAATGCAAAAATTTTAAATGTACAGCTTGAAAATATTTTCACATATATGCGTGTGCCACTACTCAGATGAACATTCCCATCACCCCAGGAAGTTCTCTTGTGCTCATTTTCAGTCAGAAGCTGTTATTCTGACAATCCTGTTTTGACTTCTGTCACTATAAATTTGCTTTGCCTATTCTCGAACTTGATGTAAATGGACTCATAACAGTATGCACTCTCTTGTGTCTGGCTTCTTTTGCCCAGCGTAATAATGTTTTTTGCAGTTCATCCAAGTTGTTGGTTTTATCAGTTATTCTTTTTTTATCGCTTAGTGCCATTGTATGATTTTACACGCACGCACACACACACACACATACACATGCTCATTTCTCTGGGGTATATATTGAAGAGTGGATTTTTGGGTCATAGGGTAGGTGTTTAATTTTATTAGAAACCATAGAACAGTTTCCCAAAGTGGTGGTTCTATTTAACACTCCTATTTGGTTTTAATCTGCATTTCCCTGATTACTAATGGGATTGAGCAGCCTTTTATATGTTTATTGACCATTTGGATTATCTTCTCTTTGAAAGGCTCATTAAAGTCTCATTGAAATCTTTTGCCCATTTTTCTGCCTGGTGTTCATCTTTTGTCTTACTCATTTTAAGATGTTTTGAGATACATTTGTATATGTGTATATATGTACATGTATATGTATATATATATGTATAAGATATGTATATACATGTATATGTTTTCAGATAATCTGTATTGCAGATATCCTCTTCCACTCTGTGGCTTGCCTTGCCTTTTCATTTTCTTAAGGGTGTGTTTCGATTAACAGAAATTATTAATTTTAACATGGTCAACCTTTATAATCAGAGCTTTTTGTATTCTGGTGTTGAAGATCTTCTGCATGAAAATATTTTCTGTCTTTCACATTTAGATCAACAATCTAAGTGGAATTTTTTTTAATGGTCTGAGTTGGGGTCAATTTAATTTTTTTCCTATAGGACTATCCAGTTATTATTGTGGCACCAATTTAAGATAATTCTCCCTTGCTCTGCATGTAGAGTTATTTTTCCATAAATCAGCTGATTGTGTACAAGAGGATCTGTCTGGGCTCTTCTATTCCATTCTTTTATTTGTTTGTCTTTGTGCCAGGGCACCACTATCTTAACTACTCTATTTCAGCAGTTCTCCTGGGACCAGGTGGGTCCCTTTCAGTTCTCCTGGGACCAGGTGGGTCCAGACCTTTTTAGAGGGTCATTGAGGTCAAAACTATTTTCATAGTAATAATAAGATGTTATTTGCCTTATTTATTCTCATTCCCTCACAGTCGTACGGTAGGTTTTCTAGAGGTTACATGACATGTGGTATTGAGACAGATTGAATACAAATGCAGGAATGAGAATCCAACCATCTCCTGTTAAGCCAGATATTAAGATTTACAGAAATGTAAAACACTGCCTTTCTTTTCACTAAATTTTTATGTTTTGGAGAACAGTTATTTTTCATAAGGAATTTCTGTTAATATATAATCAGTTTCTTGTTATTTTTTTCAAATTTTTATTTAAACTCTAGTTAACATACAGTGTTGTTATTTTTAAGTGAACAAATATTTCACAATTATATTTTAACTTCAAATGTGATAAATATAATAGATAAAAATCACAAAAGCTACAGCTCTTTGGAGTGTCAAGTTTGAGAATTACTGCGTAGTTTTACAAATCCTGATAACCAGTAGATAATAAGTCTTGGTTATTTTTGGCCCCTTGCACTTGCCATATACATTTTAGAATCAGCTTGTAAGGTTCCACAGGAATACTTGTTAGGATTTTGATTGGAATTGGCATTGAATAAGTTTAGGGAGAGGTTTTGCACAATTTCCTAACAGAATTTTTAAAGAAAAAAAAAAGTCTACATAGAAGTACATTAAAAAAAAACATTTAACAGGAAAACAAAGGATATCTCTGAAAAATGTGAAACTTTAACATGGGACATAAAATAATTGAATAAATGCTGAAACATAACTTGTTCTTGGATAGGATAACTCTCACATTGGAAAGATGTCAGTATCCCCTCTAAATTTTTGTTTTGCATATTGCTAGATAAATTTTTGCATTTTGTCATTTGTAAAATTGAGATATGCCTTAAAATTGAGGATACCTTCCAGGGGTGCCTGGGTGGCTTAGTCGGTTAAACATCTGACTCTTGATTTTGGCTCAGGTTATGATCTCATGGTCTTGGGATAGAATCCCGAGTCTGCTTGGGATTCTCTCTCCTCTCCCTCGGCCCCTAGTCTGGCTTGCATGCACGCGCTCTCTCTCTGTCTCTCTCTCTCAAATAAATAAATATTTAAAACAACAACAACAAAAAATTGAAGATACCTTCCAGTCACTTCTGGCCATGTAGTAGTGGTGAAGAAGTTTTATTTATGAACATCTTAACAAATTTATTGTATTTATTTTACTTATTTTCCTTTCATTATAAGCACAACTCGTATGTGATATAAAGACAAAACAGTCTGTAAGCCTAAAAGAGCTATTTTAATAGACCTAAAAGAAAAATCCTCAATCTCAAGGCAGCATTCTGTCAGGGCTGCAGTGTCCCTTGTTTTAGTGCTACATAAAATTGTACAGCTTACATTGAAGGTATTTTGGAGTTGATAAAACACAATTTGTAAATTCAGTGCAGTCCCAGTTAATATTTCCACAGGCTTTTCAAAATGTGATTTTAAAGTTTATATGAAAGAACAAAAGTGGAATTTTTCATAAAAAATATGAAAATCAGTATTCATGAAGGGAGGATTACTGCAGTTAAAGTCAGTGTTAAAGCTAAAGTAACTAAGAGCAGCAGAACAGACAGGTTATCCCTGGAACAGAGTGACATAACCTGATTTGTAGAAATGTCATAGGTAATAAAGATGAAAACAGTGAATTCTTCAATAAGTAGTATTGGGTCAACTGAGTTAGCCATTTGAGAAAAAAAGAAAGGTAGCTTGTCATCTCACACACACAAAAAAGAAAAACTTTTACTGAGATACAATTCAGAGATAGGAAAATACACATATTTTAAGGGACCAATAATGCATTTTTTTTTTTTTTTTTAAAGATTTTATTTATTTATTTGACAGAGAGAGAGAATAGCGAGAGCAGGAACACAAGCAGGGGGAGTGGGAGAGGGAGAAGCAGGCTTCCCACAGAGCAGGGAGCCCGATGCGGGGCTCGATCCCAGGACCCTGGGATCATGACCCGAGCCGAAGGCAGACGCTTAACGACTGAGCCACCCAGGCGCCCCCAATAATGCATTTTTATATAAGTACCTAGATCAAGATAATAGATTATCTCTGGCACCCCCCAAATTTCCTTTATATGCCTCTCAGTCAGTACCAACCTCCTCACTGGTAGTCCCTTTTCTGACTTCTACCCATAGATTAGTTTTGCCTGTTTTTGATCTCCAAATAAATCAAATCATATAATAAGTCTTCATTTGCTCAACATTATGTCTATGAGATTTATTTATGTTGCATGTAGCAGTTCTTTTTTTTATTGTTATGTAGTATTGTATTAATATGCCATGCTTTATTCAACTGCTAGAAATTTTGGTTGTTTACATTTTTTTTTTTTTTTTGGCTAAAATGAATAAAACTGCTTAGAACATTCTTGTATGTGTTTGATGGGTGTTAAGTACTCATTTGTTATTGGGATTGAGTGGAACTACTGGGTCCTAGGATATATGCGTTTAATTTTAGTGTATATTGCCAGACAGTTTTCCAGAGTAAGTGTACTGGGTTACACTCGTAACCAGCAACATAGAGTTCCGATTGCTCTAAGTTTTACAAAATCCCAGAAACCATAAAGAAATTTGATGAATTTGCATAAAGACAGAAAAAACCTATGCATTGCAAAAACTAGCATAAACAAAGTTGGAACTCCAAAGATAAACTGGAGTTTATTTTTGCCATGCATCATGTTCAAGGAGCTAATTTCCTTAAACAAACGAAAAACCAGTAATCCTTTTAAATAAATACAGGAAAGACCAACAGCTCAATAGATAAGTAGGCACAGGACATTCAATGACAGTTGAAAATAAACACAAATAGTTCTTAAATAGGACCTTTCAGTCATAATAAGAGCAAATTGGAGCTATATTGAAAGCGTTTTTAATATATTAGATTGGCAAAGATCAAAAGTTTTTATTAACTTGGCTAAGATGTAGAGAAATAATGACTTCCATAGAATAATGGTAGGATTCTAAACTCTGGAGAGCAGTTTGATAATATCCATTAAAATTAAGAATGTATGTACCTCAAGTGGTAAGGATAAATTGTGATGTGTTTATACAATAGAATATTACAGAGAAAAAGAATGAATGAATGAGAATTTACACACAAAATAAATGAAATCTTTAAAAAGGGGGGAGGGTGCCTGGGTGGCTCAGTTGGTTAAGCGTCCAACTCTTGGTTTCAGCTCAGGTCTCATGAGACTGAGTCCTGTGTTGGGCTCCGTGCTGAGCATAGAGCTTGCTTGAGATTCTACCTCTCTCTCTCTCTGCAGCCCCCACATAATAAATAAATTAATTAATCAATTAATTAAATCTTAAAAAAAAAGAATTTACACACAAAAATAAATGGATTCTTACAACCATAATGGTGAGTGAAAGAGCCGGCACAAAGATACAAAGTTTGAAAACACAAAATTAATCTATTAATCTATTGTGTTAGAGGTCAGGATAGTGTTACCTCACTGAAAAGGAGCACAAGATGAGCTTTTGGGGGCTTGTGGTGTTCTATATCTTAATGTGGGTCCTGGTTACATAGTTGTATTTATGTTGGGAAAATTCATTAAGCTATAAACTGAGGATTTGTGTACTTTTCTGAATATATGCTATAATTCAATAAAAATTTTTAAATAAATAAAAATAGCGTGTATACACGTAGTCATAAGGAATGCACATACCCTTTGTTTAGCAATTCTTTCCTATGCTTATAAACACACAGACATATACATACACTCTTATATGTAGGGGTTAAACAGTGTGAAGACATTCATTTCTGTGCTTGTAATAACAAAAGTTTGGACAAAACCTAATTACCTGTCAGTGGGAAACTGGTAAGATAACTAATGGTATTGTTATATAGTGAATTATTAGCAGCTCTTAAAAGGAAAAAGGGAGTTCTTTGTGAACTAATTTAGAAACATCTCTTAAGATATCTTAAATAAAAAGGGCAAGCAGGGTGCATGAATGATATATGTAGTATGCTCATACAGTTGACCCTTGAACAACATGGGGACTAGGGGCACTGACTACCTGTGTAGTCCAATCTGCATTTTTTAAAATTGAAGTATAGTTGACATGCAGTGTTATATTTCAGTTGTACAACATTATGAATCCACAATCTGTCACCATACGTTACTGCAATATTATTGACTATATTCCTTATGCTATACTTTTCATCCCTGTGACTTACTTTATAACTGAAAGTTTGTAACCTCTTAATTCCCTTCACCTATTTCACCCATCCCCTCACCCCCCCCCCGCAACCACAAGTTTGTTCTCCATTTGTGAGAATTGTTCTGTTTTTGTTTGTTCATTTGTTTTGTTTTTTAGAGTCTACATATAAATGAAATCATGTGGTGTTTGTCTTTTTCTGACTGATTTCACTTGGCATGATACCCTCTGGCTCCATCCATGTTGTCGCTAATGGCAAGATTTCATTCTTTTTTATGGCCAAGTCATACTCCAATGTGTATGTTTACCACATCTTCTTTATCCATCCATCCATCCATGGACATTTAAGTTGCTTCCATTTCTTGGGGATTGTAAATAATACTGCAGTAAATGGGGTGCATATATCTTTTCAAATCAGTGTTTTCATTTGGGCAAATACCTAGCAGTGGAATGGAATTATTAGATCATACAGTATTTATAGTTTTTTGAGGAACTCCATACTGTTTTCTATAGTGGCTGCACCAATTTACTTTCCCACCATCGGTGCATGAGGGTTCCCTTTTCTCCAGATCCTTGGCAGCACTTGTTATTCCTTGTCCTTTTGATACTAGCCATTCTGACTAGTATCGGATCGTTGTGGTTTTGATTTGCATCTCCCCGTGTGTAACTCTTTACTCCCCCAAAACTTAGCTGCTAATAGCCTACATTGACTGGAAGCCTTACTGATAACAAAGTCATTTAACATATATTTTGTATATTATATGTGTTCTATACTGTATTCTTAGAATAAAGTAAGCTAGAGAGAAGATGTACAAAAGGAAGAGAAAATGCATTTACAGTACTGTACTGTATTTGTCAAAAAAAAAATTTGCGTATAACTAGACCCACAAAGTTCAAAGCTGTGTTGTTCAAGAATCAACTGTATTTCTGTATGGGTATATTTTTTAAGTCATTTAAATAAAAAATATATAAATAGAGTATTTTTGGAATGATAGAAAAATATATGAAGGGGCGCCCAGATGGCTCAGTCCATTAAGCGTCTTCCTTTGGCTCAGGTGGGTCCCAACATCGGGCTCCCTGCTTAGCGGGGGTCGGCTTCTCCCTCTTCCTCTGCCCCTTCCCCCCTTTGTGTTCTCTGTCTTGCTCTCATAAATAAATAAAATCTTTAAAAAAAAAGGAAAAAGGGTGCCTGGGTGGCTCAGTTGGTTAAGCGACTGCCTTCGGCTCAGGTCATGATCCTGGAGTCCCGGGATCGAGTCCCGCATCGGGCTCCCTGCTCAGCAGGGAGTCTGCTTCTCCCTCTCCCGCTCCCCCCTCTTGTGCTCTCTCTCTCTCACTCTCTCTCTCAAAAAAAAAAAAAAAAAAGGAAAAATATATTAATGCTGGCTCTCTCTGAGGAGAAGTTGGTGGCTGAGGGACAAAATGAGAGATACTTTGGGGCGCCTGGGTGGCTCAGTCGTTAAGCGTCTGCCTTCGGCTCAGGTCATGGTCCCAGGGTCCTGGGATCGAGCCCCGCGTCGCGCTCCCTGCTCCGCGGGAAGCCTGCTTCTCCCTCTCCCACTCCCCCTGCTTGTGCTCCCTCTCTCGCTGTGTCTCTCTCTGTCAAATAAATAAATAAAATCTTAAAAAAAAAAAAATGAGACATACTTTCTCTGTATACTATTACACACTCTTAAAAATCTTTCCATAGTGGCAAAAAGGACATAACAGAATTCACCATATTAAGCACTTTAAGTGTATAATTCAGTACTGTTAAGTTTATTCACATCATTGTGTAAACCAATCTCCAAAACTTTTTCATGCCCATTAAACAACTCCTTATTTCTTCTTCCCCTTTACCCTGGCAGTCACCATTCTAAATTGTGTTTCTATGAATTTGACTACTCCAGATACCTCATAAAAGTGGAGTCATACGGGGGGGCCTGGGTGGCTCAGCCAGTTATGCATCTGCCTTCAGCTCAGGTCACGATCTCAGGGTCCTGGGATCGAGCCCCAAATTGAGCTCTCTGCTCAGCGGTGAGTCTGCTTCTCCCTCTGTGATCTCTCTCTCTCTCTAAAATAAATAAATAAAAGCTTAAAAAAAAAAAGGTGGAGTCATACAATATTCGTATGTATCATATGTATTTTTGTGACTGGCTTATTTCACTTAGCATAATGTCAAGGCTCATCCATAGTATTTTGTGATCTTTGAATTCTGTTCCTTGTTCATTTATTACTTATTTTTAAAAGAGCATTAAAATAAAAAGGTTATAACCTTATCATTCAGAGCTGGTTAATTATACAGTAAAAAGTTGGTAGTGTGTATTATTCACGTCAACCAATATTTAATGCCAGTTTTAGCAGCAAAATGTCTTTATGCCAAAGTGCCATTTGAAGATTTATATTACTACATGTTTCTCCTTGTTTTCATGTATAGGTGCCAATCAGAATGGAGGGTCATTAAGTCCCCAGCTTCTTGACTCTCAGTCTGCTCAGTCGTTTTTCCCCTGGGCTTTCTGTCCGACTTTGGCCCTCCTCAAAGTCAGCCTCTTTACCCCATGCACAGTCTGGTTCTATGCCAAGGGCATTGCTTCCTCTTTGCAGATTTCTCCCATATCTCTGACCTGGGAGTGGGGGTTTCATTCTCTAGCTATTCAGTGCTGCTTGAGATCATTATTCTATAACTTTCTGCAGTAATATTGTTTCCCACGAATTGAAACTCATTGTTCCCATTAGGGTTGTTGACTAGAAAGCGGAATAAGTTGATTGACTCTGAAATTTATGAGAGGACTTTGTACCATTAAATAGAATAGAACAGAGAGGGTAGGCAGGCTCTAGGTTGAAAATATGTGACTGGTCTCTGAATATATTGGTTTGAGATGCTGGCCTATTCACTAGCTGAAGCTGTGAGCTGGAAGTGGGGATTTAGAAAAATTTCTCATTATAAATTAGTGTATGCCTGTGTATGTGTAGAAAATACAGAAAAGTATATAGAAGGAAAAAATCCATAAAACAGATAACCATTCTTAACATTTTAATTGAGTTAACTTCTGGGTTTGTTTGTCTGTTTTGGTTATATGTTATGAAAGTACCTACATAAACTCACATTTTATTATTTATTTACTTATTTAAAGATTTTAATAATTTAGAGAGAGAGAGAGTGCAAGTGAGGGGAGGGGCTCTTGGGGAGGGAAGCAGACTCTGCTGAGCACGGAGCCTGATGTGGGGCTTGATCTCATGACCCCAAGATATGACCTGAGCCAAAATCAAGAGTCGGCCACTTAACCGGCTGAACCATCCAGGTTCCCCAAAACTCTCACATTTTAAAATGGAGTTGAGATTTTATATTTTGTGTTCTCTTTTTTCTTTGTATTCTATTTATGAATGAAAAAGTCCAAGGCCGGTTACATATGATGCTTCTGTTGTGTTAAGAGTCAGTAGCAAAAGAGGTCATTAATGTAATTGTAGGACTTGTTGAAATCACACATGGTGAGATCCTGCACAGATGGAGAAGAAAACGTGGCAAGGACAGTACTTTGAAAACTTGCCTATATTTGAGGATTCAAGGATAAGAAATGATAGAGAAATAGGAGAATGAAGAGTTTAGTGTCAAACTAAGAGTGGAGCAAATTCCAAGAGAATAAGGAGTAGTTAGCATTGTTAGATATTAAAAAAGAGAGAACAAGATGAATACTTTGGATAGGAAATTGTGAAATCACTGGTTGACTTACAAAATATATTCTGTTGAACAATGATGGAATAACAGGGACTGAATTTACCTTGCTACCTTAAACAACTAGAAAATTAGTATATGAAATAACAATTTAGAGACATTGGATAATAGGCAACGCAGGACTGTGATCAATGAAAGAAGAAAATGAACCTACAGAGCTCAGTGGTTACCCCAGTTTCTTGTCTGGAGGTGGTTTTCAGGCTGCAGAGCAAAGCGGGGAACCCAAATAGAGCCGAGTGGTTTCATTAAGAAGATAGAGATGGGGGCTTGAGGGGGCAAAGGCAGCTATAATTTGTGGGGCACAATGTAAGAGAAGTTGCACAGAGAACTCGAGATACGCAGGTGTGTACCCTTGAGTCTGGTTGAGTACTGATCTTCACATGCATGAGAGGAAGAAACCACCTGAAGCCAGAGAAAGAACTCTACTGGAAAATAGGCTGGAACTCACACAAGGTTAGGAATCATCTGTGTTCTCCCTAGCCAGAGTATAGACAGGACATCAAAAAGGTATTGCCTTGGTAATAGAGCTAAGTTAGCCCTAATGTAAAGGCTGCTCTGGATCTGACCTAAGAAAGCATAAAAGCAAACCTGATGATTCCAAGAAACTTAATTGTATGCCAGAACAAAATCATGCACTATTTAAGGGAATAGAGCAAAATCCAGCACCCCAAACATAAAATTCACAATGTCTCTGGCATCCAGTTAAAAAATTACCAGGCATGCAAAGAACCAGGAAAATATGACCTATAATTAGAAAATAATCTGAAAAATAAAAAAAAGGAAATAGACCCAGAGATGATGGAATTAACAAATAAGTTCATTAAAGCAGCCCTTTTAATATGTTCAGGCAGGTAGAGGAAATGGTTAACATAATGGAGAGAGAAATGGAAGATATAAAAAAGACCTCGGGGTGCCTGGGTGACTCAGTCGGTTAAGCGTCTGCCTTCTGCTCAGGCCTGGGATTTGAGCCTCACATCGGGTTCCCTGCTCAGTGGAGAGTCTGCTTCTCCTTCTCCCTCTGCCTCTCTGCTTGTGCCCTCTCTCAAATAAATAAATAAATAAAATCTTAAAAAAAAAAAAGACCTCCATATAACTTTCAGAGATGGAAATGAAGTGAAAAATATACTCAAGGGATTAGCAGATGAGGCACAGCGGCTCAGTGAACTTGAAGATGTAACAATAGAAACTTCAAAATGCGAGAGAAGAGGTGAGGAAAATTAGTAGATCATCAATGTCTAGAACAGAGACAGTAGTCAGGAACAAGAACAGTCTAACATATGTGTATTGGAACCCAGAAAAGAGGGAGAGAGGAGAACAAAAGACATTTTTAAGAATAATGACCAGATGTCCAAATTTGATGAAAATTGCAAACCCACAGATTCAAGAAGCACAACAAATCCCAAGGAGAATTTACATATAAAGAAAACTGTATCAAGATACATCATAATCAAATTGCTGACCACCAGTGATAGAGCAAAATCTCAAAAGCAGGCAGAGAAAAAAGACACATGATGTAGAGTAACAAGAATGTCAGCAGATTTATCAGAAATACAGCAAATCAAAAGACAATGGAGAGACATCTTTAAAGTGCTTAAAAAAAAAAAAAAACTGTCAGCCTAGTATTCTTTATCTTGGAAAATACTTTCCAGAAATGGGAGTGAAATAAAGACTTTTTGAACAAACTCATGCTGAGGGCATGAGTCGCCAGCAGACCTATACAACAAGAATTGTTAAAGGAAGTTATTCAGGCAAAAGGAAGATTATTTAAGATGGATATCTGGATCTTTACAAAGGATTGAAAAGTACTGGAAGTGGAAATGTGGGGGTAGATATAAAGACATTTATATTTATTTCCAATCCAGTATGGACTGATATGTTTACAAAATGAATTATTAAAAAATAAATGAAAACACATGCTAAATACAAGCTCAAGTAGTTTATTCAAATGACAAAAATCACATTTTAATATAATCAGTAAAATAATATGAAGAATTATAAAAACTATGCATGTATAGTCAATTACTATGGTAATTTCTCTATTACACTCTTTTTTTTTTTTTTTTTTAAAGATTTTATTTATTTATTTGAGAGAGAGAATGAGAGAGAACACATGAGAGGGGGGAGGGTCAGAGGGAGAAGCAGACTCCCTGCCGAGCAGGGAGCCCGATGCGGGACTCGATCCAGGGACTCCAGGATCATGACCTGAGCCGAAGGCAGTCGCTTAACCAACTGAGCCACCCAGGCGCCCTCTCTATTACACTCTTAACTTTAGGTTATTTTGTAATCGTATCTAAGAAGTAGTGGGGCGCCTCACTCCCTCAGTCAGTGGAGCATGTGACTCTTGATCTCGGGTTTGTGAGTTCAAGCCTCACATTGGGTGTAGAGATTACTTTAAAAAAATAGCAATTGGGTATTTTAAACACCTAACTTAATACCTTGACAAAACATTGCCTTATCAATATTTAGAGTTTTAATGTGACAAATGAGCTTACGTCTTGCTTATTAATTTATTTAGGTTGGATTGAAGATAGCACTACTTTCAGATGATGACATTATAGTTAAACTTGCTATGCTTTGATTTAATAATACTGTAGAGAAAATGTTGAGTTATATTGGTGGGATTCTAGAAGAGATCTTTTTTTTTTTTAAATAGAATTTTTTTTTTTTATTCATTTGAGACAGAGATACAGAGAGAGAGAGAGAGAGAGAGTAGGAGCAGTGGGGAGAGGCAGAGGGAGAGGGAGAAGCAGACTCCCCGCTGAGCAGGGAGCCTGATGCGGGGCTCGATCCCAGGACGTGGAGACCATGACCTGAGCCAAAGGCAGACGCTTAACGACTGAGCCACCCAGGCGCCCCGATCTTTTTTTTTTTAAATAGTAATCTATTTATTTACTTATTTATTTTTTAAAGATTTTATTTATTTTTTGGGGGGTGCTTAGCACTTTTTTTTTTTAAGATTTTATTTATTTATTTGACAGAGACACAGCAAGAGAGGGAATACAAGGAGGGGGAGTGGAGAGGGAGAAGCAGGCTTCCCATGGAGCAGGGAGCCCGATGTGGGGCTTGATCCTAGGACCCTGAGATCATGACCTGAGCCGAAGGCAGACGCTTAACGACTGAGCCACCCAGGCGTCCCAAAGATTTTATTTATTTATTTGACAGAGAGAGAGATAGCGAGAGCAGGAACACAAGCAGGAGGAGTGGGAGAGGGAGAAGCAGGCTACCCGCCGAGCAGGGAGCCTGATGTGGGGCTCGATGTGGGGCTCGATCCCAGGACCCTGGGATCATGACCTGAGCCGAAGGCAGATGCCTAACGACTCAGTCACCCAAGCGCCCCTAGAAGAAGAGATCTTAAAAGCAGTTTCATCAAGCTCAGGATATTCATTTAGAATTTAACCAGAAAGAAGTGGTGCCATAGTCCCAGATGTATCCTTTATCTTTCAACGGTGGCCAGTTCCAACAGTTTAAGCTGTAAATGGTTAAGTTATCTTTAAATGAAAGAATTGGATTCAGTTCTATTACATTTCCTATCTGTGGATCTCATTTGGGTGGAAAATTAAATTTGAAGGAGTTCTATTACATTTATAAATTACATGGTGATAACTGTAGAAACTGTTCTTCCAAGCGAACTTTTGTTTTCCCCCTAATCTTACCTGCCGTTGAAAAACATGTTGCATTTCCATTCTTAATGCCTTAAGAGCATTAAAAGTACTGAAGATAATACACAACTTGGTTATCTAATTCACATCTTTGAAAAGTTGGAACCAAACCTGTTTTTTATCTCACAGAAACACTAAGAGTTTGTTTGTAATTTCAGCTTCCCCTCAGGAGCCATTGTTTTAGCATTGACATTGTTTTAACATTAATCCATTAGTAATCATTTATAAGGTATGGCTTTATTATTACATAATAAAGAGAATAACCTTTAATTCTTTAACGTTTATATTTTCATGATTTTTATTAGGATACTAAACATGCTATTGAGTTCAACTGACTTTTTGAAACACGATTTTGTCAACGAAAGAAGCTATGTGTTGATTTCCTTTCCGATGCTCCTTCATCTGGGAAATTACTCCAGACGTTTTCTTGTTGTATCAGTTGTGCTATCAGAACATTGTTCTCTGCAAAACCCCAGACCACTTTTGTTGACAGTGTAATTCTTCATAGTTTTATCCAGTTCAGAGCTGATTGTGTTTGCTAGCTATAAAACTGAGAAGAATTCTTTGTTTATATCACTCTCATATTCAAATAACATATTTGCAATATCTGTGCACTTGTCCAGGTGCAATGAAAAATACTTTGCAAGTATGGTTTTGTAAATTGGTTCTTCCAGATCATGAGTTTCTAAATGTGGTCAGCTGTGCTAGCTTTGGAAAGTACAGGTTTACCCAATATTTCTAAGCAAGTATTTTTGATGTAGTTATTCTCTTGTTTCTTAACAATTGTATTTACCATTTTACTGGTAGCATTACTGTAGCATTACTACAAAATGCTAAGATAGGAAGCCTGTAAAACAAACATTTATGGATGAAATACTGCATATCTTTTTGTTAGCCGTTTAAATTCAGTGTTCTTTCAAATAATTCTTTTGGTTTTGAACTTATTTTTGTTTGCATTTTGTATATAAATACTCCTGAAATTTAGATGGTTTTGTTGCTCCATTAACCAGTATATTCTACAGTTAATATACTGTGATGTTAGCACTTCCCTATCAATTATGGCTATAAAAATGAACTCATTATTCAAGGGATCATACTCTTGAGTGAAAGTAGGCCTCTGTTAGTCTTCATCTGTTCAGAATCAATCACATCCTTCATCCTCATTTGGTTTACTCCTGGTGCATTCAGAAAAGGTGTGTCTTCCCCGCTAAAAAGATGCTGAAAAATCCACTGAAGCTTGTTTGTCCACATGTAAATTAGGTTAAAATAATATAAATTTCACTTCTCTAATTTAGCGAATTATGTTAAATTATAAAATAGTAAGCAGGGTTGATTAAGATGAAAACATTCATAAAACTAACTAGGTATAAAAATGAGTAAGCCGGTGTGTTTCCTCAGCTTTTTATACACCTTTAGGTAGCTGACACGATAACCTTAAAATACCACATGTAACTTGATTCTGTGCCATACGCAACTCAACACATGAGTTTGACAGCAGTTGGATCTGTCTATGTTCTGTTCAAAAAAGACAAATCCACTGATGCACTTTGATGTCATGGCGGTGTCACACTTCTGTGACAGTTTCTAAGTGCTTACCTTCAGTTTCTGAACTGATCTCGACATGGATCTATAGGAGAGCTCATAGACTGTGACTGGTTTGTGGTCCACGCTTTGAATGTCAGATGATTGTACCACCCCCAATAAAGCTGTAGGCTTTATATGCACTGGGACTTAAGTCTGTAGGAAATAACCAGTTTCACTGCATCTTTTAAAAGGATTTGATACCTATTATATGACCCGACAGAGCACATTACACACTATTGAGTTATAATTACATAATAAGATAATACTAAGGTAAAAAATGCCTGTTAGAGACAAGAAATACCATAACTTATATTTAATCATCATTACATTTTACTTTTCAAATATTTGACCATGCATTCACGAAACAATGTGCAGGCGTTTAGTTTTAACTGAAATTTCAGAATATTTAAAGTGTTCTTAAATGTTTGTGAGGTGTGAATTTGCTGATGTAACTTACTAGTGATTGTGGAGGTGTAGAGCATTGTTTCTTCTTCAGGAAGCCATCAAAAGCCACGTACCATGTGGTATAACTTGTGACTCTTTCCAAGATCACAGTGCTTCCAGCTGATACTTTCCAGTGCACAAGTATCCCCATGTTTCTGAACTGGCTCCACTGGGTACTTGATCGATGAGAATAACCCAACATTTTATTATGAAAATTTTCAAACACACAGAATAAGTTCAAAGAATTTTATAGAGTGCCTGTATATCCACCACCGAGATTCTACCATTAACGTTTTGCTTTACAGACATTATTACATGACTATACAAATATCCACCTCTCTATCCAGCCGTCACTGAAAAAAAACCCGGAGTACTTTAGCATGCATATCATTAACTAGAGTTCATTATGTGTTTACAGTTTGTTTTCTTTTGAGCTAAAATACACATACGCTGCAACACACAGATAGTAAGAGTATGTTCTCTGATTTTGACAAATGCATACACCTTTGTAAGCCAAAACTCTGTGAAGATACAGGGGACATTTGACCATGTGGAGATATTTTTGGCTATCCCAACTGGGTTTGGTAAGGGTAGGGTAGTACTGACATCTAGTGGGTAGAGTCTGGTCACAATTCTTTGTCAGTAGTGCCGCTTCCGAGAAATCCTGATGTAGAACATTACTATAACTTCAGGAAGCTTATGCTGCCTCTTGCCAGTCAATCCCCCAACCTTCCAGAGGTATCCATTGCTGTGATTTTTTTTTTCTACTATAGTTTTGCTTGTTCTACTGTATCATATAAATTGGATCAAACATTATGTACTTCAAGGCAGTCTTGCCTAATAAAGGAAACATTACATATAACTCTTCAGGGAAGGCAAAATTTTTCCCATTAATTATAAAAGAAATCTCTTGTAAGGTGACACATAAAGGACACAGATATATAGACAATGTTTTCAGCAACATTACTATAGCAAACAAAGTAAAGGAGTTCATAGGACTGTTTCCTTTAGAAATTACCAAGATGTGGGGCACCTGGGTGGCTCAGTTGGTTAAGCGGCTGACTCTTGATTTTGGCTCAGGCCATGATCTCAGGGTCCTGGTATCGAGCCCCGAGTCAGGCTCCGTGCTCAACGTGGAGTCTGCTTGAGATTCTCTCTTCCTCCACCCCTACCCCCACTTGCATGTGCTCTCTCTCTCAAATGAATAAATAAAAATCTTAAAAAAAAAAAGAAATTACCAAGATGTAATACCAACATGAAACTCAGTGCAAGCAATTCTACATACAAGAGATAATATTGTTCAAAGGCATAGATTTCTGATGGTCCAGGTTGATGTCCAGTTAATACCCATCAAAATGAATGGTTGGAATGATCTTCAAACACTCAACAAAGGGTACTTTTCTCGCCCAGGATTTGATAAGATATGTACAGCATCCATTTCAAGGTATATATAGAGGGCAGGTAACATGGTGCCAACTAAGAAATCTACCAACTTTGGAGAACAAATAAGAGGAAACTGAGGAAACTTGCCTTCCCTTAATGTTGGCTCTGCATTTTTTGCCGTTGGAGGTGCTATTTGAGAAGATTCTTCTTTAAAAACCAAAACAAACATAGTTGTGGTTTCACTCCAACTGAAGTTCAAGTCCCCAGAGTTCAACAACACTTTCTCATCTGTCACAGCTTGGATGGCTAGCAGTCATGTGTTTATTAGTCATTGATAGATGAACTGATGCATTTGTCAAAGGTCACTTGGTGATGTCATTCAATCTCATGATTTTAAATACCACCCATATGCTGACAACTCTCAAATTTTTATCTCTAGCTTAAACCGAAAACTCATAATCCAATTGCCTACCTGACATCTCCACTTGGATACATAAAGGGCGGTTTAAATGATGTGTCCAAAACTGAATGCTCCCTGAATTCTCGGTCTCCCTGAAGCCTTCTCTTTCCCAGCTCAGAAAATAACTTTTGTTTTCAGCTGCTCAGGTTGAAACCTTGGCATCATCTTAGACTATTTTCCTGTCTCTCTCACAGCATCCAATTTGTGAGCAAGTCCTTTGTGGCTCTACCTTCAAAAAATTTATGCTGGGTCTAACCATTTCTCACCACCTCCACTTCTGTCATCTGGTCAAGCCACCATAATCTTTTTCTGGGATTACTGCAGTAGTCTCATAACTGGACTCCTGATTTCCACCTTTCTCTCTCACAGACTGTTTTCAACACTACAGCCAGAGCGATCCTTTGTAAAATATAAACAGTGGCCACACCCACAAATTATCTCCCTATTTCGTTCCGAGTAAAAGCCAAAGTCCTAATAATGGCCTAAACACCCAGTATGATCTGCTGAGACCCTTGCCCTGATGTTTTTTGACTTTGTCTCCCATTGCTCTCCCCTTCCCGGATATGCTTACTTTGTTCCATCCATGCTTTCTGATTGTTCTTCAAACCTGGTTGGCTTTTTTTTTTTAAGATTTTATTTATTTGACAGAGAGATACACAGCGAGAGAAGGAATACAAGCAGGGGGAGTGGGAGAGGGAGAAGCAGGCTTCCCGCTGAGCAGGGAGCCCAATGGGGGCTCGATCCCAGGACCCTGGGATCACGACCTGAGCCGAAGGCAGACGCCTAATGACTGAGCCACCCAGGCGCCCCAAAACCTGGTTTGCTTTCTTACCTCAGTAAAGCCTTCCCTGACCACCTGACTTTAAATTTTAAATGTAAAGTTTAAGTTGCAGTTTTTCAGTTTTACACTCACCTTTCCCTGCTTCGTCTGTGCCCATCTGACATAGTATATATTTTGTTTGCTTGTCTCTCCTTCCATGAGAATGTAAACTCCATGAGGGTGTAGAATTTTGTCTGTTTTGCTTACTGTATTCTGAGCACCTAAAACCGGCGCATGGTGGGCACTCAGTATTTGTTGAATAAATGATTATCGAGTCCCTACCCTACCACATGCTGTACACTGCGCTAGCCTGTGGGTAGACACAGTGAGGGATCCCTCTCCTCATGGCACATAGACTTGTACGGGAGACACAGAAATAACACAGAAACGTGTGTACAGAATCAAAGAAAAGCTCTCAAGAAAGGAGCTTGGTTGTTTGAGAGTAAAAAACGTAGGAAGCTGACAGGAGCGGTGGGGAGGCTCTTCCTGGTCAAGGGTCAAAAGCTGGGCTCTGAAAAATGTTAAGTACCTTCTATAAGTGGTGTGCCATTTTTCATTGAAATTTTTTCTCTTATTTAAATTAAAGATGGGACTTTCTAGGAATTGATTCCATTTATTGATGTTTGATTTCTGCCATTATACTTGTTTCTATTTCATTGACTGTTTGTGTTTATTTCTTTTACTTTGGGGAGGTAATTTAATTTGCTATTATTTTTCTAACTTGTTGAGATTGATACGTAGATCACTAATGCATGTGTTTATGGTTAGAAATTCCTTCTACACATAGTGTTAGCTAAATCCCGCAAGTGTTGATAGCAGTATTTTTAACAGATATCTTAATAGACCTTTCACATGGTTAGTTTTGTTTTTTTTTTTTTTTTTTTTAAAGATTTTATTTATTTATTTATTTGAGAGACAGAGAATGAGAGAGGGGAGGGTCAGAGGGAGAAGCAGCCTCCCTGCTCAGCAGGGAGCCCGATGTGGGACTCGATCCCAGGACTCCAGGATCATGACCTGAGCTGAAGGCAGTCGCTTAACCAACTGAGCCACCCAGGCGCCCCTGTTTTTTTTTTTTTAAGATTTTGTTTATTTATTTGACACAGAGAGAGAGATAGCGAGAGCAGGAACACAAGCGGGGGGAGTGGGAGGGGGAGAAGCAGGCTTCCTGCTGAGCAGGGAGCCCGATGCGGGGCTCGATCCCAGGACCCTGGGATCATGACCTGAGCCGAAGGCAGACGCTTAATGACTGAGCCACCCAGGTGCCCCACATGGTTAATTTAATTACTGATATATTTGGATTTAAAAATAACAGGGCGCCTGGGTGGCTCAGTTGGTTAAGCGACTGCCTTCGGCTCAGGTCATGATCCTGGAGTCCCGGGATCGAGTCCCGCATCGGGCTCCCTGCTCAGCAGGGAGTCTGCTTCTCCCTCTGACCCTCCTCCCTCTCATGCTCTCTGTCTCTCATTCTCTCTCTCTCAAATAAATAAATAAAATCTAAAAAAAAAAAAAAAAAAAAACATCTCACAACTTCTGTTTCTCCCACTATTTCTGTGTTCATTTTTCTTTCTCTTCTTGGATTAATCAAACAATTGTGGTTTTTGGTTTTGGGAGGTTTTTTTTTGGCTAGTCTGTGTATTGAAACCTCCATTAAAAACCCAGAAGGACTGGGTTTGGAGAGCTGTTGGGGCTTGCAACTGGCCTCTGAAGTTGGGGGTGGAGGTAGTCTTGTAGGCCTGAGCCCTTAACCTATGGA
Organism: Halichoerus grypus; assembly: GCF_964656455.1. NCBI lineage: Eukaryota > Metazoa > Chordata > Mammalia > Carnivora > Phocidae > Halichoerus > Halichoerus grypus. The sequence continues at coordinate 15,408,057 of NC_135717.1, read as the reverse complement.
ATCTGATGCTATCTCCAGGTAGATAGTGATGGTATTGAGTTGAATTCTCAGCTTGCTGGTGTCCAAGAATTGCTTGGTTTTGTGGGGGATGGGAAGCCCCCTGCCCCACATTGGAATTGGGAATACCAACATCAAAAAGACCTGCCCATTCTTTTAAGTCATGGTTCATCACTAGCTTAATTGCCAAATTTAGAAGGTACTTTTTACTTTGTATTTCACTAATCTTTTCCTCGGGATTTGATATTGAATACTGTTTTCTTTCTTAAATTCTCTCTCATTCACTCCTCTTCTACTCCCTCCTGGTTCTCCTACTACTCTAGCCAGTTTTTCAGTCACCCCCATGGATTCCTTCTCTATAATCTTTTTTTCTTAAAACTCTCCCTGAGCCATCTTATTCATGGCTGTGGTTTTTAGAACCACTCTGCTAAATCCACATTTTAGACCCATTTATAAATTTTTAGATTTTTATTTTGGGCTGCTTATTAAAACATAACTATCTGTGTGGCTCAGAGATATGTGTAAACTCAGTATGTCAAAGCAACTTGGTCATCCACTGTTCTTCCTCTCGTGGGGCCTCATGAGTGGCCTCCCCATTTACCTAGTCATTGTCCCTTCATAATTCAGGTACCAAATCTGTTGATTTTTCTTCCTGAATTTCTTTTGAATCCATCTTTTGTGCTCTTAGTCCTAGTTCAGACCTTCACATTTCACCTGAACTACTATTGAGTATTCTCCTAACTGGTCTTACTCTTCCAATTCTGACCTCCTTGAGCAATCTCTGATATTTACAAATGCCACAGTTACTTGTCAACCCTCAGGCAGAAGTAAGCTCTCTCCACTTAGATACATAGGTGCTTTACACTATTACTTAGTGTTTCTATTTTCCCTATTCGTTAAAGAGGAAGTTTCTTGGGGGTAGACACTGATTCATGTATTCTTATGGCCAACTTCACAATTCCTATCTACTGCTTCAAACACCACCAGCTTGACACATAGGTATTTGATAAAATTTGAGAAAGTGAATTTTAGATTTCTAGGCTTTTATGCATGTGTTTATCTTTACATCCTCAGGAAACCCTAAGGAAATTAAAATAAAGGAATAAAATAATTTTATAAAACCACAAGGGCAGAAAGAACAGGAAAGTAGACACAGCTGTAAGAACACTAGCAGCTAAGCATCTTCATCCCTATCCCTACCTCTAGCAGTAGGGGACTGGTGGATTTTTTTTTCTATAGATTTTTTTTTTCCTAGAAAAAATATGTATAGATACTGACATTCAGGGACCCTTGATGATATGATTAGCTCTTTGCCTAATTATCTACCTATGATAACATTTAATGTTGACAAAACCACATCTAGTAATCGAAAATCCATTCTGCTTTTTGAATTTAATTAATTTAAACTTACATACAGTGAAGTTCACTATTTGGTTTACAGATTGTTGAGTTTAAACAGATGTGTACAGCCAGGTAGCCACCAATCCTATCAGCATCAGAAGAGTTCCCCTTTGTGATCAGCCTTCCTCCATCCCTAAAACCTGGCAGGCATTTATCGATTCTGTCTTTGTACTTTTGCCTTTTACAGAATATCATTTAAATGAATTTTATAGTATCCAGTCTTTGAGTCTGGCTTTGTTAACTTATTATAATGTATATGCAGTTTCATCCATGTTGTTGCATATATCAATAGTCTTTTCATTTTACTATTGAGCGATATTCCATTGTATGTACCAGTTTGTTCATCCATTTACCTGTTGAAGGACAATTGAGTTGTTTCTAATTTCTGTCAATGACAAATAAAGTTACTATAAACATTTGCAAACAGATTTTTGAGTGAGTGTAAGTGTTCATTTCTCATGGATAAACAGGTGGGATTGCTGGGTCATATAACACATGTATGTTTAACTCATAAGAAACTGATCATTTGTTTTCCAAAATAGCTGTACCATTTTGCATGAGCATCAACAATGTATGAATTCCAGTTGCTTAGCATCCTCAGCAGCATTTAGATGTGTATGTTTGGTCTTGTTACATTATGTTTATTTGCCATTCTGGTAGGTATGTAGTTGTATGTCATTGGATTTTTAATTTGCATTTCTCTAATTACTGAGCATCTTTCCAGGTACTTACGTACCATTTCTATATATCTGGTGTTGTGCTCATTTAAATCATTTGCTTTGTCTTTTTTAATTGAGTTTTGTTTTCTTATGCTAGAGTTTTTAGTGATTTTATGTATTCTGGATAAAAGTTCTTTACCTGATATGTAATTTTCAAGTATTTTCTCCCAATCTCTAGCTTATCTTTTCATTTTCTTAACAATTTCTTCACATAGCAAATATTTTAAGTTTTGAAGTCCACTTCTCTATTGTGAATCGTGTTTGAGGTATGAGGTATGGGTCAAGTTCTTTCTTTTTTTTTGCATATCCATGTTTAATTATTCCAACACCATTTGTTGAAGACGTTTTTCTTCATTAAGTTGTTTTTGTACTTTTGTTCAAAACATCACTTGTGTCTGAGCTCTGTATTCTACTCTGTTGATCTGTGGTCTGTCCTTTTGCAGTGAGAACTGTAGCTCTAGAATATCTCTTTTCCACCTATTTTATTGATTTAGTAAGATTTATTTATCTGAGAGAGAGAGAGCAAGTGGAGAGGAGGGGCAGAAGAAGAGAGAAACTCAAGCAGACTCCACGCTGATCAGGGAGCCTGATGCAGGGCTCCATCTCATGACCCTGAAATCATGACGTGAGCCGAAACCAAGAGTCAGACGCTTAACCGACTGCACCACCCAGGCGTCCCATAAAATATCTTGTAATTAGTGTGTATTTTGCAGCTATATTCTTTTTCAAAAATGCTTTGGCTTTTCTAGTTCCTTTACTTTTCTGTATAAATTTTTGTCACTATCTATGAAAATATCCTACTGGTATTTTGATTAGAATTGCATTGAATGAGGGACACTTGGGTGGCTCAGTCAGTTAAGCATCTGCCCTTGGCTCAGGTCATGATCCCAGGGTCCTGGGATCGAGTCTGGCATGGGGCTTCTTGCTCAGTAAGGAGCCTGCTTCTCCCTCTGCCTGCCGCTCTCCCTGCTTGTGCTCACTCTTCCTCTCTCTCTCTCTTTCTCTCTCCTTCTCTATGACAAATAAATAAATAAAATATTTTTTTAAAAAAAGAATTGCATTGAATGAATCTATAGATCAGTCTGAGGAGAATTAATATCATATCCATATTGAATCTTCCAGTCTATGATCACAGTATCCTTCTCCATCTATGTAGGTCTTGACTAATTTTATCAGTGTTTCATAATTTTCAGCATACAGATACTACATTATTTTGTTATATTTATATCTATGTATTTTCTCTATTTGTGTGTGTATACATTATTATAAATCATGCTCCAAAATTTTTATTTCCAATAACTCATTGTGAGTATATGGAAATACAGGTGATTTTTATGTATTGACCTTGTGTTGTGTGACCTTATAAATTCACTTACTTGTTAATTCTAGCTTTTTTTGTAGATTTCTTGTATGGAAATAAATGAAGACCACCTAAATGAGAATAAGTAGGGCATCAGCCACCATTACTTGCATTTGGCACAGACTCAAAAGGGAATCTAAAAGGAGACTATAAAAGCTTTTTAATGAAAAAAGGGAAGGCTTCAGGTTGTCCTAATTGGAAGTTGTTGGCATGGGGAAGCTGGAAGCTGGCCTGACTAGAAGTGGGGCATCCTATGTGAATGGTTAAGGGAGCTTATTTAGCTTTCTCTTGTTGGTCCTAAATTGGAATTGAGGGCAAAAATTAGGGAAGCTGGCAGTTATTGATCAAGTCCTGGCTGTTTGGAACCAATCGATCCCTACAGAAGTTGTGGTTTGGCTTCCTGAGCTGCCACAGAGGTTGTAGGTCAGCTTTGTTTTTGTGTATCAACTGGCTCTTGTCTCTTTGTATATCTGTCCTCTCACTTAGGATTCTCTGTAGAAAATCATGTGGCCTGCAGATAGAATTTTACGTCTTCTTTTCTAATCTGCATGACTTTGGTTTATTTTCTTCCCTTATTGTACTGGCTAGGACTTCTGTACAGTGTTGAGTAGGAGTGGTGAGAGCAGACATCTTTGCTTTTGTTCCTGATTGAGAGAGAAAGAACTTAAGGTCTTTCCTTGTTGAATGTGATGTTAGCTGTAGGTTTTTTTTGTAGATAACCTTTATCAGATCAAAGAAAATCCCTTCTCTAACTAGTTTGCTGAGCATTTCCAAAATCATCAATGGATGGTCTCTTTTAGCAAATGCATTATCTGCATCTGTTGAGATCATCATGTAGTTTTTCTTCTTTTGTCTGTTAATATGATGAATCACATTGATAGATTTTTGAACCAGCCTTGCATTTTCAGAATTAATCCCATTTGGTCATGATACATTATCCCTTATATATATTGCTGGATTTGATTTATAATATTTTGTTGAGGATTCTTGTGTCTGTTTTCATGAGTGATTCTGGTCTGTAGTGTTTTTCTTGTTTCTTTTTGTTTTTGTTTGTCTTGTAATGTTTTTGTCAGGGTTTTGATGTCAGGGTAATGCTTGCCTTAAAAAGAGTTGAGAAGTGTTCTATTCTATTCTGTTTTCCAGAAGCGATTGTGTAGGATTGATATTATTCCTTCCTTCTATATTTGGTAGAATTTGCCAACGAAACCGTCTAGACCTGGAGTTTTTGTTTTGGGGAAAGAAAGTTTTAGTATTTGTGAATTTCAAAGTATTGAACTATTTGTAAGTTGTCAAATTTATGTGCATAGAGTTGTTTGTAGTATTCTCTTATCCTTTTAATGTCTATACCTGTCTGTAATGATGTCCTCTCTTCCATATCTGATATTGATACTTTGTGTATTCTCTCTCTCTTTTTCCCTTTGTCAACTGTAGCTAGTGGTTTATCAGTTTTTTTTTTGATCAGAGAATCAGCTTTTGATTTCATTTACTTTTCTTGTTTTTCTGTTTTAAATTTCATTGATTTTTTTGCTCTAATCTTAGTTTTTTCCCTTTCTTCTTTTAATCCTATAAATTTCCCTCTAAGCACTACTTTAGCTGGATACCACTACTTTTGATATGTTATATTTTCATTTGGTCCAAAGTATTTTCTAATTTCCTTGAGACTTCTTCAATCTGTGGATTTTTTTTTTTTTTTTTAGAAGTGTGTTAATTTCCAAATAATTGGGAGAATTTTTCAGGTATCTTTCTATACTGATTTCTACTCTAATTCCCGTTATGGTCAGAGGATATACTTTGTATGGATTCAATTATTTTAAATATGTTAAGGTTTGTTTATAACATATTTGTTTATGTTTTGTTTATAATTTGGTTATCTTGGTGAATGTTCTATGTGTATTTGAAAAGAACATGTATTCTGTTATTGTTGGGTGGAGTGTTCTGTGAATGTCAGATCAGGTTGCTTGATTGTTCTATTTAGATCGTCTATATCCTTTCTGATTTTCTGTTTGTTCAATCAATTACTGAGAGATTTGTTGAAGTCTCTAATTATGGATTTATTTATCTCATTATAATTCTGTCACTGTTTGCTTCATTTATTTTGGAGTTCTCTTATTAGATGCTTATACATTTAGGATTGTTTTGTCATCTTGGTTAAGTGACCCTTTTAACATTATATAATGTCTCTTTTCATACCCTGATAAATTCCCTTGTTTTGAAGACTACTTTTTCTTATGTTAATACAGCCGCTCTAGTTTTTTGGGGTTTTTTTTTCCCTCATGGTAAAATATACATAACACAAACTTTAACATTTTAACCATTTTCTAGCTTTCTTTTGATTAGTGTTTGTATGGTATATCTTTTTTCATCTCTTTAGTTTTAACCTGTGTTATATTTAAGTGGTTTTCATGTAGGCAGCATATACTTCATCCTTTTTTGTTCTTAAGTTCACTTTGACAATGTCTGTCTTTTAATTTGGGAGGGGATGATTTTTTATTGAGGTATAACTGACATAATATATTAGTTTCGGGTGTACAACATAATGATCTGTCTTTTAATTGATGTGTTCAGACACTTTTAATACTTAAAATACTTAATACTTTTAATGGAATTATTGATATGTTTAAATTTAGGTCTACCATTTTTTTTGTTTTCTGTTTGTATTCTCTCCATTTTGCTCATCCATTTCCCATTTCGTATCTTCTTTTGGATATCTGGATGATTTTGTATTTCATTTTAACTTATCTATAGACTCTGTTTATATCTCTTTGAATTTTTAAATTTGAATTTTTTTAGGGGTTCTAAAGATTATGATATACATATATAACCTTTCATATTCTATTTGGATTTTGTATTTAATAACTTCAAGGAGAATGTGGAAATTTTACTACTGTAAAGGTCACTTCATCCTCCCATTTCTGTTACAACTGTCATGTGTGTTTTAACTACGTATGTTGAAAATCCCCACTCAACAATGTTATAACATTTGCTTTTAACAGTCTTACGTATTTTAAAGAACTGAAGAGGAGACAAATAGTCTATTATATTTACCCAGATATATACCATTTCTCTTCTCCCCTTCTTCATTTCTGAAGTACCATGTTTCGTTCTGGTATCATTGTCCTTCAGTGTAAAGAACTGTGTTCAGCATTTCTCTTACTACAAGTGTATGGTTAATAAGTTCTTCTAGTTTTCCTGCTTCTGAAATGTCTTTTAGTTATCCTTAATCCCTAAAAGATATTCTTGCTGGATATAGAATTTTTGGTTGATAGTTGTTTTTGTTTCAGCACCTTAAAGATGCTTCATTGTCAGGGGCGCCTGGCTGGGTCAGTTGGTGGAGTTTGTGACTCTTGATCTTGGGGTTGTGAGTTCAAGCCCCATGTTGGGTGTAGAGATTACTTAAAAATAAAATCTTTAGGGGCACTTGGTATCTCAGTTGCTTTTTTTTTTTTTTTTAAGATTTTATTTATTTATTTGACAGAGACACAGCGAGATAGGGAACACAAGCAGGGGGAGTGGGAGAGAGAGAAGCAGGCTTCCCGCAGAGCGGGGAGCCCGATGCGGGACTCGATCCCAGGAGCCTGGGATCATGACCTGAGCCGAAGGCAGATGCTTAACGACTGAGCCACCCAGGCGCCCCAGTGTCTCAGTTGCTTAAGCATCCGACTCTTGGTCTCAGCTCAGGTCTTGATCTCTCGGTGTGAATTCAAGCCCTGCATTGGGCTCTGTACTGGGCATTGAGTCTACTTAGGGGAAAAACAAGAAATCTTAAAAAAAAATAAAAAGATGAAAGATGCTTCAGTGTCTTCTGACCTCTATGCTTGCTTGCTTGCTTGCTTGCTTCCTTCCTTTTTTTTTTTTTTTTTTAAGATTTTTATTTATTTATTTGTCAGAGAGAGAGAGAAAGCACAAGCAGGGGGAGCTGCAGGCAGAGGGAGAGTCCTGCTGAGCAAGGAGCCCGATGCGGGGTTCGATCCCAGGACCCTGGAATCATGACCTGAGCCGAAGGCAGACACTTAACATGGTACTTCAGAAATGAAGAAGGGGAGAAGAGAAATGGTATATATCTGGGTAAATATAATAGACTATTTGTCTCCTCTTCAGTTCCTCTTCACACTGAGCCCCCCAGGCATCCCCGGCCTCCATGGCTTCTAATGAAAAATCAGTTCCATATGAATTATTGTTCCCTTATAGGTAATGTATTGTTTTTCTCTGTATGCTTTGAGGAGTTTTTTCCGCCCATGTTTGGTTTTTAGCAGTTTATGGTGTGTCTGGGTCTGATGTCCTTTGAATTTATCAACTCTTTCATGTTCACTGAGTTTTTCAAATATATAAATGTTCGTATTTGGCTAAATTTGTGGAGTTTTTACCATTATTTCTTTACTTTGTGTGTGTGTGTGTGTGCCTCAGTCTCTTCTAGACTCCCATGACATGAGTGTTAGACCCTTTAATACAAGTTCCTAAGTCTCTGTTCATTAAAAAAAAATTTTTTCTCTGATAAAAGACTCTTCATATTGGATAATTTCTATTAATGAACTCTTTCATATTTTATTAGTTAACCTTTCATGTTCTATTTAGATCTTCAAAGAGAATGTGGAAATTTTACAACTATAAAGGTCCCTTTATCTTCCCATTTCTGTTATAATTGTCATGTGTTTTAACTACATATGTTGAAAATGTATAATATATAATATATAGTATATATAATATACAATTCATATTTCATTGAGTCTTCCTTTGCCTCTCTGTTTTGCTATTGACTTCATCTGGATTTTTAACATCAGGTATTGTAGTGTCTTGTTCTGTAATTTCCATTTTGTTCCTTTTTTTATAGCTATTCTTTCTCTGCTGAGAACTTTTATCTTTCCAGTCCTTTCTGATTACCTTCACCTTATGGAACATAGATGTAAATGTTTTAAATCTTATACTGGTAATATCTATGTCATTTTAGGATTGACATCTGTTAATTATTTTTTCCCCTTGAGAGTCACTTTCTTTGGTTCTTTGTATGTTAATGTAATTTTGGAGTGTATTTTCAATGTATTTTGAATATTATGCTGTCAGAGTTTGGGTCCCGTTAAAAATCTTCTGGAGAATGTTCATTTTTGTTTTGGCAGTTAACTCAGAGTAAGACTACAGGTTCTGTCTCTTCCATTATAGGTGATGGTTTGTTTCAGTGTCATCCTGTCTGAGTTTGCCTTCACATGCCACACTCGGTAGTTAGTCTGCAACTGGAGTGGTGGTTTATACTGTAGTTTAGTTCTCAAAGACTTTGCTAGGCTTCTTTGAATCTCTTCCATGCATGTGCAGCTCAGGAATAAATTTGGGACTTGTGTTGGTTCCTACTCAGAGTTAGAGGTTCCTTCTTTGGCTTGCTCCTTGCTGGGATTTTCTTCCTAATCTCTGGCTCCCAGTGGCCCCTTTCCCAGTTCCTCTTGATTAGAAGACAGGTTTTTCACAGAGTTTTAGCACCTCCTTACTGTCATATAGTTCCATGTGACTGAATTCACCCTCAGGGAAAAGCCATGAGAGAAGAGAGAAAAATTATAGGAGTCCTCCCACATGCTTAAGACCACAGGGGCCCCTTTTCTTACTTCTTCCAGGTAAAGAGAGGTTTTCTCCCAGAGTTTGAGGTGCCTGGGCCACCGTGCTTGAGGTGCAGTTCTCTTGCTTACATTTAGGCAAGGCCAGGAGAGAAAAATTAAATGTGAAAACCACAACTATGGTAACTCCTACATTCTCCAGCTCACATGGGTCCCTTTTACTCATCTTCTGGCCAGAAAGTGGGGCTTTTTAAATTATCTCTTCCTACTGGGTAATTCCACAACTTAACAACACAACTCTTGGTTCAAAAGCAGAAGATAAAGGAGGAAAAAGGCTCAGAAAACTCCATTGTACTGGTTTTTATTCAAGTTTTGACCTTTCTCCCCTATCCAGCTGCTATTTTTATTTTTTGGGTCCTTTGGTGGTTGCCTTTTGTGTTCTGTTCAATTTTTAGTTGTAATCAGTGGGAGAGAGAGAGAGGGGCTGGAGTGGCCATATTCTATTTCGTCTAGAGCTAGAATTGGCATTCATATTTTCAATGCCTTGGTCGTGCAAATGAATAGACAGTGAAGGATCCTCAGACATTTGAGAAAAGTTTCCAATATGAGAGACAAACAGATATAGATACACACCAGGGAACTCAGAAGAAACAAAATGAAGCTGCTAGAAGTAAACCTAAAATGAACATCGATGGTTGCATCTCCTTAGATCTAAGAAAAGAGTAGTTATCCTTAAAGTAAGATGTGTTTATGTAAAAGGAACAATCATAAGACAGGAGAGAATGCTTAGAAATTCAGTATATGGTAGCAGTAAGTTTAATAAATGAATTTAATAGAAGACTTGGAAGAGTACATCATGCTAATCTCCAAGAAAATGGAACAAAAGGTAAAAGAGATGGAAAACAGAAGAAAGAAGAAAAGGGTAAAAAAAAGAAAAAAAAGGAAAGGTTCAGTTTAAGAGTTTAAGAAGTCCAACATTTGGCTAAGTCGTAATACATGAAAAATTTCTGGTATTGAAAAACATGAATTTCTACATTGAAAGGGCCCACTACGGACCCTTCACAACGAATAACTTAAGACCTATACCAAGGCACATCCTTTGTGAAATTTTAGACCACTAGGATTAAAAAGAATGGCTAAAATGAATAGCTCAGGAAACAATGGGTGTTGGCAAGGATGCAGAGAAAGGGGAACCCTCTTACACAGTTGATGGGAATGCAAGCTGGTGCAGCCACTCTGGAAAACAGTATGGAGGTTCCTCAGAAAGTTAAAATTTGAACTACCCTATGACCCAGAAATTACAGTACTAGGTATTTATCCTGTGGATACAAAAATAGTGATTGGAAGGGGTACATGCATCCTAATGCTTATAGCAGCAATGTCCACAATAGCCAAAATATGGAAGGAGCCCAGATGTCTTTCGATAGACGAATGGATAAAGAAGATGTGGTGTGTGTACACACACACACACACACACACACACACACACACACACACTGGAATATTACTCAGCCATCAAAAAGAATGAACTCTTGCCATTTGCAGTGATGTGGATGGAACTAGAGGGCATTATGCTAAGTGAAATAAGTCAGAGAAAAACAAATACCATCTGATTTCACTCATGTGGAATTTAAGAAACAAAGCTCATGAACATAAGGGAGGGAAAAAAATAAGATAAAAACAGAGAGGGAGGCAAACCATAAGAGACGCTTAACTATAGGTAACAAAACTGAGGGTTGCGTGGTGGGTGGAGGGATGGGGTAATTGGGTGAGGGGCATAAGGAGGGCACTTGATGTAATGAGCACTGGGTGTTATATTCAACTAATAAATCACTAAATTCTACCCCTGAAACTAATAACACACTATATGTTGACTAACTTCAATATAAATAAAATCTAAAAATTTTTTTTTTTTTTAAAGATTTTATTTATTTATTCATGAGAGACAGAGAGAGAGAAAGGCAGAGGGAGAAGCAGGCTCCCAAGGAGCAGGGAGCCTGATGCAGGACTCGATCCCAAGACCCTGGGATCATGACCTGAGCCGAAGGCAGACGCTTAACCATCTGAGCCACCCAGGTGCCCCAAATCTAAAAATATTTTTAAAAAAAGTTTCTTAAAGCCTCATAAAGGAACAAAAACAGGTCATATTCAAGGGTCAGAGTGGCATCAGATTTTTCAAGGACAATGACTTTAAAAATTCTGAGGGGAAATTATTTTTAATTTATAATTACATACCCCCAAAACTACCAACCCAGTGTGATGGTAGAAGAAAGATATTTTTCGACTCAATATTCTCAGAAATGTTACCTCCAGTCTGTATTTTCTCAAGGAAGCTATTAGAAGATTGTTTCACCAAAACCAAGTGATTAACCAAGGGGAAAAGGAAGATACTAAATCTAAGAAACAGAACGTTTGGTATAGAGAAGAGATTGGAAATCAGGATGACAGCTGTGCAGTTGGCCCAGACCATGGTTTGGACTGTATTTCTCTGTGACCTGCTGCATCCAATGATCCAAACTGAAAATGGTAAAGAATTTGTGTAAAAAGAAATTTCTGGGTAAATACCAAAGAAACCACAAAAATGAGTTGAAAGTGCTTGCTTCTGAGGAAGATGACTCCAAGATCAGAGAACTGCGAGTTTTTGTCCTAAGTCTTGTAGTAATATCCGGCTTTGAAAAATGTATAACTTTAATACAATTTAGAATCATGAAAACAAAAAAATGTTATTAAATTGAGTATACAGGTCTTAACACGAGGTTCCTCAGAAATTTTTATAATTGTAATCACAAGTATTTTTTTAATATACAGCATTACCAGATACCATGCTAGGCCCAATACAAGTATTATTCCACTTATGTGCACTTTCCAGGATCCGTTTTTCCTTTTTTTTTTTTTTAAGATTTTATTTATTTATTTGACAGAGAGAGAGAGAGCGAGAGCAGGAACACAAGTAGGGGGAGTGGGAGAGGGAGAAGCAGGCTTTCCGCCAAGCAGGGAGCTGGATGCGGGGCTCGATCCCAGGACCCTGGGATCATGACCTGAGCCGAAGGCAGACGCTTAATGACTGAGCCACCCAGGCGCCCCCTCATTTTTCCTTTTAAGTGGTTATGACCCTTTTGGGTTCTTGAGCTGACGTGAAAAAATAGACCTTTCAGCATGAAAAAATTTTAAGTTTTATTTTAACATCTACTGTCCACAGTGGCCTGAGAATGAGGCCCTTTCCTGGTACGAGCTGGTCATTTCCACAAAAGGAACTTTGACAAAGATTTTATAAACCCAAACATTAACCTCTTTGTTTCTATGATTTTTATGTCCATTGTTATTTAACTTTACCATCTGGATCAATGTACATATTTATATGGTAATTTTTTTCTCTGAAAAGTTCTTACTAAATTGATGATGTATCATAATCCATGAATTTAGAATGACCCATTCCTACACTTATCCCGTTAGGCAGGTAGCAAACTTACCTGATTGATCAGTTTACAAGAAGGAACTGAGCATCTGTGGATCAGACCCTTCTGGATTCCTTCTTTGGGATTTATCTACCTGAACAAAGATGCATACAAGACTAAATTAAAAAAAAAATTGTGGTTAAAAAAAACCTACATAATATAAAATTTACCATCTTAACCATTTTTAGTGTATAGTTCAGGACTGTTAAATGTTAAATATGTTAAATACCAAAGAAAAAAGCAATTGATTTCCAATATATAAATAAGCAAGTAAATAAAGGTAATCAGAAGTTTAAACTTGTGAACATATTTTTCTATTTAAGTTTGTAAAAGCATGTTTACCATATTTGTTCTGTTGTAGCTATTACTAAAGAAGACATTTCAGGGGCTGATGCTGGAGGTATAAATAGGCATAAAATTGTGCACAACCTTTTGCACAATAATACAATAGTTTTTAAGATGCTTATGCTACTTACTCAAGTCACTTTTCTCTTTTTAGTTTATCCTATGGAAATAATGTAATTGCGGACCGACGCTTTGCACAATATATTCGTTTAATGTTGTATAATCATGAGAAGTAGAAATAGCCTGATGTTCACCAGCAGTGATATATGCCATTAATTATAGTATGTCCGTAAAATAGAAAACAAAATGTTTAAGATCAAATGTAAAATGTTTTAATAAAGTATGCCAATGTTTGTGGAAGAAAAAAAAAGCTTTATATAAAGGCATGCTATATCCAAACCATTGGGCCTAGTAGATACAATGCTAGAGAGCAGAATGTCTTGTGTATACATGTCTACTTTTTTTTTGACGTTAAGCCACTACATAATTTTTTCCTTTTCTTTCTTTTTAGTTTTTTTTTTTTAAAGGTTTTTTATTTATTTGACAGAGAGAAAGACAGCCAGAGAGGGAACACAAGCAGGGGGAGTGGGAGAGGGAGAAGCAGGCTTCCCGCGGAGCAGGGAGCCTGATGCGGGGCTCGATCCCAGGACTCTGGGATCATGACCTGAGCCGAAGGCAGACGCTTAACGACTGAGCCACTCAGGCGCCCCTTTTCTTTCTTTTTAAAATTTAAATTCAATTAACCAACATACTGTACATCATTAGTTTCAGATGTAGTGTTCGATAATTCATCAGTTGCGTATAACACCCAGTTCTCATTACATCACGTGCCCTCCTTAATGCCCATCACCCAGTTACCCCATCCCTCACCCATCTCCCCTCCAACAACCCTCAGTTTGTTTCCTAGAGTTAAGAGTCTCTCATGGTTTGTCTCCCACTCTGTTTTCTTCCCATTTAGTTTTTCCTCCTTTCCCCTGTGATCCTCCGCACTATTTCTTGTATTCCACATATGAGTGAAATCATCTGGTAATTATCTTTCTCTGATTGACTTATTTTGCTCAGCATAATTCCCTCCAGTTCCATCCACATCAATGTAAATGGCAAGATTTCATCCTTTTTGATGGCTGAGTAATACCCCACTGTGTGTGTGTGTGTGTGTGTGTGTGTGTGTGTGTGTGTGTGTGTGTGTATCACATCTTCTTTATCCAGTCATCTGTTGATGGACATCTGAAGCCACTACATAGTTATTCTTAACACAATTATTTCCCACAGCAGTGCTATGAATTGAGTACCTAATCATCTCCATTTTACAAATGAGGGGATTCAGAGTCCAAGGTTAAGTGACTTATCCAAAGTCACACAGCCTATTAATAACAGAACCAAGTTTGTCTGACTACAGAGCCCACACTCCTAGCACTGGGGCTCTGGGTATCTGTCAGGAAGCTGGTCCACAATGGGTAGACCTTTCCTTTGTGGAAATTACATACTTAGTATTTTTCTTGAACATGCCAAACATTTTGTCATATCTGGTTCATAATGCACCCACCATCTTTGGAAACCAACTGAATTTTTATTTCTGTTTGTTGCAGCTTATTTAGATTGGTTTGTTTATTTGTTTTCGGTAAAATGAACTTCTCAGAGTTTTATAACAGTGCAGTTTAAAATGTTTGAATAGATTTTTTATCCCAATAGGCCATTACAAAATGCTCATACAATCTAAAATGAGAAAATTATTGAGGCTCCTGGGTGGTTTAGTCAGTTAAGCGTCTCACTCTTGATTTTGGCTCAGGTCATGATCTCAGGGTCCTGGGATTGAGCCCCCTGTTGGCCACTCTGCTCAGCGGGGAGTCTGCTTGTCTCCCACTCCCTCTGCCCCTCCCCCGGCTAGCATGTGCACTCTCTCCCCCTCTCTTTCAAATAAATAAATAAATAAATCTTTAAAAGTTTTAAAAAAATAAAATTAGAAAATTATAGGCAAAATATATGTCATAGATACTCCTTTCACTTACACTTGAGTTTAAATTTTTTTTTAAAGATTGTATTTATTTATTTGACAGAGAGAGACACAGCGAGAGAGGGAACACAAGCAGGGGGGGTGGGGGAGGGAGAAGCAGGTTCCACGGAGCAGGGAGCCCAACACAGGGCTCGATCCCAGGACCCTGGGATCATGACCTGAGCCGAAGGCAGACGCTTAATGACTGAGCCACCCAGGCGCCCCTTGAATTTAAATTTTTTTAAAAAAGGAAAGGAAAGAATTGTATAGAAGCAAGTAGCCAGATCTTAAATATTTAACAGATCTTAAATATTTGTAAGTGAAAGAAATATCTGTAAGTGGTAGGTATAAGCCAGCATCTCAACAAATTCTCAGAGTAAGGAAAATATCAGGGAAGCTCATATTGTTATTTACTTCCTTTCTTTATTAATTTTGTATTCCTGAATGTTTTAGTCATTATATTAGGGC
The DNA here is from genome assembly GCF_964656455.1 of Halichoerus grypus. Classification (NCBI taxonomy): domain Eukaryota; kingdom Metazoa; phylum Chordata; class Mammalia; order Carnivora; family Phocidae; genus Halichoerus; species Halichoerus grypus. The sequence goes on along the minus strand of NC_135717.1, from coordinate 15,392,782 downwards.
CTTGTAGATATTCCATGAGCAAAGAAATTGCAGTAAAATTTAAATCTGGTTGAGGGGGAGAGAGTGGAGTTGGAAAGACATTAAGGTTTGTCATTAATTTAAATGTGATTGATGAACTTGATATAGCATCTTTTTTTGCTGCTGTCATAAAAGTAATATTTGGTCATTAAAGAAAATTTACAAAATACAACAACGTAGAAGGGGAAAAAAGTACCCTTATTAAACTCTTCCGCACCATTCAGAAACAGTTGATATTTGTGGTATTTATATTCTTCCTTAAAATAATTTTTCTTTTTTTTTTTTAAGATTTTATTTATTTGTCAGAGAGAGAGAGAGCACAAGCAGGGGGAGCAGCAGAGAGCACAGGCAGAGGGAGAAGCAGGCTCCCCGCTGAGCAAGGGGCCCGATGTGGGACTGGATCCCAGGACCTGGGATCATGACCTGAAGACAGACCCTTAACCGACTGAGCCACCCAGGCGTCCCCACAAATCTTTAACTGAGGTGAAATTTGTTCAAAATTAGCCATTTTATTTTTATTTTTATTTTTTTAATTTATTTGAGAGAGAGAGAGAGAGAGCGAGCGAGCACATGAGAGGGGGGAGGGTCAGAGGGAGAAGCAGACTCCCTGCCGAGCAGGGAGCCCGATGCGGGACTCGATCCCTGGACTCCAGGATCATGACCTGAGCCGAAGGCAGTCGCTTAACCAACTGAGCCACCCAGGCGCCCCAAAATTAGCCATTTTAAAGTGGACATTCAGCCTGTCGAGTACACTTACAGTGTTGTGCGGCCATCACTTCCATCTAGTTCCAAAGCATTTTTAAAAAATTTTTTTTAAAGATTCATTTATTTATTTTTTAGAGAAAGCATGAGTGGGGGGAAGGGTCAAGGAAGAGGGAGAGAAGCAGACTCTCTACTGGGCGTGGAGCCAGATGCGGGGCTCCATCCCAGGACCCTGAGGTCATGACCTGAGCCGAAATCAAGAGTTGGACGCTTAACTGACTGAGCCACCCAGGCGCCCCTCAAACCATTTTCATTACCCACAAAGGAGATACCGTACGCATTAAGCCGTCGCTCCTCACTGCTCCCTCCCTAATCCCTGGCAACCACTAACCGATTTTCTGTCCCTGTGGATTTGCCTATTCTGGACATGTCATGAAAGTGGACTGATACAACATGTGACCTTCTGTGTCTGGCTTATTCCACTTACTAGCATAATGTTTTTGAGGTTCAGCCACATTGTAGCATGTATCAGTGCTTCATTCCTTTTTATGGCTGAATAATATTCTACTGCACGAATATACCATGTTTGTCTATCCATCAGTTGATGGACATTGAATTGTCTCCACCTTTTGGCTGTTGTGACTAATGCTATGAACAAGTACTTGTACTTGCTTGAATACCTGTCTTCAGATCTCTGGAATGTATACCTAGGAATGGAATTGCTGGCTTATCTGGTAATTCTATGTTTAACTTTTTGAGGAACCGCCAAATTGCTTTCCACAGTGGCTGCACCATTTTACCCACCAGCAATGTACAAGGATTCCAAGATCTCCATATCCTCACCGACATTTATTATTTTCCATTTTTTTAATGTTATGGCCATGAAATCTTTTAAAAATATATAACTATAATGCATATTATTTGATTATTTCTTTTAAGGTTCCTCCTACTTTATCCCACCCCAATTTTTAAAAATTTTGTCTGAACTGTGATATATTTTATTGGGAAATTGGTTGAAAGCAGTGATTTTCGAACTACTTGATCTCAAGACTCCTTTATACTTTAATAATTATTGAGAACCCCAAGTTGATTTTATTTATGTGTGTTATATCTTTGGTATTTACTATATTAGAAATTAAAAACTAAGAAATTACTTAAATTATTTAAATGTGTTCATTCATTTAAAAATAATAGTAAACCCCATTACATGTTAACAAAATATTTTTATAAAAAATAACTTTTCCCAAACACACACACATGCACACACACACAAGAGTGAAATGAATGGCATTGTTTCTCTCACCACAAATCTCTTTAATGTCTGCTCAAATTGAAGACTGTTGGATTCTCATATCAACTCCTGCATTTCAGTCTATGGCACTATTACATGTCTCTCATGTAGCCTTTGGAAAACTTCCTCATACACTTAGGAGGGAATGAGTGAAAGAGGCAAATAATGTCTTAGATTTATCCTCAGGGACCTAGGAGACCAGAGTTGGAGAACTGTTGACTTTCACATTTGTTGTTTCTGGCAAAAATAGGAGTGTTTAGAAACCTTTGAATGATTTCTCATTCATACCATAGGGAAGTGGTGCTGGTTGTTTATGCCCCCAAATACAAAATATTCAAGGAAGTTATTATTTGGATCAAAGATGAACCTACCCAAAGCAGTCTACACATTTAATGCAATCCCTATTAAAATACCCAGAGCATTTTTCACAGAAATAGAACAGATAATTCTAGGGGCGCCTGGGTGGCTCAGTCAGTTTAGTGCCCTAACTTTTGGTTTCAGCTTAGGTCATGATCTCAGGGTCATGAGAATCCAGCTCCATGTTAGGCTCTGAGTTCAGCAGGGAATCTGCTTGGGATTCTCTCTCTCCCTCTCCCTCTGCCCCACCCCACCTCCCCTGTTTGCACTCTCTCTCAACTAAATAAATAAATCTTTTTTTAAAAAATCCTAAAATTTGTATGGAACCACAGAAGACCCCGAATAGCCAAAGCAATCTTGAAAAAGAGAAAACTGGAGGTATCACAATTCCAGACTTCAAGTTATATTACAAAGCTGTAATAACCAAAACAGTATGGTACTAGATTAGACACATAGATCAATGGAACAGAATAGAAAACCCAGAAATAAGCCCACAATTACATGGTCAGTCTTCCACAAAGGAAGAAAGCATATAAAATGGGGAAAAGTTTCTTCAAGAAATGGTGTTGGGAACACGGGACAGCTACCTGCAAAAGAATGAAACTGGACCACTTTCTAACACCATACACAAAAGTCAATTCAAAATGGGTTAAAGTCCCAAATGTGACACCTGAAACCAAAACCTTAGAAGAGAACACAGGCAGTAATTTCTCTGACATTGGCTGTGGCAACATTTTTCTAGATCTGTCTTCTGAGGCAAGGGAAATAAAAGCAAAAAATAAACTATTGGGACTTCATCAAAATAAAAAGCTTCTGCACGCAAAGGAGTCAACAAAACTAAAAGGCAACCTACAGAATGAGAAGATATTTGCAAGTTATCTATCCAATAAATGGTTAGTATCCAAAATATATAAAGAACTTGGAAAATTCAACACCCAAGCAACAAATAATCCAATTAAAACCTGGGCAGAAGACATGAAGAGACATTTCTCCAAAGAAGACCTACAGATGGCCAACAGGTACATGAGGATGCTCATCATCAGTCATCAGGGGAATGCAAATCAAAACTACAACGAGAGATCACCTGACACCTGTCAGAATGGCTAAAACAAAAAACAAGAAACAACAACTTTGGGTGAGGGTGTGGGGAAAAAGGAACCTCTTGCACTGTTGGTGGGAATGCAAACTGGTGCAGCCACTCTGGAAAACAGTCTGGAGGTTCCTCAAAAAGTTAAAAATAGAACTACCCTGGGGCACGTGGGTGGCTCAGTAGGTTGAGCATCCGACTCTTGGTTTCAGCTCAGGTTATGATCCCGGGGTCCTGGGATCAAGCCTTGCATCAGGCTCCACGCTCAGGACAGAGTCTGCGTTCTCTGCTTATCCCCCCACTCACGCAAGTGTGCACTCTGTCTCTCTCTCAAATTTTAAAATTTATTTTGAGAGAGAGCACGAGCAGAGTTAGGGGCAGAGAGAGAAGCAGACTCCCTGCTGAGCACGGAGCCTGATGCAGGGCTCAATCCCAGGACCCCAGGATCATGACCTGACCAAAGGCAGATGCTTTACTGACTGAGCCACTCAGGCACCCCTAAAAATCTTTTTAAAAAGATTAAAAAAAAAAAAAAAAAGAACTACCCTATGATCCAGCAGTCGCACTACTGGGTATTTACCCAAAGAATACAAAAATACAAAAACTTTGGGTAAATACCCAGTAGTGGGATTGCTGGATCATAGTACCTCGCTAGCCAGGTACTTGATGCTTGTGGTGAAGAAGAGTGTGGATTGATGAGAAGGAGCTAACAATTTAACTGGGGAGATGGAAGCACTCTATATGGAGTGTTTGTTTGATTGTTTATGAAAGTTACTTAAACTCTCCTTTCACACTATTGGGTAAGTATCCCAGAATTAGTGTACCAGGACTACTCAGATGTATCCAGGATTACTCAGGTGTTCCATTCATCAAAATTACAGGAAAGTTAAGATTTGTGCATTAAATGTATGTAAATTTTGCCTTAAAAAATAACAAAATAGGGGCATCTGGGTGGCTCAGTCGCTAAGTGTCTGCCTTCGGCTCAGGTCATGATCCCAGGGTCCTGGGATCGAGCCCCACATCGGGCTCCCTGCTCCTTGGGAGGCCTGCTTCTCCCTCTCCCAGTCCCCCTGCTTGTGTTCCCTCTCTCGCTGTGTCTCTCTGTGTCAAATAAATAAATAAAATCTTAAAAAAAAAAGTAACAAAATAATCCTTGAGTGGTGAGTGGGTAGAGGTGGAAATGAAACAAGAAAGTTGTGATTTCGAAGCTGGGTGATAGTACATGAGGTTATTACACTGTTCTGTTAACTTTGTGCATATATATTTAAAGCTCTCCACAATGTTTTTTGTTGTTATTGTTTTTTGTTTGTTCGTTTGTTTTTGGGGCAGCAAAACAAGGTTTATTGACCGCTAGCAAAGCGATAGTACAAAGCTCCCAAGGACGGAGGGGTCCCAAAGGGGTTGCCTCACGTTTTTTTAAAGCAACATTCTAGTGTACCATACTAGAAAGTCATAAGATACTAGTATTCAGAAATCACCCCTGAAACTAATAATACACTATATGTTAAGAAATCAAGAAATAGCCATGTAAGCATATTATTTAAAAATGTGGAATTAATGGGCACCAGGGTGGCTCAGTCGGTTAAGCGTCTGCCTTCAGCTCAGGTCATGATCCCAGGGTCCTGGGATCGAGCCCCGCATCGGGCTCCCTGCTCCGTGGGAAGCCTGCTTCTCCCTCTCCCACTCCCCCTGTTTGTGTTTCCTCTCTCGCTGTGTCTCTCTCTGTCAAATAAATAAATAAAATCTTTAAAAAAATAAAAAATAAAATAAAATGTGGAATTAAATAGGGAAAAAAGGTTAAAAGATAGCATAATGGTTGTCTCGGGGGGGGGTCAGAACTGTGTGTGGAGAGGGCTGAAGCACGGGATGTCTATTTTGTAAGACTGTCGGTGTTATTTGATTTTTAAACCTTATGCATGTATTACTTAGATAAAACGGTATTTTCTGTGGATTTCTGCATTGTTTTCAAGGAAAATATCAACATAATCCTGTGTGAATAATTAGACACAGACTAGTGCTTGGAATATATAAAAATTCTTTTTGCCCATGATGATTTTGGCAGTATGCCCAATGACTTCCATTGCCAAAGGTGGTGATTTACATTTGAATTCCTACTTCAGATGAGCAGGGCTCGGAAGTTTGATTGCATATAGTTTCTTCCTGTGTGCTCCTGCCCTCCTGCAGTTTGTTTTTTACACAATAGTTAAGAGTGATCATAAATAAGCTTATATTACTCGCCTATTTAAAAGCCACTGAATATCTTCCCATTGCAATTAGAATAAAATTCAAGCTCTTTATCATGGCCTACAAAAGGCCATAAATGCTATAAACGATTGGGTGTTTGCCATTCTTCCCTAATCACTGTGTCAGCCTTGATGGCCTTCTTGCACACTCATCGCTCATTCCTGCCTCAGGGCCTTTGTACTTGCAATTCCTCAAGAGATTGACTGCTTTTCATCATTCAGGATTTAATTCAAAATGTCGTTACTGAAAAAGGCCATCTCTGACCATCTAGCTAGACTAGCTCCCTCCACCCCTTCTCCTTCTAGAGCAATAGTAAAGTGTGGTCCTCAGACCAGGAGCATGAGCTGGGAGCATTTGGTTTGGTTTGGTTTGGTTTGGTTTGGAAATGCAGAGTCTTAGGTCCTACCACAGACCTGCTAAAGGAAAACCTGGATTTTAATGAGACCCCAAGATGATTGTGTGCATTTTTAAATTTTCAGAAGCTCTGGTCTAGAATGACTCTGCCCTCACCTTTCCTGCATATCTGTTAATAGTTTCATCCATTTCTGAAAGTAACTTTGTCATTTGTTTACATGTTCACTGCTTCTCCTCCCTAAATTGAATAAAATCTCCACAAGGGGCACCACATTTTCTGATTTGTTCACTCCTGTATTCCAGCACTTGACCCATTATCTGCACTTAGAACGTGCACAATTATTTGATGTGTAAAAGAATGCACAAATCTGATGGAGATTATTTTGTGTTCCTCAAAGTGTGTAACTCTGTACAATAAAAATCTTCAGGACTCTCACTCGCTTGTAAAATTGGGGTTACTCTTCCCTCTCAATATCATTATGAAGAGGTTTCACTCTTTCTTGGACACTACTATTAAACTCGTGTGACAAATAAAGAATCACTTATTTATCCTTGTTTTCAAGTAGTTTGTTTTCCAAACCAAAGTTTAGGTTTTATTGAGTGCTTCACTACGGACTTAAAACCATGACTGGTGTTTTCTTTCTTATTTTTGAAAAGCATTCTCATTCAGAGTTAAAGTTATTTTCAAAGGTTTTCATCCAAAGTAAATGTTAGATATTTGAGTCAAATTTTATTAAATCTGAAATAATCTTTTTTAAAAACAGGAAAATAAGATTCTGAAAATGTTAAGTGCAGAATTTGAATTTAAACTGCAAATAAAAACTGATGGAGCAAATTGTGTATCAGTTTTTTACTCTTGAGGTATGATTCTAGGAAGGACCTATAGTTTCTGATACTGTTCTGTGTTTAAAAATATGTTCCTAAGATATGTTTCCTATTGCATATCCTGGTGAAATTTGTCAGGAAGCAACATTTCAGTCCACATACTTTGTGATTTTATTTATTTACTTACTTAGTTACTTATTTGTGTGTGTGAGAGAGCGTGAGCAGGGGGAGGCGACTCTGTGCTGAGTGGGGAGTAGGACGCACGGCTTGATCCCATGACCCATGAGATCATGACCTGAGCCGAAACCAGGAGTCATATGCTTCACTGACTGAGCCACCCAGGTGCCCCTCACTCCACACACTCTGAATGAAGAAATAAGGCAGCTTAAGTCAGTGGCTTTCAGCTGGGGGAGATTTTGCCCCCTGGGGACAATTGGCAATGGCTGGAGACATTCTCGCTTGTCACAACTGGTTGGGGAATACCACTCGCATCTAGTGGGTAGAGCCCAGGGATACTGCTAACACCCTGTAATGCACTGAACAGCCCCCAACTGCAAAGAATTCTTTAGCCCAAAATGTCAGTGGTGCTCCTGGGAAGGGACTGACTTAAATTGAGAGAGCCCTTCCTCTGCAAATACTAATGCCATCAGAAAAAGAATACTTTGATCCTATCTTTCGGATAAGAGAATATATAGAAACAGGCAACTTGGAGATTTAGCTGGGTATATTGGCATGGCATTCTCAGACAATTTTACATTTTTAAAAATAGAAAGACTCAAAATGGGGTTACTGGTTTTCCTTATTTTACAGATGGGGTCGAGGATTTGGTCTTTTGGGTTCCATTTTTGGAAAGGATGGTGTATTAAACCAGCCAAACAGTGTCTTTGGACTTATATTTTATATACTACAGTTATTACTTGGTAAGTATTTATACAGCAATACAAAAATAAGTTTGTTTTGTTATATTCCCTTTAGTACTTTGTGTCTTTGCCCTGAAATGTCTTTATAGTAAATAAAAGCATGTTAATGATAGCACCACTAGTTTGTAGCACGTTTTTCTGTTGTGAAAATTCGGTTCACTGAGATTTTGATGATGCTAATGCTGAATTTGGTATCTGTTGGTGTTTAATCAGGGATAGCAGCGTCCCATAGTGTCCAGAAAAACCAGTCCTGTTGAGGGAACTTACTATTCCAAACAGTCTTCCCCAGAAAATTTTTTTCCTTATTAATTTATATACTGTAGGGTTACTTAAACGTATTATGCCCTGAGAGAATATTAACAGCAAGCAGTGCGTGTAATTCCATCACCTTTACACACCTGCTGTGTCCATTGTCTTCTGTTCTTTTCACTTAACTTTATGTGAATTCTTTCATGTTGTTTCCTCTCTTCGCTGTTCTGTTATTGTTGATATCAAGGTTTCAAGTTTTTGTGTTCTAAATAACACTGCAGTGATCAATTTTGTTTACAGTGCCCTTCACACACACCTCCCTCTTTGGATTAGTTCTGCAAAATAAATTTCCAAACACTGGGTGAATGAGCCAAAACACATAAATTTTTTTAATGGACTTTAATACGTATTACCAAACTACTTTCCCCTCAATTGTCCGGCTTCCCTAAAGCTTCACGCATCTTCATATTTTAAAAGTGTTTTCTGTAAAATTTCTAATTTAATAGTTACAAATCCCCATCATTTTATTTTAATTTTCCTGCATTGTCCCTTTTGTCATTGGGATCCTGATAATAGTCCATTTTCGTATTTGTTACATTTTACCCATTCTTTATCCTTTTTTATGTTAGTTTGGTGAATTTTGATTGTACAGAAGTTTTTTATACTTTATTAGAGTTAAATCCAGCCATTTTTGACCTTTGGTTTCCACTGTTAATATTTTACCCCATTACCTACCAGCTCTTCTGTGCTCTTCTGCCTAGCTGAGGTTGATTTGTTACGAGGTAAATTGTGAATCTAAATTTTTCTAAATACTCCTAATCAGGTGTACCCAGTTCCATATCCTGTAGAAATACAAAAATACGCACAAGGATATTCATAGCAGTATAGTTTAAAATAGCAAAAAATTGGAAGTAGCTTAGCAAAACATAATGGTTGAATAAATTAGGTTACATCCATATTAGAAGATCTTTTGGAAAGATCAAGACATAATTTGGTGAAAAAAGCAAATTGTAGTATAATAGGTATAAGAGAAGTATTTAAATATGTATTTAAATATGTATCTAAATACATATAAGTATGTAAATATGCATTTACATATATATATATATGTGTAAATGCATAGAAGAGGGTCCAGTGGTTGGGGGCCCGGGGTCAGACTTTTATTTTTTATTCCATTTATTTGTTCTGTTTGGATTTCTAAAGAAGAATATAATGTATTAGCCGAAATTAAAATAGCCTAAGAAACGCTTTTGATTATGTTAATTTTTGGAGATAGAGATGGAACAAATTTCCATTTATAATATTTAATTTGTGAATTTCCTTATATATAGATTTTAAATGGTGTGTATCCTGTGTATTTTTTCTGTGCACATTTTGTGTGTCCACATGAGGCATTTTCAATGTCAGGAGGCACATGGAAGGCGGCACACGTGAACTCATCTCACACAGTTTGCCAGAGCACATCGTCTTCACTGCCTTCTAAGTTGTTTGAGATGCAGCATTTTTAATTTAATTTTTCCATAGGTAATACTTTCACGAGTTCAAGAGTAAAAAAATATAAAATGCTATCCAGCAAAAAGCCTGCCCTGACCTTTGCCCCCCTCTGCCCACTTCCTGCTGCCGTTCGTCCCCAGCTGGTAGCTGTCTGTTGCAGGACTTTCCTTAGGCAAGTACAAGAAAGTCCAAGCCTGTCATCTTCATCTTCCTCCTTTTTAAAATATAAAAGGCAGATGCTGTACATACTGTCCTACATACTCTTTTTTCTTTTCTGCTCGACTAACTCATCGTGGTGATATTTCCATAGCAGTCCACTGTCTTCATTCTTCTTCACAGCTGCAGAATGTTCCACTGCTTGATCGAATCCTCGTTTATTTAGTCCCAGCACCTTGTAAATCCCACTGGGAATTGTACCTCCAGCCACCAGCCCCATTACATCAGGACAGGATGGGTGCAAGAGTATTTAATAGCCAGGATTTATGGAGCATTCGAAGAACTTTATACCTATTAGCTCACTCACTCATTCATTCATTCATTCATTTATTAAGTAAGCTCTAGGCCCGACGTGGGGCTTGAACTCACGACCCTGAGATCCAGAGTCACGTGCTGTACTGGCTGAGCCAGCCGGGTGCCCCACCTGGTAGCTCTTTTAATTCACACATCAGTATTAGGAGGGAAAATGATTATAATCTCAAGGAAAAGAGTGGCATGGAGAAAGTAAATAACTTGTCCATATCATTTTGAAACCAACTCTCTTAGTCAAATTCACGTGACAGCATTAATTTTTGAAGGCGTAGATATTTAGGACAGGGCCAGCCAGAAGACCGTTCAGGACGTTACCTACGAGTGAGCGCGGCTGGTGCATTCAGTCTTCATGCGCACGAGCAGGTGGCCGGTCGGGTTTGCCCGTCCCCGGCACAAGGAATCCAGCGCTATGGCAGCCTTGAGGAGCCTTAGGAAAGGTCATACGCTAGAATGACCGGTCCTGGGAGCAAGTCCGGCCTTTGGGGCCCGACTGTAGCCCGCAGGCAGCTTCTTGTCAACAGGCAGTGGGGATTTCAGCTCCTTAATTAACCTCTTCAAACCTCCCGCCACCGATTATTTTTTCCTGTTTCTGTTCTCCTTGTCCATTAGTTGTTGGAAGGGAGGGTAGTTTAACAGGCTCTGCTGTCTCCTCTGTCCTTGAGAGTAAGAGCACGCGTTCTCCCGACTGCCGGCTGCAGGAAATTACATAACCGTACATGTGACAATGTGGGCATCCCTGAGCCCCGGTTCAGCGCACGGAACGGCCTCTCTTCTTGATCTGCTTTGACCCACATGTGGCCCAACTGGCCAAACGTGGTTTCCGTTACCTTCCCGGGTGAGCCCTTCCTGAAATGTTTATTGCAAGTTTTTTCCTTCTTCAGCAGCATATTGGTACAATCATCTTTGTATGATTTTTGGAAAGTTTGACCTAAGCATTGTGCATTTTTGAAAAATCTGACTAAACAAAAGGCAGATTTTCCCGCCCACAGATGGGGAGCCTGCGGTGAGAAGGCCAGGGGAAGTGCGGCCTGCTTGGGAGAGAAGGCTCTGGGCCTCACGCTCCTTTCTCCATTGGGAGCGATGAGGCTGTCGATTTTCCAGATGAGCTTCACGCAGGATGGGATTGTACGACTGCGTATTTTCTTTGCGTGACTTAACTAAGTAAGGCTAGTTTATGGTGTAAGTAATATTTCACCTAGAATACTGACAGATACTGACAAATCAAAAACACTGCAGCTGGTATTCTGTGTGCAAAGTCAACCTGCATAATCTTAACAAAACAGGCCAGTCGTTTTTGTTCCCAGATTTCATCGCATGTGTCAGCAGTCAGCAGTCCAGCACCGCGCCGAGTCACAGAATGCCAGCGTTTCCCGCAGAGACTCTGTCTCCGTTGTCGAGGCCTGACTGAGCCGGTGTCTCTTTCTCTTGCAGGCATGACAGCAAGCGCAGTTGCAGCTTTAATCCTCATGACATCCTCCATCGTGTCTGTGGTCGGGTCTCTGTACCTGGCCTACATTCTGTACTTTGTGCTGAAGGAGTTTTGCATCATCTGCGTCATCACATATGTGCTGAACTTCATTCTTCTTATCATCAACTACAAACGACTAGTTTACTTGAATGAGGCCTGGAAACGGCAGCTGCAGCCTAAGCAGGACTGACAGCCGGACGAACTCTGAACTGACAGTCGGAAAGTCCCCTTTTCCATTAAGTTTATTTTGCAGCAGTTTTTTGTTTGTTTGTTTGTTTGTTTTTTAATTCTTTACAACAGACACTTTCCCTAAGAATCTTAAACTGATTTTTTAAAATCCTGTAAATTAGAAGGGGCCCTAGCTATTTTCTGTGTCAATCTTCATTTTAAATATGGCTACAAAAAAAAAAAAAAAAGAAAGAAAGAAAAAAGGATATGCCGAGCCAATCAAAGACAAGCTTTAACTTTACTTTGAAGATGTTTCTGAAATAATAAAATGTAGCCCTAGCCCCCTGCCCTTGATTGTAAAGTGAGCAACCATTGCTAGTAATTCTCTAATGTGTATAAATTCAATTTCAGGTATAACAAATGTGATCATGACATGAAAATATTTTAGAATAGATACTGTATTAAATATTGCCATGTTTACAATATGTAATATGTTTTTAGCCGATGGATTTAAACATATAGATTCAACTAGAATCCATTTATGTGATATTTGTAAATAAAGGTAGACCTATTGGATCCATCCCTGCAGAACTTACTGTACAGTTTAGTTGAAGTGTAGCAATGAAGAATTGTCAGCCCAATGTTGACTGAAGAAATAGTGAAAGTAGTAAGTACAGAGCATCTTGTGAAAAGAACTGACAGCTGTGGGTTCAATACTGACAGCAAAAATAATAGGGTAGTTGGTTCCCTTTCATCTCCTTCCTCGGAAAGGAAGAAACTAAATTTGGACATCCAAGTCAAGCTTGCATCTAGTCATAAAACTGGATCGATTATAACCTTACAAAATGTGTCATGTGACCAGACCTTCACGTCCAAGGCCTTCAGGACACCAAAGATGGGGAAATGGCTTAGATTTCTTTGGAGAAAAGCTGGAAACATTAATATGGCATTTTTAGGTAAAGTCTCTTACAGTAGCTGAATTTTCATGCAGATATTTTTCCTTAACATGGGTGCCAGTCGACCAAACAGTATTAGGACCTTGAAATAACCAGTATAAGCCCAGTTGCTCCAGAGTAGGATTGCTCTTGGGTAGCTCCGTAGTATGTCCTGTTTCATTCTGCACTAATTGGATGTCTAGTTTAATTGCTGTAGAGTCAGTATTAGATTTGTAAATTTTAGGGCTGACACGCTGCTCAGCTTGCTCCATCAGGAGTGGTGCAGGTAGAAATAGCTGAAGGTGAAGTACTCTAACGGTGTCGCTGCTCTTTCTAGAAACTACGCAAATGCCCAGGTTTTAAAGGTGATGTGAATAAACCCAAATGAAATTGCGACAGTATGTTTCCATGGTTAACACCTTCTATCAGAATGTTAAAAGTGCCTTCTGTCTTAAACCTCAAACCAAATATTTTGTGTGTTGAACTTGGGCAGAAGTGTCCTTCCTTCCTCTTACCATGAAGTAGAAAACCTGCATTATTCTCTGGAAGGGTTCTGTATGATCATTTTATTGCTTACACTGAGAAGTAGTAGCAATGTTTTTGCTTCCAGTTAGAGTCATCGTTGTGTTCAAGAGAGACCGGGAACTTCTGAGTGCTTCCCAAGCCTTCTTTCTGAAGGGAGGGGACAGGCTCTGCTCTGTAAGCCGTAATGTGTAGAGTCAGCAGCTTTCAGCAGCGTCCAACTAACTGTCCTAACTGATGCAATGTATTTTTCTGGCCCAAGGCAGGTGTAACATCTGAACTGTAATGAACTTTCAACCAGTTTTACCCAGTTTCATAAAAGTCGAATTCGGATTTCCAGGCTTATGTTTTCCCATGAATGTGAATAGTCCAATGCCTCTTTTATTATGTATGTACTGTTCTTGTTTCTGTAGTGAATGAACTACAGAAAGCATTGGATTGGATGTCTGGTGTTGGTGGAGAAACAAGTCCCAACGTGGAAGAACTTGTCCAGTGAGGTCATCTCGTAGCAGCGCTTCCAGTCCTGCCAAGCAGCTTCCGGTTCTTTCTTCTAAGCTAGAGTGGAAATGGTTAACAGTGAAGACTTCTGGGGTATATATAACACCGGCTGTGCTAAATAAGTTCCTCGTGTCCCAATTTAAAAGGGTTTTTCATCATATTTTGTATCAATCAGCAGAGTATAGTTAAAGCTTGTTTTGATGTTGCATCCTTGGAAATGTCTTCAACTCTTATAGGATAAAATGTGAAAAATGTTCAGCCAGACCCTTCCAGGTTTTCCTTTGCTTTCCTAATAAGCCTTGGGGAGAACACCACTGTTTCAGTCGTACAAAATTTTTTGCCACGTTCCTGTGACCCCGGTAGAATTCGTACCTTTTTTCTCACTGAGCGATGAAGGCGTGCTGCCGGTATCTCAGTGGGCAACAGGACCCCGGGGGAAGAATTCAGTCTCCCCTCTCCATCCTGTCTTCCGCCCCAAGGAGGAGAAGACACCGTGCTGTAGAATTTGAGGACTGTTATGACTACATTAGACTCAGTATTTAAAACACTGCACCATCACTAGCCACCAACACGGAAGAACAAAGTGGGGGAGGGGGAGGCTGGATGTCTGTTTCGTGCAGTAATTCCATGCTTCTTGGTTTGGGGAACGAGTCCCTTATTTACTTGGCAGTCATATCATTTGAAGAAATAAGCTGTGGTTAGATGACAAATTCTAGGTGGTTTGGTGGATTTCATTCGGTTTTTCATTGCAGCTAGGTGCTTTCCACGAAGGTAAACTGGTGAACAACTCAGGTTTAACTAGCTGTGTGCCAGGAATTACTTCTACCTGATGTATGTCACCTCTCTTTAAATCCGTTACTTTTAAAGATGTTGAAAGCATTGACTATTTTCATACAGAGACAGAGATCTGTCGTTTGGTACGAGATCTTTGGACCCTACTCGGTAGGATATAGGACCAAGCCTCCAGTGAAATTAAAACTGTTTGTTGGCTTTAGTTTGCTTGTATTTCATTTATAAGATTATCAGCAAAAGTGCAAAGTCATCTTCAGCGACTACTTCGTAACTGAGATTGGAACCACCGCTTGACATGAGTGAAAGCTGGCAAATCTTGTCTTGAAAGTTCGTGTTAGACAAATGCCAACAAGAAATCCACTTATCATTTTTGGTAACCTATTTGGGAAGGAATACCTAACGTGCAACCTTTGTCCTCGTGTGTTTTCCCCTAACACGCAAGCATTGGTGGAACATTTCTATTCAGGCATTTTAGGCAGCACTTATGATTCCTAATCTGTGAGAACTCTCCCCTTCGATAAAACAGGAGGGGCAGGGGTGGGAATCCAGGCTACTTGGGGGTTTTTTTGTTGTTTTTTTTAAACAAATGAGCCCAGAAAAGGTGAAATGTTTTGTTATAAAACTGTATTAAGCATGGCCTAAGTATTAGGTGTATGATCTGTAAGTATGTTCCATCAGAAATATTTATTACTAGTGCTTTAAGCTCCAGAGCAAA
This sequence comes from Halichoerus grypus, assembly GCF_964656455.1. Lineage (NCBI taxonomy): Eukaryota > Metazoa > Chordata > Mammalia > Carnivora > Phocidae > Halichoerus > Halichoerus grypus. The sequence continues at coordinate 15,377,615 of NC_135717.1, read as the reverse complement.
CATTCATTTAAAGTGGAGTTCACTGGGCAGACTTCCCCCTTTACTATAGATAGAAATATTCTTTATCAGAGACTTAGGACCGTTTTGCTAACTGGTAAAAACAAATGTAAATATGTAAGAATGTTTATTTGTTGCACATAACTTTTTTGGTATAAAATAAATGTAGCCGTTACCGTGGAAGCTGTGCTGCTATCCTTCTTACGCTGAAGTCTCACAGTCCAAACAAGGCGCTGGGGTCAGTCCAGTCTTCCCATCAGCTACTCTGGAGGCTGACACTGGAACTTCCTTCCTACAGGTGTACTGAGCTGCCTCTTTTTCCCTTCCATTATTTGTAATTTATAGAAGACACATGCAGAACTCTTAGGAGATTGTAGTTCCTGGAATTTGCGTGCGCTTGTGATGCATGTGGTTGTCAGGAACGAATGAAAGAGGAGTTCCTGCTCGGGGGGGGGTGTAAGCACACGGGACGGGGCCGCTGACCTTGCCGCTGAGCTCGTGCCCACAGCTTTACTCTAGCTCCCCCTGAAGACTCCCCTCAGTCTCCTCAAAAGGTAACATCTGCAGGGAGGATGAATCCCTTTAAAATACAGTTCAGCCAGATTTTACTGAAGACAACACATGTATTCTGTGCTAGAACCTTACGACTTAGGAAGTGGAACTTACCGCTAACTTGTAAAACATTTAAGCGTGTGTGTTACGTTTAATTTTTTTTAATGTTTCAAGTAGAGAATTATCTATCATTCCCAGACATTAAATGTAACACAAAACTTGAAGCCTTCAAGGAACTGAAGTTCACTGGTCCCAAGAAACATGGACCCCCTAGAATCCCTCACCAACTACACTCAAATTTCTTAAAAGTGGTCTAAAGATGGCCACTAAAAGGAGGTTAAATTATCTTACTGTTCCTTTCCTGGAGCTTGGAAAGGAAGGATCAAAATGGGTCCGTGTTGAGACGTGAGGTAGCAACCACAAGTGAAGTGAATCGAGTTCTGTATTAAGAACCACATTGGTTCATGGTCCTCCATTTGACTGGACACCAACAGGAGTCTTCTTCCAAAGCAGTGAGCTTTAAACCAGGACGGATACTGAAATCTTAGGAATAGTGTACCTGACTCGGCTGAATGGAGGCTGTGGAAGAGGAGGAGGAATGGTTCCACAGGGAAAGACCAAAGACCGTCCCCCAGGAGCAGGGCAGGTGGCCTCACCCAGAGGTACAAAGGCCCAGAGTACTTGTCTGTAGGCCCAGCCTGTTTAAAAAGGTCCTGTCACGTTCAGTGGAGTCGGATGTGATGGGACCAGTGGGCCTTTAACACCCATCTGTCCACTTCTGTCGAGACTAGACTATGGCTGAGGCTGGAATCATGTCCTGGAAGAGTCGGCAACCTCTGAGCTCCCTTCTGATTCAGACACTCCTCAGCTCTTACCTTTCTTACGCTTACTTGTTAGCTTACAACTTTGTGGAAATTGGTACACAGACCTTGCTCATTATTCCAGTAATAATCACTTTCTGTGAATTCCCCGGGACTGGAGCTCCTCTGCGGAGCTGAAGAGCAGCTGTCTGTTCCTCACGCGCCTGGTCTGCGGCTCAAGCACGGGTGGCCCGAGGGCCGCGGGGCCGGTCCCGTGGAAGCAGAGTCTGTAAGCAGCACCTCTGATGGGTGTGAGTGGAAGCACGGCTTTCTCGAGACTCGAACACAGTGAAGTTTGGGAAAACAGCCTGACACATAAAAAGAATTTCAGATGCCTTCCAGCAGTATAGATCATTCAATTTATAGATTTATTCAATCTAATTTATGTCTTTATGGCCACTTCCATAAAGACAGCTCCTGATTCACATACAACAAAAGCCTTTATCTTCACCTCTCACATTCCCTTCTGGTGACTTAGTACAAACTCCGGGCCAGAAACTTCCCAGTCTGCCCCGCACGCTCCAGAAAGTGCTCGACGTCTTCGCCGTGGAGGCGGCCCCTTGCCTGGGGAGGGGCGCTGAGAGCCGCCCGCGGCAGGAGAGGTGGTTTGTGGTTTAAAAACTAAACGGGCTGTTTTCCAGACACTGTGACTTCGCTGCTGACAGGTGGTACATGGTCTCATTGGCAAGTTTCCAGTACCTCTCTCGCAAAAGGAACGCCGCGGCTTTTGGCTGTCTCTGCCGAGTGAAGATGCCCTTTTTATTCCCCAATACTCTCCGCGGTGCTAAAAACAAGGCAGAAGGAGTTTCAGATGCCTTCTGATGGGCCAAATGGGGACCAGGCTGGAGCCACGCTGGGCGCTCAACAGCACTGCCCTTTCACAGTTTCGGCCTGCTCGGTCGGAAGAGGCGTCCGAAGCCCACTTCCCGTACTGCTGCTCCCCCAAACCACCTCAGCGCCCTGGGGTGCTGTTTCTTTTGTCTGTTAGGGGAAGAACGCCCAAAATTACGTATTCTTTTCTCTGCGAAACATGCGTACCCGGCTGCCCGGTAGCTGGCGCGGGGGGCCGAGGGCGAGTTAGCCTCGGAAAGGCCGGGGAGGCCCTGAACAGACAATCTGGCGGGAGCCGGAGCCGGAGCCGGCGAGGCCGGGCTCTCACTGCTGCAGGCCGCTCGGCTGCCCTGCCGGGGCTGAAGCTGGGAGGGCGGCAAAGCCGGCCCCGGGCTCCCGGGACACCTGCCGCCTACCCCCTCGTGAAACCGCAGCCTCCGTTAAACGGGAAGCTCTCTCCGTGATAAGCCAATGCCAGGCACCATGCCAAGCCCCTTATCAAATGAACTCCTACATCAGCTTGCAAGGTGGTTTATCCCCACGTGCAGGCTTATGGAAGAGCTGGGTGATCTGTCCACAGTCACAGCTGATTTCTTATTGCACAAAGCCAATGTGCCCACTCACGAAACTAGGCTGCAGAAGCCATTGATCTCATTTGCCAAACACGGGGAGGCTTGTGTTCTCATTCCTTTTTCTCTTTACCTCCCTCTCCATTCTAATTTTTTTTTAAAGAGTTTATTTATTAGAGAGAGAGAGAGAGAGCATGAGGGGGGGAGGGTCAGAGGAAGAAGCAGACTCCCCACCGAGCAGGGAGCCCGGTACTAGACTCGATCCTGGGACTCCAGGATCTTGACCTGAGCCGAAAGCAGTCGCTTAACCAACTGAGCCACCCAGGCGCCCTCCATTCTAATTCTTAATTAAATTCTCACCTTCCAAAGGCCCTGTCTTTCCCTCTAATAATTCCCACTACTACCAAATCCTTCCTCACCTCCCCAGATTGCTATGCTAAATTTATGGTCTATCAGGAAAGTAGTAATACCTAGAGGAATGGAAAGAAATGGGATATATTCATTTGGAACTTAACTGAAGGGACCCTCATCTCTCCCCACCTCAGAAAGCATGCAGACTTACAGAGCCTCCCACATCCAAAACACTGTGACACTTACTCATATTTGGTAAACCTGCCTCTCACAAGTGAACAACGTAAAACACACTGACATATCCTAAGTTTCCCGGGCTTTGTACCCTACTCTGGAATAATGAGCATATCCCACAAGGAAATCCAATACAAGGTCCACTTTTTCCTCACCCTGTTGTGAAATGGACAAAGGTTAAGTTGGTCATTTTTGCCTCAAGATAATAGGTTCTCCTGTTTGCTTGTTTTTAACCATAAAATGATGTGGGAAGTAGGCAAGTGCGTGCTGCTTCCTAAACGTGACTTGCTTCTCCTAGAAAAGTCTCGTCGCCCACACTGATTAGAGCTTTCCCCCTCGGTTCCACTGTCCTTACAACCGAACGTCCTGAACTAAGAGGCCAACCTGAAAAAATGAGCAACAAAATACATCCGTAACCCAGACTTCCACTTACACTGGTCAGTCATAAAATCGGCAAAATTCCAGATGAGCTCTCCAACCACATAGTCTTTGCGTTTTTGATCCAGAACCAAATGATACTGCTCCAGCAGACCTTTCTGGTACTCCTCACTGAACATCAGAGGTGGGTCCTGGAATTCAAAGCCAGGGAGAATTGAAGAGGCAGAACCGTTAGATAAAAACAAAGACCCATGTGCCGGTGACCAAAATACCCATCTCCACAGCAGCTGTAGTGACTGCAGCACGGGTGGTGGATACAGCCAGGCTGTGAGGCAGCCCGGAGTAAAGAAGAGAGATTTTTGGTGAAGAACCTGAATTAGTAGCTGCTTCACTTAGCAACAGAATTCGATGTTTTCTTGATCTTACTCTTCCGTCTCTATTCACCAGTGCAGTGAATAGCTGAGCTACACGGGAAGTAAAAATAAGTCTTCGAATAATAAATTGAAACCTCAAGTTTTAAGAAGCTGCCAGTGCGTAACTGGAGAACTACGGTGACTCACTGCACTCCCCTCACGTTCATCTTGCCTGCTCTGGGGAAGCAGCTGCTATCCAGCAATTCCACCCGTCCCACAAATAACCATAGTATCTGCTTCCGAGGCAGCTTTGGCCACGAAGCCACGAGCAGGAAAGGCAAGCGGCCCTGCCCCGGCCGGCTCTACTCTGCAGCAAGACAGACTCGAGCTGTAAGTGTAACGAGCGTGAACGGGAGAGTGCGAAGCCGGAGCCGGGGGATGGTTAGCAGGGGGGCTGAGAGGCGCCCCACAGGGACAGGCAAGCTCCCACCGCGCAGGTGAGAAGGGTTCTAACAAAGCCAGAGGCCACTGCTGTGGACTCATTCAGTGTTTGGTGAAGAGCACCTACACGTGGTGGACTAATGAGCCTAATGATCGTTCAGATGTTCCTGGAACACAGAGCCCGAGTTTTCATCGCATGGGAATTTGGGGGGCACTCAATCTTAAATGTTCAAGGATGTAGCATCTCAGTCATTTTACAGGAGAACAAATCCCTGCAGGCTTTGAACTTCTGTCCCAACGAGAAGGGTTAAAATGCTACACGGGAGGCCCTGATGATGTCACGGTGCTGCTGCGCCATGCTTTGTTCTGGTTCCAGAGGGAAGCTGAAGGCAGGGCGATATGCAGATTTTCTTACCAGCCCTGCCTGGCCTAACACTCGCCACACTTACCTCTTTAAACTTAAGACTGAATTAAACTAAATCGTTTCGGTCATACTAGTCACATTTCAAGTCCTCAGTAGCCACACGTGGCTAGTGGCTACCCTTTTGGACACTGCAGAAAAATGCCATCACAGCAAACGGTTCTATCAGCGCCAGATCCAGACTGAGCTGCTTAAACATTCAGAGTTCGTGACCTTTTCAAAGATGAAGAGCTGGTATGTATATACACCATTCTCATAAGCTATTTCCCCCTATTCTACCAGTTTGTACAAGTGGCATTCTGTGTAAGCAAGATGGATTTAAGGGTATGAACAGAAAAATATAGTCCGTAGGGGCCGCTGTTCAACACAGGAAGGATAAGGATATTGTGTGTCAACAGGGAATCCGATACTCGTGACAGGTGAGTCTGGGATGGCTGCGGCGGGGACGAGGGGCTGGCCGTGGTTCAAGAATCCACATGAAAAAATCCCCACAAGAGAACGCATCATATCTTTGATGAGGAAATTTAAAAAAAGGGAGAGAGAGGGAAAATGCTAGTGATTAAACCTTGCTCCAAGATTTCATTCATTTCCTTAACGAGTATTATTTAGCACCTACTGAGTGCCGGACACTGCTGAGGGCTTGGGAAGCAATGATAAATAGGATTCAGTCACTCTCTTGGAGCCCAAGTCTGGTCAAGGACAGAGGCAGAGAAATAATGATGGTACCCAGTGAGAAACGCTGAGACGGAGACTGAGCACAGAGAACAGCTTCCTCTGCTTGTGGCAGGCGGGGTAAACCTCACCAAAGAGGGGACCTCAGAGCTGAGACCTGAACACTGAGTAAGAATCCAGGCGTCAGCGACTGTGGTGCTGACACGGGCGTTCCAGGCAGAAGGAACAGCCCACATCCGAGCAGGAGCCAACGAGCACCATGAGAACAGTCCAGTGACCCGGAGTGAAGGCAGAGGAGGACGACGACCTGGGGGAGGGCGGAAAGCAAAGCACACCGACTGCCCTGGCCAGGGACTGGGGCTTTAACGGGGGGGGGCCAGGGGACGCCAGTGACAGGACTCCCAAGGTTTGGATTTGCTCAGGAGACCACTCGGGCAGCCAGCGGGAAGCTCTCTGGAGACAAGGCCAGAAGAAGGACCAGGCGAGCGAGGCAGAGGCCTGAGCCCTGGAGGACAGACTGGTGTGAGCCCAAACAATCGCGGGGAGATGGTCAGCACAAGTGAGGGATGGGACAGGAGCACCTTTCTAGCCTCTGGGGGAATGAGTGACACCCCTGTCCTGGAGAGTGAACAAATAAACAGAACACTCTACACGACTTACCTGGTGAAACCCTGCAATGGACCCTGCTCCGTACTCGCTCTGGATGATTGGCTTCTGATAGGTCCTGTACCAGTTCTCAAACTCGGTGGCCAGGTGCAGCTGAATCACCTCCAGGTGCCCGTAGTCATGATACCAAGAGTAGTAACTATTCACACAGATGACGTCCACATACGGCGCCTAGGAGGAGAGCGTTAAACTTGTTCACGAACCAGAAGGTAAAAGAGCTTTAGGGCTCCCAAACTCAGGGGCTCTTCCGGCAGAGGAGGTAGGAGGGGGACGCAGACAACGACTTGGGTGCGCCCGTGTGTGGCAAGCGTAGGCAGAAGTGACCTGAGTCGGGCAAGGCTCTAATTCCGGACTGATGCTCCTGACCCGGCCGCAGCCGGACCCCGGGAGGCTGAGCGGCACAGAGGCGCCCCCGAGCCGGCCTCGGCGCAGCCCGGGGCCTGAGACACGGATTTGGTTCTCCGCAGCACTCCCGTCACACTGGCCTTCCCTTACCTGGCCCTGGAGAAAGGTTCCCAGCTGAAGGACAGATGCAGTTTTTCTCCTCACAAAGACCTTGGTTAACCATGCTGTTTGTGAGCTGGTGCCGCGGGCCGCAGAGTGGCTGGAAAATTCCCTCCTGGCGCGTCGCAGAGCGGATGCGCAGGGCCGCCTTGTGTCTACACAGTGCGGTGCTCAGGACAGAGCCGCAAACCCTAGCCGGTCCCTCCCAGCACCTGAACCAATGCCAACCTCCAGAGCCTGCCCTGGGACTGATGTGGTCCGACTTTCCCAGGTGACCGAGCCCCTTCCCAAAGGGCGGTGGCAGACCAGGAGGCAGGACGAGGCCGCCTGTGGGGGACACGTGTGCCTGGATGGCACATCCCACCAGGAGTGTGGCGACCCTCTGAGGCTCAGGCACTGGGTGCCCCATCCACACAGGAGGCCAGGACAAGAAGAGACGCCACGTGGGCTCTGAGAACGTCCACGCCCGCCTGGGCCAAGCTGGAGTTTTGCCAGTCTCTGTGCTTCCTTGAAGGGGGTGTTCTCGAGAGACGGCAAGGGAAACACCAGGGATACAAACCTTTTCCCGTCCATGTTAAAATGAGAGTTCCCAACTGGTATTTGTCTCTTGCATTTTCTCCTCCATTCTTTCCACAAGATGTTTCCTCCTTCCGTAGCACTTTCCTCTTAAGGACTGGCCTTGAGTTCTCTCGTGAAGAAGCATTTTCTTGCTCCCATGTCTTCTAGCTTCAGTACAACACAACACGTCGTTCCCGAGGGGCTGCTCTCCAGCCATGGGTGAGCCTGGCTGTCCCTTCGATCCCCGCCCGTGGTTCCCAAAGCCAGGTGATGACTGGAATCGCTGAGGAGCTTTTTAAAAACTCAGACTGCCACCCTGGACTTACTAAATCTCAGAATCCAGGCATCTGTACTTACAAAGAGCTTCCCTTGGTGGTTCTGACAACCGGCCAGGTTGGAGAAACACTGGCCAGTGACAGCCGTAATTCTCTTCAGCTGAGGAGCGTCACACGCTGAGTCTGAACTGAGAGTGAAACCTCCCTGTGCCCAGCCTCCCTGGATTAAGAAGTCACACTGCCTGGCAACTAAGCAGCTAGTTCTCTTTAACCTGAAGACCATCTAGGAAAGCGTTTGGACCAGCTGCTCAAGGCTCTTCCCAGCAGCCCATGTTAGCAAGCATCAGGGAAGGTGAGAGGACAGGCAGGGAAGTGGTGCAGAGACCCCCAGGCTCACCCCCAGGTCTGCTTCATAGTTGGAGTTGGTCACAAAGGTCACGGGCCGGGAGGGGTCCAAGGCTTTGGTGTGAGCAATCAGCGTCCTGTCCACGGAGGGCAGAAGACACGGGCTGGTCAGTCCGGGAAGGGCCCTGGTACAGCCGTCCCTCCCTCTCCATCCCATCTCCCAGCCAATCCCCTGCTCTCCTCCCCACCCTGAAGAGTACTTTAGGGGAGCAAACATGTTCTTCTAGCCTTAGATCATGTTCCCCAGCATCTTTCTTTCTCCCTCCCCAACTCCCTCCGCCCGCCCCACCCCAGAGAGAGGGCCACCCTCGCAGGGGTGTGCAGGCACCCGAAGCTGGGGGCCTCGGGCTCGGTGTGGCTAGAAGCTGCGTTCTGAATCTCTGAAAAAGCTCTGGAAAACAAGAACGCGTGCGGTATGGACCAGCACAGATCCAAATTTAACAAGTAAGTCGGGGGTGTGTGCGAGGAGGCGGGCTGTGCACGGGGCACTTGCGGGAGCCTGAAACAGCCTCGCCCGTCCGCAGCCTGGTGGGGCAGTGTGGCCGAGGGAATGCCACAGATGTTACAAGTGGCTGGAGGACCACGAAGGGGAGGCCCGGAGCTCGGGGAGGCAGTAACAGGGCACTTAATGGACACTGGTGAGTCAGCCCAGACTCGGGAGAAACGGCATTTATGTGTCATCAGGGAGGGACCTTGAGAAGAGGCTTCCCAACGGAGGGCCCAGCCTGTGGTCGGGGCTCAGCCCGGGGACCTGTCAGAGGCCACCCAGTGCAGGTCACCCCATTCACGGTTGAGCCTGCTTCTCTCCTCCCACAGCCAGCTTTCTTCTCCTTGACGCCCTCCCCACACTGCCCTTCTCTTTCGAGGGCTGCGGTTTCCTCGAGCCAGAACGGTATCCCTCACCTCGAGTCCCAAAGCCACACCCTGAAGCAGCCTGGGGGTCCCTGGGAAGCTCCTCAGGCCCAGGCGGCTTTAGCCACGGCCTGCCTGCCTCCCCGCCGCCCCGCTGATCCCGCACCTCCCTCTCGGCACCCCCCAGAACAGCCTGTGGGAACCGCAGGCACCTGCACTCCTTTCCGCCCCACGACCAACTTCTGGCCCCCAACCCTGGCTCAGCACGGCCCGAGGCTCTGGGCTGTGTGTCCAGAGCTGTCCTTTGCCCAGAGCCCCGCACCTTCTACCCCAGCTCAGCTCACAGCGCCCTGCGGCACTGGGCCAGCCTCAGCTGCCCCCACAGCAAGTGACCCCCCCTCTGCAGACTAAGTTACAACTGCGTGACCGTGATCGTAAGGAACACACGGCACCAAGGACCCCCCACCCCCGCCGGCCCCATTGTCGGGACGCCCCTAAGTGGGGATTCTGTGCACTGCGATGCTGGTGGGGGAGGGAGGGGCTACTGGCATTTGGTGAGCGGGGCTGAGCTTGAGCTGGACTGATCCTGCCCAACAATGTCACTTTAGAATAGTTACAACATGTATGTCATCGAAAGACCCGTGTAGGGTTATCTGCCCGGAAAATCCAGTTTTATAAAGCCTCACTCCTCTTCACAAACGAACCCAAAGCATCACGAAGTGGTTTTTTTGCGGCTTTAACATACACTAAATTTCCCAGGAATGGAGATAACATAACGACGGAGAGACGATGGTAACAGGTGTTGTTGGGAACTTTTGCCTCGAGCGCCTCACCCCTTCAGAAACGCACAGTGAGGGCGGTGCTGAGCGGGTAGCAGGTGCCCAGCCAGGGTCCCCACCGCCAGCGCCCCAGGCCGCGTGCAAGGTGATTCCTCGCCCAGCTGCACGCACCGGACCCCTTCCCCGGGCTTTCCGGAGCGCCAGGCCAGGCTTCACACAGCCTTTTATAAAGGACCCTCCCCCGTGTCATCGGCCAGGCTGCTATTCTCTTCATAACCCGAAGGCTCGGGTATAAGTGAACTCCAGACTTCATTTCAGGTGTGAAGAGGGGACCGTGGGTCTCCCTGGGTTGACACCCCAACGTGGCGGGTGGCACTAGGTCCCCCGGGCCACAGGCCTCACCTCTCACCCCCGACCCGGCCCAGGGCGGCGGGAGCACTCACTTGAAGTAGTAACCGGCAGGCTTCAGGAAGGAAGCGGGCTCATTGGCCACCGACCACATCACAACAGCCGGGTGATTCTTGTCCCTCCGCACCAGCTCTTCCATCACCTGCAGATGGTGCTGCAGGGACTCGTTGCTGTAGCTCTGGCTGCCGCGGGGGGAGGGAAGGGGGCAGGTCAGCAGGGCCTGCCACCCGGGGCGGGGGGGGGGGGGGGGGGCAGGCTGAGCCGTGCGGGCGGGGAGAGGGAAGGGGGCGGGTCAGCAGGGCCTGCCACCCGGGGGGGGGGGGGCAGGCTGAGCCGTGCGGGCGGGGGGAGGGAAGGGGGCGGGTCAGCAGGGCCTGCCACGGGGTGGGGGTGGGGGGGCAGGCTGAGCCGTGCGGGCGGGGGGAGGGAAGGGGGCGGGTCAGCAGGGCCTGCCACGGGGTGGGGGTGGGGGGGCAGGCTGAGCCGTGCGGGCGGGGGGAGGGAAGGGGGCGGGTCAGCAGGGCCTGCCACCCGGGGTGGGGGGTGGGGGGCGGGCAGGCTGAGCCGTGCGGGCAAGGGGGGGCACTCACGGCAGCACGATGCCCACGCCCGGACTCTCATCGATGACCACGATCCCGTAGCGGTCGCAGAGCTGCATCACCTCCTCGGCGTACGGGTAGTGGCTGGTGCGGAAGGCGTTGGCCCCCAGCCAGCGCAGCAGGTTGAAGTCCTTCACCAGCAGGGGCCAGTCAAAGCCCCTCCCCCGGATCTGGGCCAGAGCACAGTACAGTGACCCCCTGCCCCCTGTCCTGATGCACTTCGTGCTAAAGCCAGGCCCCTCAGGGTTCGTGGGGAAGGTGAGGCTAGGAAATAGCCCCCACAGGGACCCGGAGGCCGCAACTCACATCCGCATCCTCGTGTTTGTTGACCCCGTGGAAATAGAAGGGTTTCCCATTGATGAGGAAGCGGTGCTCTGTGACGGCTACGGTGCGGATCCCCACGGGGAGGGCGTAGAAGTCGGACACAGCCCCAGCGGCTGCCTGTGCAGTCAGCCTCACCTGTGAGAGCAGAGCACCGCACCGGGTGTGAGCCCCACACAGCCCACTCTTCAGCGGGAAGCCCCCCCACCCCCACCCCACAGCGGCCCACGTCTGGGCCCGCAAGCAGAGAGATGCAGAAATCCCCGGCTTCTGCCACTAGCGAGGAGGAACCTTCCCCCACCCTGCCCCCGGAGCCTGCTCTTCAAAACTGGGCCTCCCCACCAAGCACTGAGAAGACCAGGCTGGGAACACTGCAATCCAATTGACTAGGAAGCTCAGAGGACCACGTGTGCCTGACTATCTGTCCTGTACCCCTCCCAACCCCCACCCACTGGAAGCCAAGGCTGCCGGGTGGGGGCAAAATGCCCGCTGCAGCCCCAGGCCTAACCACCATTACCTCCAATGAGTACAGGTAGGCGGGGTGCTCATGCATCAGGTAGGGCCACCAGAGGTGGGCGTTGGGCACCTGCAGCTGGCCGCGGCCCCCTGTCCCCTGGGCCACGACTTTGCCTTCCTGGTCCAGAAGACGCACTTCCAGCTGGAAGTATTCACTGCCCTGGACAAAGACCTGGTAATCCACCAGCCCTGCAAGGGACAAGGAAGATCAGACAAAAGAGGCAAGGACACAACCTGGGTCCCACAGAGGAGAGCTGCCTGCGGCCACCACTCTGGATCTCAGTCTGCAGTCAGGGGAGATTAAGTGAGGGCGGCCCAGTGGGAAGAGACACGGATTCTCATGAATCCTGAGCTATTCACCCAGAGCTATGATTTTAGGCAAGCCCCACTTCTCTTTGGGCTTCACTTTCTCACAAAATGTGGTCAGACCAGATGGGGGATTTCTGCTGCCCATGCCTGTTCAGACAGGCTGGATTTCAGTTGTTCTTAGGTAGATGAGAAGCCTGAGGATGAAGAGATTCTGGGAGAGCCTTTCTCCTAGCAGATCTTTCTAAACAGGGAGCAGAGCCACTTGGGGCCTGGCTGAGGGAAGTTCTTGCCAGGAGCCCCTTACCAGTGTCCTGGTCCACGCCGGTGGTGACGGTGATGTCATCAATGTAGGTGGTAGGTGTGGTGTAGAGGAGCACGGGCCGATGCAGCCCCGCGTAGTTGAAGAAGTCAAAGTTTGTGTTCTGGACAAAGTAACCCTTGGGGTACCTAGGATGGGAGGAAAACGCCCAGCTGGGGCCTTGCTCTGGTCCTTCAACCTCAGCTCACATGTCTCCCTGGCCTCCCAGAGGCAGGGCCTCACCTCTGCTAAGGCCACCCAGCCCCTAGTGGGAAGACCAGTGGGCAGGGTGGGGAGTGGGGTTGAGGGGGGAGCAGGGTGCTGCTCACTTGGAGATATCCGTCTGGTGGAGGATGGTCCCTGGAGGCAGAGTGTGGGGGGTGAGCGTGTTGTTGATGGCAATGGTAATGCGGCAGGAGGACAGGGGCCCACTCTGGACCAGCTTGCTGATGTCAGCTTCGAAGGGGAGATGACCCCCCTCATGCTCCGCCACATGCACCCCATTCACCCACTGCAGACACAGGGAGATATGGGGAGGGAAGAGCAAGTCAGTGCCGGCCGTCTCAGGCACTCCCTCACACGAAGTACGGTAGGTGGGGGCTGAGGGCCCCGCCGGCTGCCACCTGGCTCACGAATGGAGGAATAAAGCTCCAGAACAGATCAGGCAAACCTCCCCCGACCCAGGGCACTAATCCCAGTGCGGGGCCTCAGCGTGCCCCCCATCCACCCCAGCAGACAGGCTGTCAGGGGACCCCTGTGAACCAGGCAGCCCCAAGCTGCTCAGCAACTGCACATGACCACTCGCCCTGCTTGGTGCTTGTACTGACCACAATGGCATGGTAGTGGGCACTGCCGATCCTCAGCACCACCCTCGTGCCCAGGTCCTGGGTCCATCGCTGGGGCAGGGTCACCTCCCGCTCGTACCACACCCAGCCGACAAAGCTGCGCAGCTGCCAATCCTGGCCCACATCGTTGAAGCTGGAGGGAACGGGCATGTCCAGGGTGGGGCCCGACTGCGGAGAGAAGGGCTGGGATCAGGTCCAGGACACCTAGGACCCAGGCAGCCCCCTTCCCCAGGGGCCAGGTCCCTTCCGCAACCCTGCCTGCAGGAAGAAAGGTGGACAAGATGATTTCTCCCAGGCCCTGGGATTCCAGGCCGTCCCACTATTGTCACTTTTTTTTTTAAAGATTTTATTTATTTATTTGAGAGAAAGAGTGAGAGAGAGAGATCACGAGCAGGGGGGAGGGGTAGAGGGAGAAGCAGACTCCCCGCTGAGCAGGGAGCCCCATGTGAGACTCGATCCCTGGACTCCGGGATCATGACCTGAGCCGAAGGCAGGCGCTTAACCGACTGAGCCACCCAGCCGCCCCACCATTGTCATTCTTTGCCAGCAACTGACTGATGCCTTTCATGGGGCTCATTTAATTCTCACAACTCCATGAAGTAGACACTGGTCACTCAGACATTTAATGGACTGTGTGCAGTGAGCCCCCACAATGCTGTTCTAGGTGCTAGGAATAAAACCGTGAACAAGGCCCCTGCTGTCAGATGATCAGCTCTATGAAGAGTCTGGAGGGTGGCAGGTAACTATTGTAGGGGTCAGGGAAGGCCTTTCGGGGCCCATGGGATACTGCCTCAGGACCAGCTGGCCCAACCGGGTGAACCTGAGCCTGGCAGGGAATCCTTTGGTCACCTCAGGTGGAAGGCTAGGCATGCACAGGACAGATAGATAGCTCAGTGCGCCTGGAAGCAGCCTGGCGAAGAGCTTCCTGACATCTTCAAGTGGGATTTCCAGAGACTCAAATATTGGCTGAATGGATGCATATTGATAAGAAATCCACTGCTAGGGTGCTTTGTGTCCAGGGCTGGGGAGGGGGTGCAGTGCTTTCTCATGGCAGTCCGCGGACAGGGGTGAGCCCAGGGCCACAACCCTGCCGGAGGCAAGAGGCCCCGAGGAGACTAGACGCTAAGGGGAAGATGATCAACGGACTGGCCCAGAGAGGAAGGCGGTGGGGGCAGGGGCTGCTCTGCTGAGGAAACTGTGAGGCACAGACCCGGCAGCCAGCCTCCCATTCTTCCTCCCCTGCTGAACGGATGGCAAACGCTGAGAAAAGCGGATCTAGGGGAGGCGAGGGCCAGTGGACACACAGGCCGACGCCAAGCCAGACGGGAGACCCGGGGAGGGATCCTTGGCTAGCTGGCTGTCAAGCCCCGTCCTCTCTCTGCACCTTGGCATGTCCCGGTCCTTCGAGCCAGGGCAGAGCTGGCGACAAAGACGTCCAGCTCCCCTCCTCCCGCCCCCAGCTCGGTGCCCGCGCCGCGGGTGCCTGTCCCACGGGACGGGGGTCGAGCAGGGGCCGGCCCTCCGCCCATTTCCTCCTTCCCAGTCCCTCTCCCTGCCGGCCGACCCCCACGCCTCCGAGCCCGTCCTTCCGTAAGCTCCTCCGGGCCGGCCGCTGCGAGGGCCCAGGGGAAGGCTCCCTGCCCCCTCCCCACGGGGCCCGCACCTCGCGCAGCGGGGTCCGGTACCACTGCCGCTCGAAGCCCTGGCGCCGGTCCTCGGAGAAGTCGGCGCGGAAGCTCCAGAGGCCGTCCAGCTCCTTGCGCTCCCGCGACGGGCTCTCCTGCGGGTACAGCATCCCGCCCTGCAGCGCCAGCCCGCAGGCCCAAAGCAGCGGGCCGAGCGCGGCCCACAGTCCCGCGTGCATGCTTCCCTCGTGGCGGCTCGCTAACCGCCCACTGCCGCCGGCCGGACCCCGAGCTGCGCTGGAGGCCGGAGGGGCGGGGCGGGGCGGGGCGCGCGAGGTCACGTGCCCGCCTGAAGCCTCCCGCGCCATCTTGGTTGAAGGCGAATGCCAGGTCCCGGGGAACCCCGAGGCCGGAGGGTCCTGTGGAGGGACCCACTGCCTGCTGGCCCCATGGTGACGACGGGGGAGGGCCGGCCGGAGCCCGAAGCTGGGCCTGTAGGAGAGGGACCCCCCCCCCCGCAGCCCCAGCCCACAAAGGCAGAGATCCCCGGCTCTGCGCCTGTCCCGCTGCCCTGCCCTGGCCAATGGGACTGCTAGCCCGTCCCGGGGTCGCGGGTCCGGGGCCACAGGCCAGCGAGGGACCCAGGGAATTGGCCGGACACCTAGTGAGCCCAGGCGGAGCCATGCGTAGTGGTGTCCGCAGTGCGGCCATAACCTTGACCCCAGGCCTCCACCTATGGTCACCTTGATGTGGTTTTGGAATATAGGTGGGGTGAGGTCCTGAACCGCATGGCCATCTTGAAGTGGTTTTGGTGCAGATATGGTGTTTGACGCTCATCACACTGAGCCCCAAACCTCTAACCAGGGGCTCCACGCTACCTCTTGGCATTGCAGGGTCGTAAAGAAACAAGCAAGTGGCTTCTGAGCAGAAAGAGCAGAAAGCTATCTGAGAACAGGCAGAAGCTGACACCCCACAAACCGCCACCAACAACAACCCCCCCCATGGGATATATGTGACATTCCTCAGGCACTCCTGGCTGCCCTAAAGGAAAAACAGTTAGCTTCTAGAGATTACAATCCTGTAAGACATGAGTCTCCCTCAGTTTATAAGTTTTAGCAATTTACAAGAACAAAGCATTTCTATCAATGGCCTAGCTTCCAGAAGGGAATGTAGATACAATTAAATGTCCTTATAATCTGTAGCCCATTGACAGATACGTGAAGCTGAGGGGGTTTTGGAATATAGGTGAGGTTCAGTGGGGTGGAGTCCAGAGCCCACAACCGAGAAAGAATTCTTGAGATGTCTTTGGTGAACAATGGTGGTTTATTAAAGCACAGGGACAGGACCCATGGACAGAAAGAGCTGCTGCACCGGGCTTGTGAGGGGTGGCTGATTATATGCTATGGGGTTGGGGGAGGTAAGGAAAAGGGAGGTTTCAAAAGGATTTTCACGTGTTAAAGAAGACTCACCGGATACCAGATGCCTTGCCATTGTCAAGTTAAGGTTGTTTTTCCCCTCTAGCAAGGCATTAACATGAAGATAGTTGGGAGCTTCCTGGAGGAACAGTACACTCTGCCCGCTTCAAGTATCTGTCAATGGTCTGCAGGTTATAAGGACATTTAATTGTATCTACATTTCCTTCTGGAAGCAGGTTATTGATAGAAATGCCTTGTTCTGATAAATTGCTAAGATTTTTATAAACTGAGGGAGACTCATGTCTTGCAGGATTGTGATCCCTATAAGTTAACGTTTTGTTTTTCCTTTAGGGCAGCCAGGAGAGCTGTCACATATGTCCCATGGGAGGGGGTGTTGTGGGGTGTCAACTCCTGCCTGTCCTCAGCCTTCTGGTCCCTCATCAACGATCTGCCCTGTTCCTGGCCCTTGGGTCCTGAACACACTATGTTGCTTCATGCCTCTGTGCCATGCTCAAGTCTTTCCCTCTGCCCAGAAGCCCTTCATTCTTTAATACTCCATTCAAACACCTTTATCCTTGGGAATGCAAGCTGGTGCAGCCACTCTGGAAAACAGTATGGAGGTTCCTCAAAAAGTTGAAAATAGAGCTACCCTATGACCCAGCAATTGCACTACTGGGTATTTACCCCAAAGATACAAACGTAGTGATCCGAAGGGGCACCTGGACCCCAATGTTTATAGAAGCAATGTCCACAATAACCAAACTATGGAAAGAGCCCAGACGTCCACTGACAGATGAGTGGATAATGAAGATGTGGTATATATGCACAATGGAATATTACACAGCCATCAAAAAATGAAATCTTGCCATTTACAATGATGTGGATGGAACTAGAGGGGTATTATGCCAAGCGAAATAAGTCAGTCAGAGAAATACAATTATCATATGATCTCACTGATACGCAGAATTTAAGAAATAAGGCAGAGGATTATAGGGGAAGAGAGGAAAAAATGAAACAAGACAAAATCAGAGAGGGAGACAAACCATAAGGGACTCTTAATCTTAGGATACAAACTGAGGGTTGTTGGAGGGGAGGAGATGGGGTGGCTGGGTGATGGACATTGGGGAAGGTATGTGTTGTGGTGAGTGCTGTGTGTTGTGTAAGACTGATGAATCACAGACCTATACCCCTGGAAAAATAATATACGTTAATAATTAAAAAAATTTAAAAACAAACAGCTTTATCCTCACATCCCTTTGGCCTCCAAGTCTCTCCTCCCACACACAAATTCACTGAGGAATTTGGCCCTTGGCTCAGGCCCCTTCTCCATCCCACTTCTTGTCCCTGTGAATAGCATCCCCATCCTGGGCCTCAGTTCTGTGACCTCTAGTCCTTTTTCTTCCCATGGTTGCTTATTTACTGGATCACACTCTAGATTCTTTATTTTCTGAAACCACGCTACCTCTGAGATTCCTCCCAGACGACAATCTCCTCCTACTTTCCCCGTCCCTATTTATTATAAACTTGATCCCTTACTACCCTGAAGCTCCATTTCCTCTTCTCTCCCCATTTTTCTGAATCTAGCAGTCCTCATCTCATTTTTCAGGAAACCATTCTTCCACCAGTGCCCTGCCTCTCCCTGGGGTCACCCACCACCCCATAGCTTTTCTTCTGGGGCATCTCCACTCCTGCCTCCCCTTTTGTCTTCCTCACTTGCTGCCACACCACCTCTCCCTCGGGAAATCTCCCCCTCTGAAGCCCCCAAACCTGACCTGGGAATGAGACCAGCTCCCTCTTTGCTGTTCCCAAACACAGGTGCACAAACTCTTTCTATTCTAAGGACTCATCTGCCAGTAGCTCTACAGAAGGAGAAGGGAAACTGAGTTAACAAAGGTGGGCACATTACTGAGTTCCAGCTCTCATGGGCACTGGTTTCTAGCTCCTGCTCTTATTTCTGAGCCTTTCCTCCAAACGTCTTTCAGAGGACTTGCCTGAATTGGCCACCAGATGATGTAGCCCCTCAATCTCCAGTGAACAGCTTGAAAATCCCAAGTGGCTTTGAAGGGGCTCATTCCTCCCTGTCCTGGAATAAGCCCCCTAGGGCATTTCTTCCTGTCTGCAAATGCTAAATCCAGCCTTTTTTTATCTTCATTCTAGGATATTTCAGGGAGGCTAAACGTGTCCTTCTTAAAACTTAGCAATGTCCCAGTAAAGCCCATGACAAGACTGGCGCTTCCCAATTGCCCTCTGGAAATTCCTCTGGGATTCTGGAGAGCTGGAAAAAGGAGCAGGCAGTATGTGCCTGTGAGTGAGACTCCGAAGCAGCAGGAGACTCGGGAAGGAGGGCAAACCATGTGTGGAAGGCTGCCTTGAGTAAAATTTTCCTCCGCAAAGGCTCCCTCCAGGACAAATATGAGTTCCTTGCAGAGGCAGATGAACCCTGAAGCTAAAAGTTTAAGTTGCAGGGGCCCTCACCTGCCAAAGCCCCTTCTAAGTCCCTAAGAGTTTTACATGGTGTCCCATTCCCTCCACCACCTCTGATTTCAGCCACAGTTGAAGTCCCTGAAAGCTCAGTTACCAATGACCAATTTCCTGAAAGCTCAGGCTCACCCCCTGCTGATGGCATCTCACCTGGAGCTCTAAATTGCTAAATTCTGCTTTTTCAAGAGATTTGAGAAGTGAGGGTGAAACGGGTATTAATAACCTGGAGACACTATCATCCAAAGGATGAGAAGAAGCACTTGCTGCCACACCTCCTCTCCCTCGGGAAATCTCCCCCTCTGAAGCCCCCAAACCTGACCTGGGAATGAGACCAGCTCCCTCTTTGCTGTTCCCAAACACAGGGAACAAACTGGAAAGTTTGGTGGCTCCAAACAAAACAGTGGGCAAAACTGCCATCAGGGCAACAAAGTGGCCTGAAGAAACAAATGTTCTAGTGATGGAACTCCCACACATATATACCGATAAATCAACGAGTGTTGGAAAAAGAGTAATTTGATTGCATAATTATGTGGCTCAGTACCAATGTAGCAACTATTATTAAATGCATTTGAATTGCTCTTGTGCGCATGCCTTAATTTCAGATTGATTTTGTATTCTTTCTCGGTATTAACCATATCACTTTTCAAATATGATGGTATCTTAGTCTGCTCAGGCCGCCATAATAAAATACCCCCAGACTGGTGCCTTAAACCACGGAAGTTTATTTTCTCACAGTTCTGGAAGCGAGAAGTCCAAGATCAAGGCTTTGGCTGATTTGGTTTCTGGTGAGAGCCCTCTTCCTGGATTGCAGACTGCCAGCTTTCTGCTGTGTTCTCGCATGGCCTTTCCTCGGTGTCTGCACACACAGAGAGACAGAGAGCTTTCTGGTGTCTCCTCTTTAAGAACATCATCCTATCAGATCAGGACCCCACCCTTATGGCCTCATTTAACTTTTATTACTTCCTGACTCCAGATTAGACACAATGGGGATTACAGCCCCAACATATGAGCTTTGGGGAGACACAGACATTCAGTCCATAACAGAAGGGAATAAAGCTGGGGAAAAAAAAGAAAAAGAAAAGAAATAGGAAAAGATTGGCAGAAGCTTCAAAATGTCAAAACTCTCATTATATCACAATGTAAATTAAAACTCTAATGATCCATATGTTTATTGTAAACCTTCATCTTATATTTCATTAAGAAAACGGGAGAAGCAGAGATTGGAGTAATGAATCTAGAAGCCAAGGAATGCCAAGGATTGCTGGCGGCTGCCAGAAGCTAAGCGAGAAGTACGGAATGGATGTTTCCTCAGAGCCTCCAGAAAGAACCAACTCTGCCAACACCTTGATTTCAGACTTCTGGCCTCCCGATCTGTGAGGTAATAAATTTTTGTTGTTTTAAGTCAAGGAAGGAAGGAAGGGAGAGAAGGAAGGGAAGGAAAAGGAAGAAATAATAAAATAAAATAAAATAAAATAAAATAAAATAAAATAAAATAAAACCTTTCTAAGATGGGAAGCCCTCACCTTCCTTCCACCACCAAATCTACCCACCCCCTTGCAGCTGCCGCCACATTCTCTGCCTGCATTCCTATTACCCTGGATGAATTGCACCTGTTCCCATCACAGTCCAGCCCCTCCGTGTAGGCTCAGAATCCCATCTCTTCATGCCTTCTCAAGGACTTCCTCTCAGTGACCCCTCCTTCTCAGGCATTGACAGTGTTTGTCCTGCTTTTGGATCATTTCTGTGTAGCACTCAAACATGTTCTAGATCTCTTATCATGAAAAGTGTTCTCCCTTGATCCCGAGTTCCTCTCCACAGGAAAACTTATCAGAAGGATTTTCTGTGCTCAATGTTGCCAGATTTTTCCATTCTCTTTACTCTCAACCTACTCCAGTCAGGGTTAACACTCCACGGAAACTGCTCTTGGCATGATCACCAATTATTTTTGTGTTGTTAGATCCATACTACTTTGCAGTCTTCTTGCTCTCCGTAACCTTTGACTTGGTTATTCAAGTCAACACTCCCCTAGGTTTCTGTGAAGCTCCATGTTCTTGCTTTGCCTCCTGCCTCACTAACCAGTTCTTCTTAGCCTCCTCTACTGGCTCCTTCTCTTCTGACTGATCTTTAAACGTTGGAGTGTCCTAGGGTTCTTTATCTATATTCTCCCCCCACCAAATTATCCCATCTATTCTCATGGCTTTATATACTATTTATATAATGATAAAATTTCCTGAGATTCACGTCCTTGTGTAATTTCCTCCCATATCACATCAGGGTTAATCTGTGAGATCAAGAAAAGATGACAGAAATGATGATATGTTGCTACTAAGACTAGGTCATAGTGTGGTTTCGGCCTCTTGCTCCCTCTTGGATCTCTTGCTGGAGAAGCTAGCTGCCAAGTCCTGAAGGACATTGAAGTACCCTATGGTGTTGCATGTGCCTCTTGCCAATAGCCAGCAAGGAACTCAGGCCTCCTGCCAATAGCCTTCTGTGTTCGCCATCTTGGAAATGGATCCTCCAGCCCCATCAAGCTTTCGAGTGACTGCGGCGCCAACTAACACCTTGACTGCAACTTTATGAGAGCCCCAAAACCAGAATTACCCGACTAAGCCACTCCCAAATTCCTGACCAACAGAAACTGTGAGATATAAAAAGTTTGTTGCTTTAGGCTACTAGGTTTGGGGTAATTTGTTACGCATCAATAGACAACTAATACAGCCTCTAAGCTTACATCTCCAGCCTTGTCCGCTCCACATTGCTCCAAATTCATATATCAAAGTACTGCCTGATATCAACCCTTAAATATCCAAAAGCATCTCAAAATTAACAGGGGAAAACCAAAAGTCTTGATTTGGAGAACTCCACTACCACTCAGTTTCTACTTCAGGAAAATTCTCCATCTCAGTAACTGTGAGCAGAAGGAGTTAGAGGTCTCTGGAAAAATAAAGACAAGACATAGTTTTCTTGACATAAGAAAAGTCTTTTTAGGCCCCCAGCCATCTTGAGATCTATGCTTCACAAGCACTACTTGCCCACAGCACATTTCTTGCAGAACTCCCTGGCATATGTTGAAATTGCAGAAGAATAGACCCCAGGAGAAGATTTTAAGGGAACAAAAAATGTAAAAACGAATAGCCACTGTTGGGGACAGCGTGATCATATCAGGCACAATAAATCCATGATAAAACTCCCAGCTCTGATTCAAAGGTGTGAAGACTGACCCGATAAACATTCTTGAGTTATCTTTGCAGGATCTGAACCCTTTTCAGCACTCAGATACCCGACCAACTAGAGCCAGAGAATTGATGATGGTGACCCTTGCTGGCCCTGTGACTTCAACCTGGACTCTGTCACCTAAACATGACTTTTGCCCCAACTCCATGCTGAATCCCCCATGGCACAAGCCTCTTCATAAATATGTATGTGCCCTTGACCTAAAAATGCCCCAGTTTTGTTCAAGGAGTCACTGCTTTGGGAAATATCCCTGATGTTCTCCTTTACTTGTTGCAGGTAAAAACTCTGCTTGTTCCTATTCTTTGGCTTGGTTGTGTCTTTTGACTCAACCTTTTCCTATTCTTTGGCTTGGTTGTGTCTTTTGACTCAACACCCACCAAGAGATGAACCCAGTTTCGGGTAACACAACCACTCAGTTTCTGAGGCCAGAAACCTAGGAGTTATTACTGATTCCTTCTTTTCCCTCACCTTCCACATCCAATCTATCAGCTCTACTTCCAAAATTAATCTTGCCTATGCTTACTTGTCTCCAACTATATTGCTACAGCCTTGTCCAGACAACCAGCATCTTCACCTGGACTGATCTCCCTTTTTCCATACGTACCCATCCCACAAGAGCAACCACAGTGAATGGTCTTTATTAAGATTATACCATGTCACCTGGCTAAAACCTTCCAGTGGTTTCCCATTACACTTTGGAATAAAACTCAAACTCCTTACCACGACCTACAAGGCCTTGTGTGACCCAGCCCGGCTAGCTCTCATTCATTCATTCTCCAAACATTGAACCATTTTTCTGTTTCTCAAATACTTCAAGCCCATTCCTGCCTTACAGACTTTACACATATTTCTTCCATAGTTTCTCCTTTCTCATTCTGACCTCAGCAAAAATGTCACCTCCTCATTAAGTCCTCCTCTACCTACTTCAAAATGCAATGATAATAACTAACCATGGTAGTCATTAGTGCTGGTCACCAAATATTTCCGGTTCTCCCCCTTTCTTTTTTTTTTTTAAGATTTTATTTTATTTATTTGAGAGAGAATGAGATAGAGAGAGAGCATGAGAGGGGGGAGGGTCAGAGGGAGAAGCAGACTCCCCGCTGAGCAGGGAGCCCGATGCGGGACTTGATTCTGGGACTCCAGGATCATGACCGGAGCCGAAGGCAGTCGCTTAACCAACTGAGCCACCCAGGCACCCTTGGGTCTCCCGATTTCTAGACACATGGTCTTGCCCTTCCGAAGTTAGGTGTGACAATGTAACTATTTTTACTAAATGGAATGTAAATAGCAGAAATTTTAAGAGCCAGTGTCTAATTTGCCACATCCCTTTTTCCTGACTTGGTCAGATCATGGAAACATGAGTCAAAATTAAGTTTCCATCAGCCTGCGTTGCTGAGTAACTTAGGGTGATCAGTGTTCCCCTTCCAACCTGTGATGGATGTGTGGCAGGAGTGAGAAATAAACCTTTATTGTTTCAAACAACTGAGCTTTTGGAGCTGTTTGTTACCACAGCATAACTAACCTAACCTGACTGATACACTATGTGCCACATGCTGGGTGCTTTACATGTATTAACTTATTTACTTTTCACAACGACCCTATGAAGTAGATGCTATTATTATTCCCATGTTATTAACGCAGTGACTGAGGCACAGCCAAGTTAAGAAACTTTTCTAATACCACAGAGCTAATAACAGGCAGAGGTGGAATTTAAACTTAACCAATCTGGTTCCAGATTTATACTTGTAGTCACTCTGTCGTACCACTTCTCAAAGACTTTCAAACTCATGTTTGAACACGAATTGACAGAGTTATGGGTTTTATTATACATTCATACATATATAGAGAAAAAGGGAACTGTCAGTTTTTATCCTCAGGGTTGACAAATATATATATGAATACAAGTATTTACATCTTTTAGGAATACAGAGATGTTACTTGATATTTCAATTGTTTTATTTTAATTTTTTAAAAGATTTTATTTTTTATTTTTTGAAAGATTTTATTTATTTATTTATTTGGGGGGGACAAAGGGGAAGGGAGAGGGAGAGAATCTCAAGCAGATTCCCCACTGAGCACAGAGCCCCACGTGGGGCTCAATCTCGTGACCCTGAGATCATGACCTGAGCCAAAACCAAGAGTTGCTCCTTAGCTGACTGAGCCACCTAGGCTTCCCAAAAGATTTTATTTTTAAGTAATCTCTACACCCAAGGTGGGGCTCGAACTTACAACCCCAAGATCAAGAGTTTCATGCTCTACTGACTGAGCCAGCCAGGAGCCCCTGCTATTTTTAATATCAACATCAGGGCAGCAGTTATGAAATACGACAACCAATTAAAGTAACAGGTATTTTAGAGATTAGAGATTATTTCTACAAGATCTAAAAATAGTCTCTAAAGTTCGACTGTCTTAAAAAGTTCTTCCCCCACCTTTCAGAAATACTTCCAAGGACAGTTTTTTGTTTTGTTTTGTTTTGTTTTATTATTTAAGACAGGGGCGCCTGGGTGGCTCAGTCGTTAAGCGTCTGCCTTCGGCTCAGGTCATGATCTCGGGATCCTGGGATCGAGCCCCGCATCGGGCTCCTTGCTCAGTGGGAAGCCTGCTTCTCCCTCTCCCACTCCCCCTGCTTGTGTTCCCTCTCTTGCTGTGTCTCTCTTTGTCAAATAAATAAATAAAATCTTTAAAAAAATTATTTAAAACAAATTCTGGAGGTATAGTTTACTGTAATAAAATGCACACCCATTCTAAGTGTACAGTTCATAAGACTTGGCAAATGTACAAACCTGAGTACCCACCACCACTATCAAAATATAAAACTTTCCCACTACTCCAGGCAGGTCCCTCTGACCCTTCCTAGTCAATCCTACCCTCACCCCTGGCCCCAAGCAACCACTGATCTACTTTGTGTCCCTATAGGTTAGATTTGGCTTCTCTAGAGTTTCACACAAATAGAATTATACAGGATGATTCTTGTGTCTAGCTTCTTTCACTCAGCATAATGTTTTTGAGATTCCCCATGTTACTTTATAAATCAGTGTCTCCTTTCCAAGCACAGCTTTTAGTAACAGAAAACAGAACAAGTTTCAGTTCTGGATGGAACTTTCATACATATTCTCAATTCCCACACTTCATTTAGGTAAGATTCTTTGAACCAATTTTATGACATGGAGTGGCGTCTCCGCATCTGCAGTTGCTGGAAAGAGGAGACATACTCTTCCTGAAACCCCTTTTCTCCTGCAGCATTCTCAAGACCCAATATCAGCTTTCCACCACCACCTAAAGAAAAGAGCTCAAAACCGACCATACGGGAAGGAGAAAAGCAGAAGATGATTTTAAACGAGAGGAATAAGGGGCATGGAATGTTCTTCTCTAATACACCTGATATAAATTAGCACCCTCTCCACGTCTCCCTGATTTATCCCTGACACTGGCCGCAGTCTGAAGTGACCCCGCTCATTTCTTTCTCTGAATACCTGTGGTGGACCAGATAACCATTCACTGACAGCAACATCCGTCCCTGGGAGAGGAGTCTACTCTGGCAGCCCCAGGAAACCACACGTAGCCACGTGAGGCGCTTTGGCCAGATCTGTCCACGCTGGTACATGTAGCTCCAGCTCACACATTTAATTGCTGGAGAGGATTCTACCGTGCGAATACACCACCGCTGATTTTGCCCTTACCCTATTCAGCACTTAGGCTGTTTCCATTCTTCACGTTCACCGTCAACACCGCAACATACGTTCCTCAGATGACTCCTGACGTTGTGCTCACGTGTGAGACTGTGCCTGGGCGTGTTCTAGGCCTGGAGCTGCGGGGTGGAGGGTCTGTTCATCTCCCCCTTCACTGGGCATCCTGAGGGCTCTCCAGGGGGGTTGTACCCATGGGCGCTTGTACTTCCTGCTACCCCAGGGAAGGGAAAATGGAAGCCCTCAGCCGCGAGCTCTGCCCTTGAGCCAGGGGCAGGCCCTGGGGCTCCCCATCCACCCCTTCCGCTTGTGTCTGGTCCACAAACAGGTCTCACTTACTTTAATCTTGACGAGATCTTTCGGGGTCTTTCTCTTTTTGTGTTTTATTCACCGTTATTGTACATCTGAAGCACAGAATCACTTTGCTATGTGACTGTCAGTCTGTCTGTCTTAAGCTACTTTTCTGGGTGTCTCTCCCATCCCTCCGTGCACTCCAACTTGTACACCTGCCTCTTGGGCCCAGAAGTACTTTCCCAGGCTTGTCTTGGAGGCTTAGCGTTCTTTGTCCTGTTCTCCGGGTCATCTTTCTAAGCTTGGTTCGGATGCCAGCTCTTTTGTTTCCTCCCAGTCAGAAGGAACCTCTCCCTTGTCCTTCTTCTGGGACAGCTACTGTGACTACGTTTGTACTCGGGGGCCTGCACTGGAGTCCTGGCTGTCTTGGTTTAGCTGGACTATGGCTTTCTGGCAACTGATCCCCCTCCTTGTTCCATGAGCTCCATCCCATGGGCCCTCCCCCTCAGATGAGAACATACAGAGCATCACTGGGGCACCTGGGGTGTGTGGGGGTGCCCGCTGCATTCCTATTGCTCGATGACAATAGTGATATAGCAATCCCTGTGAGTAGGCACTCTGTGAAGGGAGACTTACAGCTCTGAAAGACTGTAAAATGGCTCTGTCTCTGTTACAGATGTGGAAATTAAGGTTCAGAGAGGTAAAATGACTTACTCAAGGTAATACACCCAAGACTGCATTTACCATTGTTGATGGCACATTCACTTCTTTTCCCAAATGACCCTACATCCAAAGGACTTTCTGATGTCTAGGACAGAAAGTACTAATAGAGTATGCTTCCCCCTGTGGTGGGGTGCAGCAACACCAAATGTCCCTGCAAAGATTGTATGGTCACAGCCTTGAGCTTAACTAGCAAGTCACAGGATACTCAGCTGATCAGAACACAAGTTTGAGACTTCCTATTTTTTTTTAAAAGATTTTATTTATTTATTTGAGAGAGTGAGCAAGTGAGAGAGCATGAGCAGGGGAAGGAGCAGAGGGAGAGGGAGAAGCAGACTCTCCATTGAGCAGGGACACGGGGCCCGATCCCGGGACTCAGGGATCATGACCCAAGCCAAAGGCAAACACTCAACTGACTGAGCCACCCAGGTGCCCGAGACTTCCTGTTTTGTTTTTGTTTTTTTTCCAATAGATAAATTTTATTGCATTTAAACAATATCTCAAATAGGTCTTGGGACTCATTTGGCATCTTCTTGTTTCTCTAGATGGACAACCTCAGACCTTTTTCACTAGCCCACTGATCGGTTCCTTTCTGAGAGACAGATAGCATCTAAAAATTTTCTGATGTCCTGGTGATTAACTGTTGTAGCTTGCTGAATCAAAGAAGGTGAATTTGTACAAGTTCAATGCCAGTAACTTTCTGGGCTTGAGATACTGACCAAGCAATACCTGGCCTCATTTGAACCAGCAGATAGATTTTTTTCATCCAAGAATTTTCAGATTTTTAAAAAGATTTTATTTATTTATTTATCAGAGAGAGAGAGAGAGAGAACACAAGCAGGGTAAGGGGCAGAGGGAGAAGCAGACTCCTCGCCAAGCAGGGAGCCCGATGTGGGACTCGATCCCAGGACCCCGGGACCACTACCCAAGCTGAAGGCAGACGCTCACCCGACTGAGCCACCCAGGCGTCCCAAATTTTCAGATTTTAACAAGAGACCTGCTCTCCTGAATAAAGACATAAATGGGGAAGTGAGCACACACAGACCTCATCTTAATGGAAACCCAGTGGAACACCCTTGCTCATGTGCTATATTTGACTACAGACTGTTTGAACCCCCGCCAGTTCCTCTTTGTCAGACCAGAGCCTCTCACTTTTCTTTCCAAGGAGGCTGATTTCTACACTGATGACATCCCTCCACAGGATTCCGCTGGGCTTTTTACAATAACTGTCCCTTCAGGGTGATGACATTTTCTGGAATGTAGATAGTCTGGTTACTGAAAATGGTCTTCATTCTCACAGTGCATTCAGCAAAGAGAGCACCTGAATGTTTATTTTTTTAAACAGTTTTGTTGAGATATAATTCAAATACCACATAATTCATCTACTTACAGTGTACAACACAATAGTTTTTAGTATATTACCAGATGTGCATGACCATCATTGCAATTAAGTTTGGAATATTTTCATTACCTCAAAAGGAAACTCTGTGCTCTTTGCTTTCTATCCTTCTGTCCCGCCCATCTAGTCCTAAGCAGCCACTAATCTATTTTTTGTCTCCATAAATTTGGCTATTCCAGGTGTTTTATGTAAATGGAATTATATATGTGGTCTTTTGCCTCTTAATGTTTTAAAATAAATGTGTTTATACTGTAATTCTGCTCTGTGAAATTCAAAATTTAAAATCAGTGTTTTTAGCTCTGTGACTTCATACATTTTTTTCAAGATTAGCAGAACATTACAGCAAATACAGAATTAAATTTTCTCCTCCCATCCCTGAAAAAAATGCCCAGAAGCTTTTTTTTTTCTTTAAGAGTTCATTCCGTGGGTGGGGGAGGCGGGGAGGTGGCGCCTGGGTGGCTCAGTTGGTTAAGCCTTAGCCTTTGGTTCAGGTCATGATCTCGAGGTCTTGGGATCAAGCCCCACATCCGGCTCCCTGTGTCAGCAGGGCGTCTGCTTCTCCCTCTCCCTCTGCTCCTCCCTGCTGCTCGGTGCTCGCTCACTCTCCCTCTCTCTCAAATAAATAAATCATTCTTTAAAAAAAGAAGGAAAAAATAACAACCCAGGGAGTTAGGATGTCTTGAACTTTTTTTTTTTTAAGATTTTATTTATTTATTTGACAGAGAGAGACAGCGAGAAAGGGAACACAAGCAGGGGGAGTGGGAGAGGGAGAAGCAGGCTTCCCGCGGAGCAGGAAGCCCGGTGCGGGCTCAACTAGGTCCCTGCTCCCACAATACACCCTTTCCTTAGCAAAAATGACAATCTTGTGTCTCAAATATTGGGCAGGAATCATACAATTCTAGGACATGACCCAGAAGTGAGCTGCTGTTGCAATGTAAACTCAGGGAGTTTAGACGGTCTAAGGAGGAAGGTGGCTCTGGAGACCTCAGTATGAATTCTACTGGGGGAATCTCAAATGAGTGGGAGGGGGGTCGTTTTGGCTGAGCTGGAGTAGACGGGAAGCAGAAAAAAAGGTCCAGTGCCAAAGAGAGACCCGATTTACAATAAAAGAGCAAGAGGGGGGGAAAACACAAAAACAGGCTGAAGTGGTAACAAGAGGCTTTGAAGTTGTGTTTGGAACAAGAACACAGTGACCGGCTGCCTGCAGCTTCCTATTTCCATCTCATCTGTCTGGGAGGATGATCTTCAGATCAGAAATGGAAGAATGAATGTCGGTAAAGGAATCTGAAAGCCCAGGGTAGTGGGTTGAATAGTGTCTCCTCCGAACCCCAATTCATGTCTACCCACGACTTCAGAATGTGACTGTATTAGTTTTCTAGGATTGCTGTAACAAAGTATCACTCTAGCAGCTTTCTGGTGGATTCTTTGGGATTTTCTAAATATAGAATCCCACCATCCATGAATAGACATAGTTCTACCTCTTTCCAATTTGGGTGTCTTTTATTTCTTTCTCTTGTCTAATTGCTCTGGCTAGAACTTTCTGTACAATATTGAATAACAGCAGTAAAAGCAGTCATCCTTGTCTTGTTCCTTATCTTAGGGGGATGGCTTTCAGTCTATGAATATGATGTTAACTGTGGATTTCTCATCAATGCCCTTTATCTAGCAAATAATCAATATTTAAATTTTTTTGTCCACATTGAGATACGGTGTATTCAGAATGCCTTAATTATTAATAAGGCAATGTGTTACAATATGAATAAAAAAGATTATTGTAATTGTGTAATTAAATAAATGCCCTTTATCATGTTGAGGAAATTTCCCTTTATTCCTACCTTTCTGAGAGTTTTTTATTTTTTTAAAGATTTTATTTATTTATTTGACAGAGAGAGACAGAGAGAGAGGGAACACAAGCAGGGGGAATGGGAGAGGGAGAAGCAGGCTTCCCGCGGAGCAGGGAGCCCGATGCGGGACTCGATCCCAGGACCCTGGGATCATGACCTGAGTAGAAGGCAGACGCTTAACAACTGATCCACCCAGGCGCCCCGAGAGTTTTTTAAAAATTGAAGTATAGTTGGCAAAAATATGGAATCCTTCACAAATGTGCATGTCCTCCTTGCACAGGGGTCATGCTCATTTTCCCTATATCATTCCAATTTTAGTATATGTGCTGTTAAAGTGAATATAATGTTTCTGAGAGTTTTTATCATAAAACGGTGTTGGATTTATCAAATGCCTTTTCTGCTCCAATGAAGATGAAGATATGCTTTTGTTTTCTTCATTCTATTAAAGTATTACATTGATTGATTTTCTTATGATGAATCACACCCTTGCATTCCTGGGATAAATTCCATTTGGTCATGGTGAATAATTCTTTTAATATGTTGTTGGATTCAATTTGCTAACATCTCGTCAAGGATTTTTGCATCTATATTCAAAAGGGATACTAATCTATAATCTTCTTTTCTTGTGATGTCTTTATCTGGCTTTGGTATCAGGGTAATGCTGGCCTCCTAGGATGAGTTAGGAAGTGCCCCTTCCTCTTCAAGTTTCCAGAAGAGTTTGAGAAGGATTGATGTTAATTCTTTAAATGTTTGGTAGAATTCACCTGTGAAGCCATCTGGTCTAGGACTTGTTGGGAGATTTTTGATGACTGATTCAATCTCTTGTTAGAGGTGTGTTCAGATTTTCTTCTTGAGTCAGTTATGTAATTTGTGTGTTTCAAGGAATTTGTCCATGTCTTCTAGGTTATTTAATTTGTTGGTGCACAACTACTTATAGTATTCTCTTATAATCCCTTTTATCTCTATAAGCTCAGTAATAATGTTCCCATTTTCACTTCTGATTTTCATTATTTGTATCTTCTTTTTCTGTGTAAGTCTATGCTGTGGTCTAAAGATTTGTGTTCCCTCAAAATTCATATGGCAAATTCTAATGCCCAATGTGATGGTATTAAGAGGTGGGGCATTGGGGGGTGATTAGGTCATGAGGGCAGAGTCCTCATTCATGGGAGTAGAGCCCTTATAAAAGAAGAGGCTTCAGAGAGCAACCTCACCCCTAACACCATGCGAGGATACAACGAAAAGTCTGTGAACCGGAAGAAGGCCCTCATCCAACCATGCTGGCACCCTGATCTTGAACTTCCAATCTCTAGGGCTATAAGAAACAGTTTCTGTTGTATATAAGCTATCCAGTCTGTGGTATTTTGGTATAGCAACCTAAACAGACTAGGATAGTCTTGCTAAAAGTTTATCAATATTGTCAATCTTCACAAAGAACAAACTTTTTGTTTCTATGATTTTTCCTTTCAAAAATTTTTTTGGGAGGTGACACAATTTAACCCATAACAGTGGGTTTATTTGAACATAGAGCCTTTGCAGATATAATTAGTTAAGATGAGGTCATATTAGATTAGGATGAGCCCTAAATCCAGTGACTGATGTCCTTCTACATTCCCTCCAACAGTGCACAACTGCTCTAACTTCTCCACATCATTGTCAGTAATTGCCATTTTCTGGTTTTTGATAGTAGCCATCCTACTGGGTGTAGTTTTGATCTGCATTTCCCTATTGATTAGTGATATTAAGTATCTTTTTATGTGCTTATTGGCCTTTTGCATATCTTCTTTGGAGAAATGTCTGTTCAAGGCCTTTGCCCATTTTTGAATCAGGTTGTTTGTTTTTTTGTGGTTGAGTTAGAGTTAGCTATAGGTTCTGGATATTATTTCCTTAACAGATATATGATTTACAACTATTTTCTCCCATTCTGTGGGTTGCCTTTTTACTCTATCACTAGTGTCTTTTGATACACAAAATTCTTAAATTTTCATCAGGTCAATCTATTTTTTTCCTTTGTTGCCTATGCCTTTGGGTCATATCCAAGAAATCATTGCCAAATTCAATGTCCTGTAGCTTTTTTGCTGTGGTTTCCTCCAAGGGTTTTATAGTTCTAGGTCTTATATTTAGGTCATAGATCCATTTTAACATGGTGTTCAGTAAGGGTCCAACTTCATTCTTTTGTACATGTATATTCAGTTTTCTCAACACCATTTATTGAAGACTACCTTTCCCCACTGAATGGTTTTAGCACCTTGTTGAAAATTGTTGGACCATGTATGTGAGGATTTGTTTCTAAACTCTATTCTATTAGTCCATATGTCTGTCTTTATGCCAGTACCACACTGTTTTGATTACTATAACTTTGTGGTAGGTTTTGAAATCAGGAAGTTTGAGATCCCCAACTTTTTTCTTTCTTTTTTTCCCCCACTATTGTCTTGGTCCCTTGGGACTCCATGTGAATTTTAGTATGGGGTTTTCTATTTTTCTAAAAACATCATTTGGATTTTGATTTTAAAAACTGCATTAAACCTATAGATTACTCAGCATCCATGAACATGGGATGTCTTACTTTTTTTTTTTTAATGTTTTCTTCAATTTCTTTTCAGCAGTGTTTTCTAGTTTTTAATTGTACAAATCTTTCACCTCTTTGGTTAAGTAACCCTATGTATTTTATTCTTTTTGATGCTATTGTAAATAAATGTTCCTCCTTTTTTGGATTGTTCAGTGTTAGTGTGTAGAAATGCAACTGATATTTGTGTGATGCCTTGTATCTTGCTATTTTGCTACATTTATTACTTCTAACAGTTTTTTGGTGAAATCTTTAGGATTTTCTGCATATAAGGTCATATTGTCTGTGAACAGAAATAATTTTTTCAAATTGGATGCTCTTTATTTCTTTTTCTTGCCTGATGGCTCTGGTTAGGACTCCCAGGACTATGTTGAAGGGCATCCTTATCTTGTTCCTGATCTTAGAGGAAAAGCTTTCCATCTTTCACCCTTGAGTATGATGTTTATATAGGTATTATGTTGAGTTAGTTTCCTTCTATTTCTAGTTTATTGAGTGTTTTAATCATGAATGGGTGTTGAATTTTGTCAAGTGCTTTTTCTGCATCTATTGAAATGATCATATGGGGTTTCTTTCCTTCATTCAGTTAATGTGTTATATTACATTGATTGATTTTTATATGTTGAACAATCCTTGCACTCTAGGGGGAAATCTCACTTGGTCGTGGTGTATAATCCTTTTAATATGTTACTATTACTGGGGCACCTGAGTGGCTCAGTCAGTTAAGTGTCTGCCTTTGGCTCAGGTCATGATCTCAGGGTCCAGGACTCAAGCCCTGTGTTGGGCTTCATGCTCAGTGGAAAGTCTGCTTCTCCCTCTCCCTCTGCCCTTTCCTTTGCTTGTGCTCTCATGTTCTCTCTCTCATATAAATAAAATCTTTTTAAAATATGTTACTATTACTTTTAAAACTGTGGCATATTGTATTTAGTTTTTAAAAAAGGATTTCTTGAAGGAATGGTCAGCACTATCTAGAAGGTCAGAGAGGTCAAGTAGGACTGAAGGGAATTTAGTTATTAAGAGGTTTTTGTTAAACTCATACATTCTTAGTTACACCATTCATAATCCAAAAAGTGGAAACAGGGGCGCCTGGGTGGCTCAGTTGGTTAAGCCACTGCCTTCGGCTCAGGTCATGATCCTGGAGTCCTGGGATCGAGTCCCGCATCGGGCTCCCTGCTCGGCAGGGAGTCTGCTTCTCCCTCTGACCCTCCCCCTTCTCATGCTCTCTCTCTCTATCTCATTCTCTCTCTCAAATAAATAAACAAAATCTTTTTTTTTATATAATTTTTTTTTTTTAAAGATTTTATTTATTTATTTGATAGAGACACAGCGAGAGAGGGAACACAATCAGGGGAGTGGGAGAGGGAGAAGCAGGCTTCCCGCTGAGCAGGGAGCCCAATGCGGGGCTCGATCCCAGGACCCTGGGATCATGACCTGAGCCGAAGGCAAACGCTTAACGACTGAGCCACCCAGGCGCCCCAAAATAAACAAAATCTTAAAAAAAAAAAAAAAAAGTGGAAACAATCCAAATGTCTATCATTAATAGTTAAACAAAATATGGTATGTGCATATAATTGAGTATTATTCAGCCATAAAAAGGAAAGAAATTCTGATACATGCTACAATGTGGATGAACCTTGAAAACATTATGCTGAGTGAAAGAAGCCAGGCACAAAAGGCCACATATTACATGATTCCATGTATATGAAATATCAAGTAAACAAGCCTATAGAGACAGAAAGTAGATTAGTGTTTTCCAGGGTCTTGGGGGAGATGTTCAGATCAGGTTGAGAGGTTGAAGAAGACATGAAAGCTTCAGTTTAGCTGCCATGGGGGAGATAAGGGAAAGCTGAGCAAGAATAAGCAAAAAACTGAATGTTTGGCTAAGGTTATAGGCCCAGTCTTGCACATTCAGATGACCACAGGAGTTGGTAAGAGATTGGGGTTACTGAGAACAAGGTGATAAGTTTGTAGAATTTCTGTATGTAATGTGGCGGCTGATGATGAACAGGATGCTAGTGATGAACAGGCTAGCTAGCCTACTGGTGAGGCTGAAAGAACGAGAAAGTTCTCAAGAAAGGGAAGAAGATGAATCCCACAAAATCTAAGTAAACTTAAAGCATTCAGCATGACATCTGGCCCATGCAGAAAATTCTTTTTTGTTTAAAATAGTAGTCAATGTTGTAAGTGATGAATCACTGAATTCCACTCTTGAAACCAAGATTGCACTGTGTGTTAACTAACTAGAAACTGAATAAAAACTTAAAAATGAAATATAATAATAGTTGATTATTTTAGAGGCATATCAGTTTTTTTGAGGTATAATTCACATATCAGACAATTCATCCCTCTCTATTGGTCAACTGTTTTTTGACTAGGGTGCCAAGACAATTTAATTGGGTATGAAGAGTCTTTTCAACAAATGATACTGAGACAAATGGATTTCCATATGGGAAAGAATGAAGTTGGACCTTTTCCTTACACTATATACAAAAATTAAGTCACATCCTAGTGGGTATGAAGTGATATTTCATTTTGATTTTGATTTGCATTTCCCTAATGATTTATAATGTTGAACATCGTTTAGTGTGCCTATTGGCCATTTTTACATGTTCTTTGGAGAGATATCTATCCAGATACTTTGTCCATTTTCTTTTTTTTTTTTAAGATTTGATTTATTCATTTGACACAGAGAGAGAGATGGTGAGAGCAGGAACACAAGCAGGGAGAGTGGGAGAGGGAGAAGCAGGCTTCCCGCCAAGCAGGGAGCCCAATGTGGGACTCGATCCCAGGACCCTGGGATCATGACTTGAGCCGAAGGCAGACGCCCAATGACTGAGCCACCCAGGCACCCCTATTTTGTCCATTTTCAATTCAATTAAATAAAATTTAAAACAATAAACAATTCATTGTTGAATTGTAAAAGTTCATTTTATATTCTGGATAC
Organism: Halichoerus grypus; assembly: GCF_964656455.1. Lineage (NCBI taxonomy): Eukaryota > Metazoa > Chordata > Mammalia > Carnivora > Phocidae > Halichoerus > Halichoerus grypus. Next base: position 15,342,422 of record NC_135717.1, on the reverse strand, counting down.
TAGACCCATATCAGGTATATGATTTACAAATATTTTCTCCCATCCTATGAGTGCCTTTTACTTTCTTTGAGGCACAAAATTTTCTTGTGGGCTTCTTTTTGGGGTGATGAAATGTTCTAAAATTGGTGGTGGTGATGGTCACACAATTCTATGAACACACTAAAAGCCACTAAACTGAACCCTTAGGGCGCCTGGGTGGCTCAGTCAGTTAAAGGTCTAATTCTTGGTTTCAGCTCAGGTCATGATCGCATGGGTCATGAGATGGAGCCCCACATGGGGCTCCATGCTCAGTGTGGAGTCCGCTTGAAAATACTCTCCCTCTGCCCCTCCCCACCAGCATGCACATGTGTGCTCTTTCTTTCTCTCTAAAATAAATAAATATTCTTTTAAAAAGGGTGTGTCTTGGGGGCGCCTGGGTGGCTCAGTCGTTAAACGTCTGCCTTTGGCTCAGGTCATGATCCCAGGGTCTTGGGATCGAGCTCCACATCGAGCAGGGAGCCTGCCTCTCTCTCTCCCTGTACCCCTCCACCCCGCTCATGCTCTCTCTTCCTCTCTCTCGCTATCTCTCTTTCAAATAAATAAATAAAATCTTAAAAATAAAAAAAAAGAATATACCTCTGAAGTTTTGTTGACGTTGAGTCTACTAGCTTTGTGGTAGATGTGAATGCAATTTTGGTTATTCAATAGGACAGTAATCATATATTCTGGACATAACCTGCTGCTAAACTCACAGCCTTCCCCGCAACCCCCCCCCCCCGGCTTCCTCCTATAGACCTTGATTTCTTTCAGAAGACAACAGGCTCGGTGAAGTGGGGCCTGCCCCAAACCCCAAGGGATGATTAAAGTTTAGTACAAAAGCCAATAAGACAACCTCATTCCTTTTCCCAGAAACTTGCTTTCTCATCATCCCTTGAAGCTAAGAGTATAGAACAAGAGAGACAAATTGAGGTAAGACTATTAAGCAAAAAGAAACCAGGACTTGGTAATTTGGGAAAATCTAGATTTCAAAAGAGGCTAAGATTAGGGATTTCACTATCAGGAAAGCATGCTAGCCTAAGGGCGCCTGGGTGGCTCAGTCGTTGAGCGTCTGCCTTCGGCTCAGGTCATGATCCCAGGGTTCTGGGACCGAGCCCCAAATCCGGCTTCCTACTCAGCTGGAAGCCTGCTTCTCTCTCTCCCACTCCCCCTGCTTGTGTTCCCTCTCTTGCTGTCTCTGTCTCTCCGTCAAATAAATAAATAAAATCTTAAAAAAAAACAAAAAACAACTATAGAGAGAGAGCCTAGGTTGTGGTTGGACAACCTTTTGCTAGTGCCTGGAAGAGATCAAAAGATCAGAGTACTTTGTTGTTAAGAGTGCTCTTTGAAGAGATCTGGCACAGGACTCTCGGATTCCCTCAGCTTTCTCAGCAGAAGCCAGGAATAAAAATGGCATTATTTCGGAAAGATCTGTAGAGGAATCTCTTGTCTCATGAAGTGAACCCCTGTGACATTCACAGGAGACCCGCAAAGTTCTTAAGGATATTATATCAGCAAAAACACCCCCAGCAAGGATGAAAAGGAGAAGAGGAAATTAAAGAAGGCTTCCCGAGTTTCCTCAAAATCCTACAAGCAGGAAACAGGCCACTTACATGTTACTCAACTGTAAAGATGTGCTACCCTTCAGGAAAAAGGAATGATGGCTCCGCGGGGTGTGGGGCGTGGGGCGTGGAGCACGTCCAGAGGGCAGAGCTCAAGGGCAGGAAGGATTGTGGGTATCCCCTAATTTTCAAAAGTTTGCCTTACGCCACTTCCCTTTTATGAAAGATCTACATTAGTATGTTTTCACTAACCAAAAGAAACCCAAAGATTTTTGCTTTTAAAAAGGCAAAAAAGCAAAATTGGCATACTGTGTGTTTTGCCGTGAGCCTTTTTAGAGGCAGGGTGCGCCCCAAGCGGCAAGAGCGTCGCCACCTAGCGCCTTCCCGAGGAACTGCGCTCAGCCTCGGCATCAAGCCACCATAGCTTGGAACTGTGTCTGTGAACATCTGTGCTTTATCTTGATTTATTTTGGGCATCTGTTAGCAATATATGTCCTAAGGTATCAGAAAAGCCTAGGAGGGGTTCTGGGAATGCTCAAAAACTTTTCCATATTAAATTAATGGTAATTGCTCATTTACTTTATACCATTTTGGCTTATGAAGAGTTTCACAGGAACACTGTATTTTCAGAGACCAGGGAAAACCTGTGTTCCCAGGCCTTGAAACCTAGTGGAATTTTCTGGGTTGGATTTCAGAATTGCTTGGAACCAGTGATTCCTTTTTGCCTTCCATTTTCTTCCTTTTAAAACAAATGCCTTGGGGCACCTGGGTGGCTCAGTTGGTTAAGTGTCCAACTCTTGATTTCGGCTCAGGTCATGATCTCGGGATCCTGGGATCGAGCCTTGCATAGGACTCTGTGCTCAGTGCAGTCTGCCTGTCCCTCTCCCTCTGCTCCTCATCCCCCCTCCACCCCACTTGTGCTCTGTCTAAAATAAAATCTTTTTAAAAATTAATTGAAGTGCCTCTAAGTGTTATCCAGTGCCTAAACAAGCCCTGTATTCTGGGATTAGATCATTTGTTTCTTGAGTTTGTATGCATGAACCCTAATCCACACCACAATCACATGAGATTCTCAGATTCATGGATAGAGAGGAATTTTGCCCCAGGATGGATCATACCCAGAGTCTCACTCATACCTAATTTAGATGATTTAGATAATGAGATATGGGACTTCTGAGTTGATGAGATTTAGAACTTGTGTTGATGTTTAAGGGGTTAAAACTTTGGGGGGAAATGGGATGGAGTGAAGGTTTGGCACGTGGGATGGACATTAGTCTTTGAGAGCCAGACAACAGAACATAGTAGACTGAACAATGATTCCCCAATATCATAATCCCCCAAACTTGTGAATATGTTACCTTACATGGTAAAAGGAACTTTGCAGGTGTGATAGTTAAGGATCTTGAGATGAAGCGATTATCTTGATTTATCCAGGTGGATCCAGTGTAATCACACGGGTCTTTATAAGAGGGAGGCAGAAAGGTCAGTCAGAGGATGTGACAAAGGAAGCAGAGGGTCAGCGTTAGAGACAGATTTGAAGACGTTGTACTGCTGACCTCAAAGATGAAGGAAAGGGCCACAAGCCAAGGAATACAGATGGCTTCTAGAAACCGGACAAGGCAAAGAAACAGATTCTCCCAGATGCTTGTTGACACTTGATTTTGTCTCAGTAAAACCCATTTCAGACTCTGACCTCAAGAATTTTAAGATGATCTTTATGTTGTTTTATGGAAAACCAATACAAGGTCATACTGAACTTTGGTGTAAGTAGTCAGTTGGTGGCAGAATAGAAAGAGGAAGGCAAGGGGAGTAACACAATCATGAATGGACAGTCTGGAGAAAAGCTACACAAACTCTTGCTCTCTTTGAGCCGGGAGAGGCTCATTCCTCTGGTCAGGTTGGAGGGCATATGGCCAGGCTCACAGGTGGGAAGAACTGGGGGCTGATTCCAATTAAGGAGAAACTTTTAATAGGATTGTCTGAAAACAGAGTTCCCACTTAGACTGTGGTGCACCCTACTGAGGGAGGTGTAGGGCAGGACCTGCTCCCTGTGTCGAATGTATTACAGTATGTATTGCAATCATTATTTTAATCCTGTCTGCTGTTTGACGGACATAAATCCCTCCTTCATTTCTGAGACCAGACTCCATACCTTCTCTCAATCAGCACTTTGACTCTAATGTGTACAACCAACATCTGGGGAGTTTGTTAAAATGCAGATTCTGGATCAGGTCACGCTGGGGCCCAGGAGAGGCGGTGGTCTGCAGCAACTTCAGGTAACAAGATTCTAGAGACCAGTGATCCTCAAACTTGAACGTGCATCAGAATCACCTGAAGGCCTTGCAAAAACAGGTAGCTGGGACCCCACCTGGAATCTGATTTAGTAGGTCTCAGGCCTGAAAGTTTGCATTTTTAAACAAATTCCCAGATGAGGAGGATGAGGGGAAGGAGGAACCACACTTTGAGAGCCAATACTCTAGAACATTCTGTGAGCCATGGCTTTGGCCCTTTTTGGAATGTGGTGCGGTGTGCCCACTGCTGGAGTTTGGGCTGTTTAGTTTATAAAGTGTTTCTTTTTTTTTTTTTTAAAGATTTTATTTATTTATTTGAGAGAGAGAGAATGAGAGAGAGCACATGAGAGGAGGGAGGGTCAGAGGGAGAAGCAGACTCCCCGCAGAGCAGGGAGCCCGATGCGGGACTCGATCCAGGGACTCCAGGATCATGACCTGAGCCGAAGGCAGTCGCTTAACCAACTGAGCCACCCAGGCGCCCCTATAAAGTGTTTCCATTGCTCCCAAGAAACACTTGGGAGGGGTTATTCATTCTTCCTTGAGTTTAACTTTGTTGTTAATAAAACATAAAATTCAGACATTTCTTATCAGGATTTTGGTGACTTCTGTGTAGAAGAGGCCTCCGCTGGTTCTGGAGACTCACTGCTATTGAACATTTACTGTGTGCCAGGCCTGGCCCCAGGCCCTTTGCAGACTAAATGTAAGTCCTTGACTGCAACAGTGGGCAGGCCCCCCCAGGCACTCCTATCTGTGGCCCTCACCTCATGGTCCGTGCTGGGACCACATGGCAGTATATTACTCTCTAGGGTGAAGGAGACATCTTTGCATGTGTATGAAGTTCACCTAGATGCCTGGCATCCCATGCTAGCTGGATGACTGACTTTACCACCAAATATGCCATTCCCCGCGCGAGGGCCCAGGACACCCTGTCACAGTGCCTGATTGTTCAGGGAAGGGTGGGTTAAGCAAGGGGAGAATGTGAGCAGGTGAGCCTAGAGGACGCTGGAAGGAAGGATAATGAACAGGGACTGACTGAGTTAACCAAGCCCATCAGGGGCCATCAAGGCTCCAAGGAGGCCAGTCCTCCCAGGATGCTCTGGGCCGGTTACTGTGCCTCCTACAGTGAAGGGTGTGGGGCCTGAGCAGGGCGGAGGCTCTAATGAAGGCAAGCCCCTCTCCTTCCCCATCCATGACTCCTGCCACCCTTGTCCATTTTCTCCGCTTCCTTGATGGCCCCCACTGCTCGCTCAACAGGCCCCTGAAAGCCCACTGCTGAGGGAGTCAGGCTGGGCAGGAAACAAGCAGCGGCCTCCTCTTGGGCCTGCTTTATTTGGGCGCGGGGTGGGGAGGGCTCTAGGCCTGCTGGGCCCGCAGCAGGGCCCGCACCTGGCCGATCTGCCAGTCGACACTGGAGCTCGCCGTGCCACCCAGGGCGGCGTACTGCTCCACGCTGTGGCCGTAGTCCCACACGTGGCTCACGTCACCCGAGAACAGGGGGCTGGGGGAGAGAGGAGGAGGTGGGCCAGGGCCCAGCGGGTCCCCAGGGGCCTCAGGGTCCCAGGCTCACCTCCTGGGAGGCAGCGGAGGGAGGGGAGGGGGCCGCACCTGATGGTCTGTAGCTCCTTCAGTGACAGCTGGTTGAGGGGGACCCCCTTGGTCTCGGCCATGAACACAGCTTTCCCGGAGGCCTCATGGGCCTGGCGGAACGGCATCTGGGGCAGCCAGGCACGGGCGGCACCGACTCAGTCTTCCTCTGACCCCTGTGCGGCCCATGCCCTCACGCCCCCCCAACCCTCGGCCTGGGGGACATCCCCATCTCCTCCCCTCTCCCCCCCAGCCACCCCACACTCACCCCTTTGCGGACCAGGTAGTAGGCGAGGTCAGTGGCCAGCATGTCAGGACTAAGAGCCCGTGCCATGTTGTCACGGTGAATCTGGGGGACACCGGTGGGGGGAGTGGTGAGTCCTGGGCACCCTGGGTGGTGAAGCTGCCAGCCTCAGGCCCAAGGCGTACCCCCCGTTAGCCAGGATGTCCCTGGCCTTGGGCAGATCCACTCTGACCCAGCCTGTTCTGCTCTCTCTGCTTGAGCCATTTGCCATCATCACTGATGACATTTAGGGGAGCTCCTGGGGTTGCCAGCACTTTTTCTCAGGGTCCCCAGCCTTAGTGTGCATCAGAACCACCGGGTGGTGGCGGGTAGTGAGTAAAGATAGCCAAAGCAAGAAACTCCAGGAGATGATTATTGTTGAAGCTGGCTGTTAGTCCACAGGGGTTCATTGTGCATTCTCTCAACTGCGCATACCGACATTTCCCATCATAGATGGCCAAAAAAGAAATCTGGTCAGGACAGTTGATGGGACCCCTAGATTCTAACCCACTTCCATTCTACTGTAGCTAGCACCTTTTGTCTCTTCGCTGGTCCCAGGGGCAGGAGCAAACACCTCCCCACCTCCCCCTGCCCCGGATCTTCTGGATGCACCCACCCTTGCCTCCTCTCAAGATCACCTCCTGGCATGCCCATCCCAGAGTAGAGGGGCCTGGGGGACAAGACGGGGGGCTTGCCTGTAGTGTAGAGATGACACCGGTGGCCACTTGGAGGACGGCACTCATGGTGTCTGACACTTCAAATACGGCTTCCTTGTCCTCCTGCGAGGCACGCGGCAGGAAGTGAGAGCCCAGCAGCCTTGTCCCCCACTGAGGCATCCCCACTGCCCTCCACTGGGAACACTCAGCACCTCGTACGAGCCACACCAACAGAGAGGAGAGTTCTCAAGGGCAGTCAAGGGCTGGGTGCATAGGATGGGAGGTGGCAGTTCTGCGGGGCCCCTGCATGGATGTGCCAGGGCCCTGAGACATCGGATGCGGTGTATGTGCAGGGGATCCCTCACCCACAGCCCCAGCCTCGCACCTGTAAGTCCTTGTTGTAGGTGCTTGGAAGTCCCTTGAGTGTCATCAGGAGCCCAGCACACTGAGAAAAGAGTGAGACTGAGGAGGCTGGACCTCAGAGCCCATCCTGGAAGTTCCCTCAGGACCCTCCAGGTCAGCCCAAAAGCCTTGCCCCCACTCCCTGCCCTGCTCACCCGCCCAAACACTCGGCCCGCCTTGCTCCGGATTAGCTCCAGGCTGTCTGGGTTTTTCTTCTGGGGCATCAGGCTGCTTCCGGTGCTGGGGACAGAGATGCTGGGGCTGAAAGGGCTCCCCTGCCCCTTGGCTGGTCTGCTGGCTGGATCAGGTGAGGTCTAGCAGCATGCAGTCCAGGTGTGCCCGGGGACGGGGCGGGGGAATGGGGAGGAAGGAAGCCATGCTGGTGGGTGCAGAGCTGGGGTAGGGCAGGGCCCAGCCTTACCTGTAGGCATCTGAGAGCTGCACAAAGCTGAATTCCTTGGTGCCATAGAGGATGAGATCCTCAGCCATCCTGCTGAGGTGGGTCATGCACAGCGAAGCCCAAAATAGGAACTCAGCTTGTGGGAGGAAAGGGAGAGCAGGCCTTCTGGTCACCAGGCCTCTCTTGCTCCCCACTCAGTCTGGAGAAGCCTCAGGTGGACCAGACTTGGGGTGGGAGGGGGCTGGAGAGGAGCCAGGGCTAGAGGGCAAATTAGAGCAGGGTGCAGGGTAATAGCCCTATAGAGGACAAGCGTGCTGGCTCCTCGGACTCACCCACAAAGTCTCGCTCACTGGTGGCATCCATGCTGTTGAGGGTGATGGCCCCAAAGTTCAGTTCTGGAGGAGGGGGAGACAGGGAAGGCAATAGGGCTCGGCCGGAGGGCCAGGAGGGCCTTCCTCTACCCCAAATCAGGTTGCCAGGGAGGAAAGTAGGGAGGGGCAGGAGTGGGGACGGGTCTCTTGTACAGGTCCCAGGAAGGAAGCAGGAGCTCTGAGTGTCCCCAGAGCCATGTACCCCTGCCACCAGCCTTCTCTTGCCCCTCTAGCCTCAGTGTCCATAGGTAATAAATGAGGGCTTCAGCCAGACCCCTGCCCCCTCCGAGTGTGTGTCTGTGGGGCCTGGCAGGCGCTGAGGGGGACCTCCACGGGGGAGGGGCAGGGCACCTCACCTGCTCGGAGCAGCTCCCGGTCCACACCCAGAGGGTTGCCTGCGATGGCCCCACTGCAGGAAGAGGGGGGCCCAGGTGAGCGGGGCTCCTGGCACAGACACACGTGCACACCAGCGCCAAGTGCTGACTGTCAGGGCGGCCGCCCAGGCAGCGTGGCTGACGAAACACTTGTCCCCATGGAGTGGCAACGGCAGGCTGAGGGCAACTGGCTGGCGGGCTGGGACCTCCCTGGAGAGCTCCGGCCCTGCTCTGGTTACCCCCATCTTAGAGAGAGCCACGGGTCCAAGCAGGGTTCCCTCCCTTTCGGAGAGGCCAGTTACCTGGCTGGCTGTCCTCCTCTGTCCTTGCTAGCGCCTCCTCTTCTGCTGATCCCCAAGGACCATGCCAGCAATGTGGCACAGCCCCCACCCCCAACTAGGCCCTCAGAACACTGGGGCCTTACTCACCTCCCCAGGGGCAGGACGTTGACCCGCTTCTGGACCTCCAACAGCCTCTCAGAGTCTCTGGTCAGCGCCACGGCATGGCTGCAGGAAGCCGGGGGGCAGGAGGTCAGGGCATCCTGGGGCCCTCCCTTCCGTCACAGCCCCTCCACAGTATCCCTGCCCTATGTCCCACCCCACTCACCTCAGGATCCAGTGGCTCCAGCGGATGGGCTGAGCCCTCTGCAGGTGCGTATACCCTGGGAAGAGGACGTCACGTTCCCTGCGGGGTGGGGGGCGGGGGGGGGAGAATAGGGGCAGGGGCCTGAGGGGCTCAGCAGATTCAGGCAAGGGCTGCCTGTGTCACCCCGTATCCTGCAGGCCTGAGCCCCAACAGGGAAAAGCAGGGCCAGCCTTCCAAGGATCTGCCTGCACAAGAAACCAAGTGATCTCCTGGGGACAAACACATCATAAAGGAGGAGACCAGAAGTGGGGCAGTGTGACCCAAGGACTGGGCCAGTGCCGTGGAGCCTCTCGGAGTAGGACTGGGGCTGGGACCAAACGGGATTAAGTCCTCAGCTCTGAGCAGAGGTGAGAGCAAAGGAGGGCACACAGAGTGGCTACTACCTGGCAGGGGGAGTCGCATTTGTGAGCACTTGAGAAGCTCCCAAGGACTTCGGAAGAGCAGGGGGCTCTTTAAAGTAGGCAAGGCAGAGGCAGAGGTGCTGTAGGTGATGGTTTGGGTTTGGTTTTTTTTTTTTTTTTAAATAAACAGCTTTACTGAGATACAATTCACCTACCGTTCACCCATTTAGACTGTACACTTTAAAAAAAAAATTTTTTTTTTTTTAAGATTTTATTTATTTGCGAGAGAGAGAATGAGAGACAGAGAGCATGAGAGGGAGGAGGGTCGGGAGGGTCAGAGGGAGAAGCAGACTCCCTGCCGAGCAGGGAGCCCAATGTGGGACTCGATCCCGGGACTCCAGGATCATGACCTGAGCCGAAGGCAGTCACTTAACCAACTGAGCCACCCAGGCGCCCTAGACCGTACACTTTAGTGTATATTCATCAGTTTTAGAACATTTTCATCCCCCCAGAGAAGACACCTTTTACTCATTAGGAGCACTCCCTGTTTCTCCCCAGCACCCCCAGGGTGACTGACAGTTCTTATGACCTCGTTTTCCCCCAGGTGGTAAGGTCGGTGAAAAAGAGGTCACAGGGAGCTGGGGAAGAGGAAGGGTCAACCCTGTCTGTGACACCAGATCGGGACTTCTCGGCAGCAAATCGGCCAGGTCTGCAAAGAGCAAAGCCAACCCCAAAGATGTGAGGTCACAGGAGCCAAAACTTGGGATAAGGCCAGTGGGAGGCAGCTTTGGCTGTCCTGTGTCCGTGCTGGGTGGGGACCGGGGGGTGGGATGGCAGGCAGGGGGCACAGGCAGGCTGAAGGGTGACCCGGGCTGCCCCCAGCACAGGCGGCCCCTTTCCTCAGGCTTCGGGGCATCTGCCTAGTGCCTCAGCCTCGTACTTATGAAGCCTCAGAGGGTGAGCTCGCCCTGCCTGCTGAGCTCGGCGGGCCTGGCAGTAGGAAACACGGCAGGAAGTGCCCCCATGCCTGGCTGCTTTGCCTCACTTGGTCCAGGAGTTCCAGGACGCCCCTGAACCCCAGGGCCTGGCTCCCCGACCTCCTTCACCCTTGCCACCTAGATCTGGCACTCACGCTGCCTGTCTTAGGGGACAGCAGATCCTGGCTGCCCTCATGCCCCGCTCTGCCACCTGGGGGTCCATGGGAGACTCACGCCTCTGCCCGGTCCACCATAGTTCTGATGAGCTCCCGGAGGAGGGCGGAAAGTTTAGAGCAGTTCTGTCGCATCCACAGCCTGAGGTCTGTGACCACCTGTGGGGAGGAGAAAGTGGCACTCAGGGAGAGAGATGTGTTGCTTTGCTGGGGAGCCAGGACCACCGCCGAACCCTAAATCTGCCACCTGGGCTCCCCAAGATCGGGAATGCCCAGGGCCCGGGGGTGCAGTGGGGCGGGGGCCGTAGGAGCTGGCGGCACCTGGTCGTTCCGACTTCGGCCCGTGTGCAGCTTCCCAGCAGTCTCACCGATGAGCTCCTGGGGGTGGAGGGAGGCATGGGGTCAGGGTCTGCCTGCTTGTAGCCCATTGGGGTCAGCTCAGGCAGGGCCTGGTTCCTACCAGCCCTGTCACCTTCCCTCCCTACTCCTGGTCCCTGCCTTCTCTGTGGAGGCCACCTGCTCTGAGGTCCGGCCTGCACTCTGCCAGCGAGGAAGGGAACAGAATGATGGCATTTATGCTCCAAGTGGCCAAGGGTGAGGTGGAGACGGGAGGCCAGGTGGACAGGTGGGGGGGTCATACCTTCAGACGCCGCTCGTTGGCTGTGTGAATATCTTCATCATTGGGGTTTAGTTTGAAGGTGCCCTGAGCCCACTCCTCAGCCACCTGTAGCAGATGGCGACAACCCCGGGGGTCAGGGGTCAGCCGCCCGCAGCCAAATCGGTCCCCGGTCCCACCCCGACCCTGAACACGGACTGTCTCTGTGTAAGAGCTGAGTCCTACGGGTGTGCCACAAGAAGGGTGAGTGCTCCACAGGGGGGTGCGGTCCCCACCCCCAAGGGACTTGGTAGGAGCCTGGGACCACAGGGAGGGGCTCTAAGGTGGGCCTTAGGATGTAGAGAATACCTTGTCCAGTCCATGGAGTATCTGGTCCATCTCAGCCTTGGTGAGGAGCCCCGCCTTCTCCAGGCCCCGGCTGTAGGCCTTGCTGCCCTGCACATCCACCTCCCACAGGTGCCGGTCGTAGGCAATGGATGAGTTGAACTTCTCCATGATGGGGTCCACTGTGCCCACAAACCGGCCACCCCACAGCTTCCCACTCTGGCCAGGAGAGCAGGAGCAATTAATCTCCTCCCCACCCTTGAGAACAGTGCCTCTCACAAAGGGCCCACAGGAGAGTTATCCAGTCTGATGGCAGTGGGAACCAGCAGGCAGGATTATTTCACTGGACAGATAAGGAAACTGAGGCTCAGAGAGGATCGGGAACTTGCCTGAAGTCACTCAGGGAGTCAGTGTGGGAATGTGGCTGAAGTTAGGGTTCTTTCCCACGCTGTGACACTTCTCTAAGGAAATGATGGCACCCCTGAGACTACAGCAGACCCTCTGGGACCTTTCCTGCTACTGACCAACGGGAGAAGTCACTCTGGAATCCAGAGTTTCAATCCAGCTCTGATATTCCAACGATAATGATAATAATCCCGGCTCACACATGTCGCATTCTTGTGTGCCAGGCACAATTGTAATTGCTTGGCACGCACCAACGGACCCTCTCTGAAGCAGGTACCAATTCTATCCCGCTACCCAGAGGGGAAAACCAAGGCACAGAGCCCTTGCTGGGAGGTAGAGCCAGGGCTGCAGCCCAGCTATCTGAAGCAGGGTCTGCACTCTAAACCCCATGTTCCGCCAGGGCCTCTCTGCTGGCTCTGGTATCCTGAACTTTTGCAGCAGGGACAGGCAAGGAAGCACCTGAGGGGCCCCATCAGGCTCCAGGGGCCTGCATTTCTCTCCCATAGCTTGGGGCAGGGCCTAAGATCCCAACCTCTACCACTCCTTTGGAGAATGCCTCTGGCGCATCTGTTATCATTGGCCTTCTAGAAGGTCACTAGCTGACCCTCTGCCTCCCAGGAGCCAAGGGCAGAGAGGGGTGGGACAGAGATACCTCTGTTTTGAAAGAGTACAGAGGCCAGAGCATGTGACAGATGGGGGAGGGGTACAGAACACATGGGGCTCAGTCCTAGCTCCCAGAATGCCAAGGATTAGAACAGTGTTCCCTGGGTGAAGGTAGGCACTTTACTTCACTGCCAACTTTCCTGTGGAGGAGAGTTTATAATGGCTGCTGGGGACATATGTCCTCCTCTGTCACCCTGCAATGTCCCAGACCTCTCCTAGCCACCTGATTGTGAGCATAGTACATAACTTCTCTAAACTGCAGGGTTACCCCTCTTTAAGGACAATAGTAGTACCTATCTGCTAGAGTTGTTAGGAGCATTCAATTAGGTAAAATTTCTAAGTGCATACATAGCACGGTGCCTGGCACTCAGTAAATTCTCTTAGTAAGGGAGGGGCCGAGGGCTGCCCGAGGCAGGGGGTGCCTTAGCGCCGGTCCTGGTTCCTGTGCGCCCCGTGGGGGCCTCCCCTGCGCTCAGGCCCCAGGCTGTGAACTGACCCCTCATCGCCCAGCAGCCTTGGCTGTCTGAGGACTCTGCCCTGCAGAAGCAGCCTCCACCCCTTCAACCTTTTGAGCTAGATCCGCCCCTTACCCGCCAAGCCTAGCTCTCCCGCAAAGCACCCCATGGCTCCCTTTCCTGACTGCTGGGGCCACAGGCCCAGGGCCGGCCAGTGCCAGTCAGGATTGGGAGCCAGCCGGCCCCTCAGCCAGGAACCTGGCACTGCCTCCTCCGCGGGCCCTGGACTCCCTGCCCAGGTTGTTAGTAATAACAACTACTTAACAGGAGCTTCAGCCAAACCAATTAGCACCAACCCACAGGACGGCCTGGGGCAAGCAGAAGTCACCTGATGCTCTGGTCTCCTGAAGGCAGCCCACTCTGCATTGGGGCCAAGCTCCCACCCCACTGGAAGGCTTAAAAAAGACCCGAGAAAGAGGGGGCCTGGGTGGCTCAGTCCATTGAGTGTCCGGCTCTTGGTTTCCACTCAGTTCAAAGTCCTGAGATAGAGCTGCTCTGCTGGGCTCCCCGCTCCGTGGGGAGTCTGCTTGAGATTCTCTCTCCCTCTCCCTGCCCCTTGTCCCGCCGCCCCCCCCGCCCCACAAGCTCTCAATCTCTCTCTCAAATAAATAAATAAATAAAATCTTTTTTTAAAAAAGATCCCAGAAGGATGTCAGAATAAGGCGCTACCATTTGGGCTCTGAAGAGAGGGGGAAGCCCAATGTGGCGGAAAGGGCGCCCCTCTAACCTAGCGCACATCTGGGCCAGAATGATACCTTTGGGGCAAGGAGCACTGGTTTGGGCTGGGATGAATGAGCAACAGCCAATTTAGAAAGTACAAGGGAAATAACGTGTTGTTACCATTGGTATCGTTAGCCACCATTTTTATTTTTTAAAAGATTGATGGAGCACGGAGCCCGATGTGGGGCTCGATCCCAGGACCCTGGGATCATGACCTGAGCGGAAGGTAGACACCTAACGACTGCGCCACCCAGGCCTAGCCACCATTTATTGAGCACTTACTACATAGTAGGACAGCTGGGCCCTGTGCTAGGCATTCTACATATGCTGTTACACCCTCCTGTGAGTTGGGCACTGTTACCCTGGGAGGTCGAGAGACCGCTTCAGAAACCAACTCTGTTTGCCTCCAAAGTCCAAGCCCTGTCCTCCCCTACTACACCATGATCCAGAAACTAGCAGGGCAGGCATTCTTACCCAGTTTATTCAGATGAACAAACAGGTCCAGAGAGAGGAAGTGCCTTGCTAGCTAATGAAGACCGAAAAGGACTGGAACCCAAACCTCCTGCTTCCCAGGCCACAGGTTCCCTTCACTGGCATCAAGCAAACAGCCCCTTTTACCTGAAAGCTTCAAAGCAATGACCTCATGATCCAGTACCTTACAGAAGGAGGCAGAGATCTATTATTATCCCCATTTGCCAGATAATTCAACTGAGGCCCCAGAAAAGACACTTGTGCCTACTCAGTGGTCAGGAAGAGAACCCAGGAGCCCTCTGGCTCTAAGGAAGAGAGGCCAGTGAGACAGGAAGCCACCAGACACTGGGGCCACTAGGGCCCCAGGGCATGGTCCCCTACGTCCTGGTTCTTTCCACAAGCCAGAGTCATGTGGCCTCTTCTACACAGGGACAAGGGCTACAGCAGGAGAAGGGGCGCAGGGTGGGGACTAACAGGAAGGGCATCGGGGAAGAAGGAATGAAGAGGCGAGGGAGCTGAATGAGTGGGCAGCTCCTTTCCTGCCCCCTTGCTGGGAGCACTATCAGGTCAGGTCAGGGCCACCTTCCCTAGCCTTGTGGGCTGGTAAGTGCCACACAGGCTCTCAGGGAGCAGGAAGGGGGAGAGAGCAGAGGGTGATGCGGCCACCGGGAACAGGCACAGGTCTCTCCCAGGCCCTGGCAGGTGCACCAGGAGGTACCCATCGCCTGGAGCCAGCCAAGACGATTACCAGGAGGGTGGCCGGGGGCAGGTCTGGCACGGGGAGATGCCGTGTGCAGGTCACGGCCCTGGCTGGCTCCCAGAGTGCCCCTCCCCCTCGTTTGGACACTCGGAGGACCTGCGTCCCCGAGGTCCCACTCACCTCCGATGCCATGTTGGGCGGTTCGTCGTCGTCCAGGAGCCTCGGTGGTCCGGGTCTGGAAGACAAGCCGGGATTGACAACCTCCTCGGCCCCCGGACGGGGTCCCTCGGGCGGGGCGGGCTCGGGGCTCCGGGCTTCGGCACTGCGCTTGGCCCAGCGCAGCCTGTAGGGAGGCGGACGTGGGCAGCGCCCAGCGCGCGCCACGGTCGTCGGCGTCCTCCGCTCCGCCCGCCGCGCGCGTCCCGCCCGTCCCGCCCGTCCCGCCTGTCGGGCACTCACCACCTCCTGGCCGCGCCGTCAGTCCCCTGGCCAGCCACCTGGCGGGGCTTTTCTGGCCGCGCGAGCGTCCGCAGCGGCCCGGCCCTGTGCCCGCCTCCTGGCGGCGGCCGCACCAATCGCAGGCGGCCTGGAGGGGTGGGCGTTGCTTGCGCCCTCCAACCCCGGCTGTGGGCGGAGCCGTTTCGGGAGTGGCTTCGGGTCGAGCGGCCCCAGGGAGGGGGTAGGGGCTGCGAGGGTGGTGCCTGAGCGACAGCGCGGAAGGCAACGAACTGTGCGGGGCACTGGAAACACCCGGCCAGGCCGGGCGGGCTCACAAGATACAAAAGGTGAAAAGGCATGCCCGATCATTCATTCATTCATTCATTCATTCAACAAAAGGTAGGCGGCACCTCCTTTGTGCCAGGTAGAGTTGGACACTGAAGAAAAAGAAATGAGCATAAGAAATGATAACCTGCCTCAAGAAGCCCTGGCAAGGCGTGGACAGGTTTCGGGGAGCCCTGATGGCAGCATGGAGGCCGGCGCGTATTTGGGGTACTCAGGGAAGATTTCCTTGACGTGATTAACTATTCAACAAAAATGAGAAGCTGGGTTCTAGACAGCGGTGGTACAGCAAACTTGCGCCCTGAAGGGGCTTCTGAAGAGATGTCCCCGAAGATGAGAGGGAGTTAGCTCTGCAAAGAAGAGGGTTAGAATTTTCCCTGCAAAGGGAGTAGCCTGGGCAAAGGCCTGGAGGCCAGAATGTTAATGGCCTGCTGGGAGAACAGGAACCTGTTAGAGTGGCTGTAACAAAAGGACAGGAGTGGGGTGGGCAGGAGTGGTGGGAAGTAGTTTCAGGCAAGACTACAAAGGGCTTTGAATGTCAAGGGAGAGAGTTTGGTCTTGGTCCTGTAGATCATAGTGACCAACAGACTGGAATTACTTGCAGTTCCTAGAATGTATCGGGCTATTTCAAGTCTCCTTAAATGCTCTTTCCTGTGCTTGGAATGCCCTTCCTTCACTGTCTGTCTCACTGTTCCCATTTGTCCATCAGTATTCTAGCCAAGCATCATCAATGTTGGGGAGACTCCCAGCTGACCAGGTGTCCAGCTCTGGGCTCCCGTTGGATCCTATAGGAGCACCTAGTAGTCTTTCCCTGAATTGAGAGCACTGTAGTTGTAGCTTCAGGTCCTCTCCCCTACCCAGGCCTCATCTACATTATCTCCATGACTCCCAGCCCTTTCTTGTCTTCTCCCCCAGAAGCCCCAGAACTGGGCTACATCAGGCCACAGGTAGACAGAGATGGGGAAGCCCATGAAACCAGCTGTGAGCCATGTGGTCCTCTAAACTGAGAGCTGTGGCAAGTCCCTGGGATCTACTTGCTAGGGTCTGAAGCCTGACATCCCTTCCCGCGTCGCCAAGGGTGAGAACCAGCGGTACTCTGCAAACATGAGTTCACATCCCTGAATATCCAGCAACCCTCTGGCGAATGAGTTGAGGCTGGAAAGAGAGTCAGGGAAGATGTTTGAGAGCAGGGCTATAACCAGGATGCATAACACAGGTAGGACTGTAAATACAACACCTAACACAGTGGTTCACCAGGTGCTAGACAGTGTTAAAGCCTTTACATGATTGATCTTATTTCATCTTCACAACAGTCCTGCTTACAGATGGAGAGATTGAGTCTGCAAAGGGTTAGAGGTTAGTGGACGTGCCCATGGGCAACCAGTTAGAAGGAGACAGTTGGCTGACCACACTGTACCACATGACAGAAGAGAGACTGTCACCTCAGATTTGCTTGCAGCAAATAGCAAACTTGTTCTGTGTGGAGGCTCCTGCAGGGTTGGGGAAGGGAACTCAGGAGAAGGAAGAAGACGAAGAGGCAGCATGAAGGTTTATGAAGAAAAAAAAAACAAACACAGACAAATCAAAAGAATCTGCAGTTAAGGCCCTGGCAGTAGACACTAAAGTGGGCATGGCCCTTGATCTTAAGGAAATGTCCTTGGCATTAAAGGCTCATGGAAGCACAGTAACCAAGTTCTCTCTGAAAAAGCTGATGATGTCCCTGAGCAAAACATCAGGGAGGCTGAGAGAGGTTTGGAGAAGGGTTCCTACCAGTGGCCAGTCTGTTACCAGCACAGGGAAGATGGATAGGAAGGACAGGTCCTCTCAAACCACCAGAGGCCTGAAGGGTGACTATCTCAGGCCTTCAAGAGGCAACACTCAGTCCATTCAATAGCCTAGCCACTCTTGCCCCAAGTAGGAGGTTTAGGTGGACCCTTAGTTTGGCATGGGAGCATGACTGGAAGGAAAACTGGCTCTTGGGCCATTGTGGAAAGCAGTTACAAGTGCCTCATTCTTAGGGACCTCTTTGATGACTGTCAGACCCAGTTCCCCTTCAGAATGACAAGATGTGGCTGCTGGGGTTTGGGGACTGGGTGAATCCATTCCCAGGGAATTGCTAGTGTTGTCTGAATCCTATAATGCAAAAGAAATGGTGGCTGAGATTGGATCAAATTCTCAAGGCTTATTAAATGACAGGTGCACAAATTCACAGCCAGGAGACCCAGACTATAAGAAAAGCTAAAGAAGTTCTTCATTCTGAGGGGAAATGAAATAAGATAAGAGCCTGGGTCTACAAGAAGGAATAAGAAGCCCTGGAAAAGGCAACTATACATTGAAGACTATTCTCTCTTCTTAATTTCCTTAAAGACAAATGACTAGGGGCACCTAGCTGGCTCAGTCAGTAGAGCATGTGACTCTCGATCTCAAGGTTGTTGGTTTGAGCTCTACATAGGGTGTAGAGATTGCTTAAAAATAAAATCTTAAAAAATAAAGACAAATGACTAAACTAAAAATAATAACAATGTGTTGTTAGTTTTATAGCAAAGTAGAAGAGGATATGAATGGAATTATACTGTTGTAAGGTGGTTATGTTATACATGAAGAGGTATACTAATATTAATTCAGAGCAAACTGGGATAAGTTAAGGATTCATATTGTAATCCTTAGAGCAACCACCAAAAAAAGGTACATCTAAAAACCCAATAGATGAGATAAAATGGAATATTAAAATATTCTTGATCCAAGGAAGTCAAGAATAAAGGACACAAGTACAGATAGAAAAAAAATAATAGATTTAAACAACTGTATCAATAATTACATTAAGCGTAAATGGGTTAAACACTTCAATTAAAGGCAGAGATTGTCCGAAGGCATTTAAAAAGTAAGATCCAACTACATGCTGCCTGCAAAAAATTCACTTAAAACATAAAGACACAGACAAGTTAAAAGTAAAGGGATGGAAAAGATATACCATGTAAGCATAATCATAAGAAATCTGGAATGGCTGTTTTCATATCAGACAAAGTAAACTTTAAGACAAGAAATATTACCAGAGATAAAGAGGAGCATTATATAATGATAAAAGGGTCAATCAATCATTAAGTGCTAACAATCCCAAATGAGTATGCTCCTAATAACACAGCTTCAAATTATATGAAGCAAAGATTAACAGAACTAAAGGGATAAATAAATAGCTCCAAAATTATAATAGGAGATTTTTAACATCCCTATCTCTGTAATTGACAGAACCAGTATACCCAAAATCAGGAAAGATTTGGATGATCTAAACAAAATTATCAACCAACATGACCTAATTGATCTTTATAGAACATGCCACCCAAAAATGGCAAAACAAATGATTGGTGCCCTTTGCAAGCAGCAGAATGATGATAATAATTTTTGTATGTAAAAATGACCTTTAAAAATATATTTCAATATAGGGGCACCTGGGTGGCTCAGTTGGTTAAGCACCTGCCTTCAGCTCAGGTCATGATCCCAGGGTCCTGGGTTTAAGCCCTGTGTTGTCTGGGGAAGTCTGCTTCTTCCTCTCCCTCCACCCCTCTGCCCCCCCACCCCGGCTCAGGCTCTCTCTCTGTCAAATAAATAAATAAAATCTTAATATATAATATATTAATACATATTTCAGTATAAATATATACCATGGGATATAACTCAACATATAAAAATAAATGAACTATTGATATATGCCATGACTTTGCTGAATCTCCAGGAAATTATGCTCAGTGGGAAAAGAAAGCCAATCTCAAAAGGTTATACATTGTATCATTCTACTGATACAACATTTTTGAAATGAAAAAAATTTAGAAATGGAGGACAGAGTAGTGGTTGCCAGGGGTTAGGGATGGTGGGGAGAAATGGTTATATAAGGGCAACATGAGGAATCACTATGTTGTTGGAACTGTTCAGTATCTTGACTTTGTGCTGGGTACATGAAACTACACAGGTGATTACATTGTGTAGAACTTAATACAAATATAGACACACACATAAAAAGAATACAAGTAAAATAGGGAAATCTGAATAAGATCATTAGATTGTATCAATGTCAAAATCCTGGTTGTGACATACTGTAATTTTGCAAAATGTTACCACTGGAGGAAACCGAGGAGAGTGTAAAGGGATGTCTCTGATCATTTCTTTTTTTTTTTTTTTTAAGATTTATTAGGGGCAGAGGGAGAAAGAGAACCCTGAAGCAGAATCCCTGCTGAGTGGGGAGCCTGACACAAGGCTTGATGGCAGGACCCTGAGATCATGACCTAAGCTGAAACCAAGAGCCAGGTACCCAATCAATTGAGCCACCCAGGCGCCCCTCTAATCATTTCTTACAACTGCATGTGAATCTAAAATTATCTCAAGAGGGTCGCTTTGGTGGTTCAGTCAGTTAAGCATCTGCCTTCAGCTCAGGTTATGATCCTGGAGTCCGTGGATCGATGACCACACCCCCCTCCTTGGGCTCCCTGCTCAGCTGGGAGTCTGCTTCCCCCTCTGCCTCTCCCTCCCCTCACTCCTGCTCTCTCTCAAATAAATAAATAAAATCTTTTAAAAAATAAATAAAAATAAAATTATCTCAAGAAAAATTTCACTAAAAATATATTACAAAAACCACTCACGTTCACTTTAGAAAACACCTACAATAGATAATGGCATAAGGTTTTGTTTTTTAGAAGTTCTTATCTTTTAGAGATACATACTGAAGAATTTTCAGGTGAAATGATATGATACTTATTTTAAAATGCTCCAACAGCAACAAAAAGGAGTGAGGTCGGTAATGGAAGATTTGCAAAACGTCAATAGTTGTTCAAGTTGGCATTTTTGAAAATTTCCAAGTGTTAAAAAATGCTCACAATCCCACTATTAAAACCCTAATGAATCTGGATATACACATACATATGTGTATACATACACATTATATATATGATTTATATATTAGCTTTATTGAGATATATTGATACACAATAATATACAAATATTTAAAGTGTACAATTTGATATGTTTTGACATATACCCATGAAACTACCCATAATCAAGGTAGTGAATGTTTCCCTCATACTCAAAAGGATCTTTGTACCTCTTTATAATCCCTTCCTCTTGCCTCTCCCCATCCATACCCAAGAAAACACTGATCTTCTTTTTGTAATCATAGATTAGTTTGCATTTTCCAGATCGATCTATTTATCATCTATCATCTATCTATCTATCTATCTATCTATCTATCATCTATCTATTTTTTGTCTGGCTTTTCTCACTCAGCATAATTATTTTGAGGTTTATCCATGTTATTGCATGTATCAATAGTTCATTTCTTTTTATTGGTAAGTAGTATTCCATTGTATGGATATTCCCCAGTTTGTTTATCCAGTTGTCTGTTGATGGACATTTGGGTTGCTTCCAGTTTTGGGCTATTACATATAACACATGCATGTACAAGTCTTTCTATGCACATATGCTTTCATTTCCGTTAGATAAATACCTATGAATGGAATGGGTGGACTATATGGTAGATGTATATTTAATTTTTTAGGAAATTACAGAATAGTTTTGCAAAGTGTTGTACAAATTTACTTTTCCCACCAGCAGTATGTGAGAGTTTCAGTTCTGCACATCCTTGTCAACACTTAGAATGGTCAGTCTTTTTAACTTTAGTCACTCCTATAGGTGCATGGCGTGTTTCATTATTGCTTTAATTTGCATTTCCCTAATAACTAATGCTGAGCATTTTTTCATATGGTTATTTGCCATCCATGTATTATCATCTTTGGTGAGGGGTCTATTCAAAATTTTTGTCCTTTTTAAATTGGATTCTTTGCTTATTGTTGTATTTTGAGAGTTCTTTATATGTTCTGGATACAAGTCATTCACCCAGATATACACTTAGCAAAGATTTTTGTTCAGTCTGTGGTTTGTCTTTTCTTTGTCTGAACAGCATTTTTCTTAGAGCAAAAGTTTTTAATCTTGATGATACAAGTCCCTTATTAGGTACATGATGTATGATCTGCAAATATTTTTTTCCTATTCTGTGGATTGACTTTTCACTTTCTAGTTTGTATTGTTTGTAGCACAAATGTTTTTAATCTTGATGAAGTCCAGTTTATTCATTTTTCTTTTGTTGCTTGTTTTGGCCATGCTGGGTCCCTTGCATCCTCATATGAATTTTATCATTAACTTGTCAATTTCTGCAAAAAAGGCAGTTGGAATTTTGATAAGGATGTATTGAGATCAATTTGGAGAGTACTGACATTTTAACAATATTAAGTCTTCCAGTCATGAACATGGGATGTTTCTAATTTAATAAGATCTTATTTAATTTCCTTCAATAATATTTTATAATTTTCAGGGCACAAGTTTTGGATTACTTTTGACAAGTTTATTCCCAAGTATTTTATTCTTTTTGGTGCTATTATAAATGGAACTGTTTTTCTTGATTTCATTTCCCAACTGTTCACTGTTAATGTATAGAAATGTGATTGAATTCTATATATTGATCTTGTATCTTGCAATCTTGTTGAATTTGTTTATCCAGCAGCTTTTTTAGTGGACTCTTCATGATTTTCTACATACATGTCATCTGCTAATATAGTTTTGCTTCTTCCTTTCCAATCTGAATGCCCTTTTTTTTTTCCTTGCCTAATTGCTCTGACCAGTACTTCCAGTACAATTTTGAATAGAAGTGGTGAGAGTGGACATCTTTGTCTTGTTCCTGATCTTAGGGGGAAAACATTCAGTTTTTTACCATTAAGTGTGGTGTTAGATATAGGTATATTAGTTTCCTAGAATGGCCATAACAAAGCAGTAAGAAAAAAAATCTTACATATTTGCCTATGTAGTTAGCATTGCCTGTGCTTTTTATTCCTCTGTGTGGATCCAGATTTCCATCTGCTATCATCTTCCTTTTGTCTGAAGCATTTCCTTATTTTTCTATAGCACCAGTGATGAATCCTTTCAGCTTTTGTATACCTGAAAATGTCTTCATGTCATCCTGTTGTTGTTCTGAGAAATATTCCTTCCACATATGGAATTCTAAGTTGACTCTTTTCCCCAGTATTTTAAAGATGTTGCTCCACTTGCATTGTTTCTAATGACAAATCTGTCAGGCTCATCTTTGTATCTCTATATGTAACATGTCTTTTTTTCCCCCTCTAGCTGCTTTTAAGATTTTTTCTTTATCACTGATTTTGAGAAATTGATTGTGATATGTCTTGGTGCAGTTTTCTTCATTTTTCGTGTTGAGTATCTTAGGTCTGTGGATTTATAATTTTTAATATTAAAATATCTTTCTATCCCTTTCTTGCTCCTCTTTTTTGGAGATCCTAATTATCTGTACATAAACTTGAAGTGTCCCACAGCTCATTGATGCTCTTTTATTTTTGTTGGTTCTTTTTTTTTCTGTGTTTCATTTTGAATGGTGCCTATTTTTATGCCTTTAATTCACCAAACTTTTTCTCTATAGTGTCTAATCTGCTATCCATCCAATCCAGTATCTCAAATCTTGTAGTTTTCTTTCCTTTTCTTTTTTAACACACAGCTGTTAGTGCATCTTTAAAATATCACAAAGAAGTCTGAAAAATCATCTGGCATCTTGCTGTTTCTGTAGCTGAACAGCTTAAATCCTATTCATTAGCCTGCTGAACTTTTCCTTTTTCAGAAACGATACCATCCAAAAATGTTCTGATATCCTTATTTTTAACTCTCGTGGCTTGCTGAATCAAAGCAGCTGAATTTGATACAAGTTCAATGTCATTTCCTTCAAGAATTAACTCATCTTTCTGAGCTTGTGATACTGAACAGGCAATGCCTGGCCTCATCTGAACCCAGCAGATGTATTTTTTGCCCAAGAAATTTCAGATTTCAACAAGAGAATCATTCTTCTGAATCACAACATTGATGGGGAAGTGAACACACAGAGACTTTATCTTGTACTGGAAGCCCAGTGTAACACTCTTAACCATGTTTTGTACATGACCAAGGATAGTGTAAACGGTAGCCAGTGCTTTTCTATTGCCCCACCATCTGTCAACTTGGAGCCTCTTCTTTTTCTTTTCAAGGAAACTGAGTTCTACATTAATGTAGTTGGAATCCCTCCTCAGGTTTCTTCTGGTGGCCTTCAAAATAGCCCTCCAGAGTAATGTCAACATTTTCTGGAATGCCAACAGTCTGATTGTTGAGAATGATCCTTATTCTCATGGTAGATGGGGCCAAAAAAAGCTCAAATCTTTTTTATTATCATTTTCATAAAATTTAAATTATTGTTGATATCATATAGAAATGCTATTGTATATTAACTTTTTGTTGTGGTAGAAAACATGCATCATAAAATTTATCATCTTAGCCATTTTTAAGTGTACAGTTCAGTAGTGTTGAGTATATCAACATTGTTGTGAGACAGATCTCCAGAACTTTTTCATCTTGCAGAACAGAAACTATATCCATTAAACAACTCCCCTTTGCCCACTACCCCTAACCCCTGGTCACCACCATTTTACTTTCTCTATATATGAATTTGACTACTTTGTATATCTCATATAAGTAAATCGTACATTATTTTAACTTTTGTGACTGGCTTATTTCACTTAGCCTAATGTCCTCAAGGTTCATCTATATCATATAATGTGGCAGGATTTCCTTCCTTTTTAGGCTGCATATTATTCCACTATGATAGTTAATTTTCTGTGTCAACTTGACTGAGCTAAGAGATGGCCAGATAGCTGATGAAACATTTCTGGGTGTGTCTGTGAGGGTGTTTTCAGAAAAGATTTGCGTTTGAATTGGTGAACTGAGTAAAGCAGATGGCAATTTCCAGTGTGGGTGGGTACCATGGAGTCTGTTGAATGCCCAAATAGAACAAAAAGATGGACAAGAGTGAATTTGGTCTATCTCTGCCTGATCTGAGACACCCATCTTCTCTTGGCATTCCTGGTTCTCAGGCTCTCAGACTCAGATCAGGTCTTACACCATCAGCCTGCTGGTTCCCAGGTCTTGGACCCAATTATATCACTGGCTTTCCTGGTCTGGAGCTTGCAGATGGCAGATTGTGGAACTTTTCAGCCTCCATATCTGCATGAGCCAATTACTATAATAAATCATTTTTTTAAGGTTTTATTTTTAAGTAATCTCTACACCCAACATGGGGCTCAAACTCACAACTTGAGATCAAGAATCACATGCTCCATTGACTGAGCCAGCCAGGTGCCACCTTATAATAAATCTTCTAAAATATATATCCTATTGGTTTTGTTTTTTGGAGAACCCTGACTAATACATCTATACTGATACATTGTAAATGATGATGCTATGAACATGGGTGTGCAAATATTTCTTCAAGACCCTGGGATTTCATGTGTGATGCTTTCAGTTCTTGGATATATACCCAGAAGTGAGATGGCTGGATCATATGTTAGTTCTATTTTTAATTTTTTGAGGAACTTCCATACTGTTTTCCACTGCAGTTGTACCATTTTACAATTCCACCAAGTGTGCAAAAAGATTCCAACTGTTCCACATCCTCACTAAACTTATTATTTTCCGTTTTTTTAGTAATAGCTATTCTAATGGGTATGAGGTAATATCTTATTGTGGTTTCGATTTGCATGCTCTCATGATTAGTGATGTTGAACATCTTTTCAAATGCTTCTTGGCCATTCTATATCATCTTTGGAGAAATGTCCATTCAAGTCCTCGACTTAACTTTCTAAGCATATGGAATACAGTTATAATAACTGTTTTATTTTTTTTTTAAATATTTTATTTATTTGACAGAGAGAGACACAGCGAGAGAGGGAACACAAGCTGGGGGAATGGGAGAGAGAGAAGCAGGCTTCCCGCCAAGCAGGGAGCCCGATGTGGGGCTCGATCCCAGGACCCTGAGATCATGACCTGAGCCGAAGGCAGACACTTAATGACTGAGCCACCCAGGCGCCCCTATAATAACTGTTTTAATGTCCTTCTCTGATTTTTTAATCTACTCATTATCAGTCATATTTTCTCACTTCTTTATATGCCTAGCAGTCTTTGATTGGATGCTAGACATTGGATCTTTATCTGGTTAGGTGTTGGATATTTTTGTATTCCTATAAATCTTGAGTTTTGCTTTGGGATGCAGTTAGGTTACTTGGAAACAGTTGGATCCTTTTGGGTTTTGCCTTCATTATTTGCTATGCAGGTCAGTAGCAATGCTCAGTCTGGAGCTAATCATTTCCCATTAATGAGGGAAGATTTTCCTCAATACTCCACCCAATGAATTATAAGTTTTCCCAGTCTGATTGGCAGAAACAGGCACTGTTTCCTTTATTCCTTTTGGATTGATCTTTCCCCCATACTCCGTTTCCTCACATGCATGCATTGATTCAGTGATCCACTGAATACTTGAGGAGGACCCTCTGTAGATCTCTCTGTATGGTTTTCTTCTCTCTGTTACTCTGTTTTATGAACTCTAGAAGCCTCTGTCTCTCTTGCTGTCCATTTTGTCTTCTCAACTCAGGGAGTTGCCAGACTCTGCCAGACTCTGCCTCAGTTCTGCCTCCCTGTATCATGTCCTGAGAACCTTCCCAAAATAGTAAGCTGGATTTTTATAGGGCTCACTTCTTTTATTTCTGTCTCTCAGAAATCACCATCTTTCATTGAAAAATCTTTCTTTCATGTACTTTGTCTTTTTAATTTTTTTTTTTTTTTGGTTGTTTCATGCATGATGGTAAATCAGGTCCAACTGAGTCCATCTTGGTCAGAAGCAAAAATCCGGTGGCAGATATTTAACACAAGAGATAAGGTGGTGGAGTCAGACTTGGTTTAAATCCTAACTCAGTCACTTACTGTAAAGTGGAGGGAAAACTTCTACATCCAAATGCCTATTTGATTTTTTTTTATGTTTATTTTTTTTTAAATATATTTATTTGAGAGAGAGAGCATGAGCAGGGGGGAGGGAGAGGCGGACTCCCCGCTGAGCAGGACCCTGATGTGGGGCTTGATCCCAGGATCCTGAGATCATGACGTGAACTGAAGGCAGACGCTTAACCGACTGAGCCACCCAGGAGCCCCCTGTCTTATTCTTTAATACATTTCAAGTACCCAGATCATTGAAGGAACACAATAACTATTTGTTAAATGAAAAAAAAGGATGAATAAATGAGTAAAAATATCTTGCCTGTATGATTTGTTGTGAGATCTGAGTTAATAATATATATACAATTTCAAGACTGGGTCTGGCAGCTACATAATTGGCACTCAGTACACGTGTTGCCATTGCTATTATTGACAACAAAAACTGAACTCTCAGGAGAAGGGGAAACAAGGAGGAAAGGGCAAGGCTCTTACCTCATCACACCTCCTGAGCATCATCTAGGAAATTCCAAGTTCTGGCTCCTGCCTGAGGGAAGAAGTTAAAGAAACAATTTAAAGGTAGGCTGGGGTGTTTTCTATATATAAATAGGGCAATAAACACAGAATAACAATGATAGCTAGTATCCCTTGAGTTCTAACTGTGTGCCAGGCTCTTGCTAAACACCTTACATATTGATTATCTCCTTAAATCTTCACAACCATCCCTTGTGGTCAATGCTATAATTAGTCCCAGTCTACTGATGAGGATACTGAGTCTGGGAGGGATTAAGTGACTTGCCCAACAATACCCAGCTAGGAAGTGGCTGAGCTGGGACTTGAACCCCATTAGTCTGGCCACAAAGGTCATGTTATGTGCAGGACAGCAATAACATTGGTCTAGGGATCATGCCAAAAGTTTAATTCATCAGAAATTAATTACCTGAGGGATCAAGTGAACAACTGGCTAACAGGAACATCATGAAATCTTACATGGCAATCAACTGTCTTTCCAGTCCTTGCGGTGAAAACAAAAGTTGGACAAGGAGTCTTGGGCCTGTCAGTTGCTATACTCTTCATTTGCTGAATTATGATTGACCATACATACCTGGTGTTGAGTGTGCAGAAGTCAACCTGAAAGAACACTGCAGGGGATGGCAAGAGCCCCAGTCCTGTTAGCTCTTCATGGAGATAGCTGTTGGTGGTCCAGCCTGGGCAGAGGACTCAGCATGGGCAGCACTTTAGAAGGACTCAAGTGGCAGTTACTACACTGGAGTATGCTTTACAACAGGCTCTGAGAGTCAGAGGAGCCAAGGGTTGAATCTAAGCCACATTACTCCTTGGATGTAGCCTCAGGTAATTACTTAACCCCTTGGAGGTTCAGTAAAAAAGGGATAATGATACTCATGCAGAGTGAAGAAGAAATTGCATATGGATTATGCTTGATTTATACTAAGTACTCAAGAAATTGTAACTGCCATTATTAATAAATGAAGCCCTAGTGGGCCAGGATGATGCTAGTTTGAAGTAATAAGAATTAGGACTACTATTTACTCCATGCTTTTCATGTTCCAGGTGCTTTATGTGCGTATCAGTTACCTATTGCTGTGTAACAAAACAACCCAAATTGTAAAACAACAACTGTAAGAATTATTATTACTTTTGATCACTCTGGAGGTTGAATGGGCTCAGCAAAAAGGTTCTGGGTAAGGGTTTCTCATGGAACTGCAATCAGACACTGACTGGAGCTGGGGTCATTTCAAAGGCTTCATCAGTCACAGGTCTGATGCCTGAGCTGGGAAGATTCAAATGGCTGGGGGCTGCAAAAGTCTGTGTGAGTGTGTGATTTCTCCATGTGGTGCCTCCAGCCTAGTGGTTTGAAGATAGCCGCACTTCTTACTGGATGACTCAGGGCTCTAAAACCCATGTCCTGAGAGAGAGAGCCAGATGGGACCTGCATAGCCTTTTTGCCTCAGCCTCAGAAGTCACGTGGTGTCACTTTCAACCGCCTTCTGTTCAGTACTAGTGAGTCAAAATTCCAGCCTGTATTCAAGATTGGGGGGGGGGATTAGTCTCCACCCTGTGAAGGAAGAGTTTTATTTGCAATTTTAGCCCTGCTAAATTTGCAGACATGCTTCAAAACCACTGCATGTTTATCATCACATTTAATCTTAGGAGGTAAATAGAATTATCAACATTTTATAGACAGGGAAATTTAGAAGATTAGATACTTAGAAGATTAAGTCATAAAGTTAGTAGGTGGGGCAGACAGGATCCAAACGAAGGCCAGCAGTCCGACCCTAACATCTGTGTTCTTAATCCCTATGCTATACAAATCACACTAGACAGCAGACGGAACATATGTAGGATATTTGTTTATAAGCTCTCTTATGCAGTGCTTACTAAATGCCAGGCACTGTTCTAAGTACTTTTCAGGGAACTATATAAGTTTCAGAGAACTGTGTAAGCTCACGGTAGAGGCCCCAGGAGTCAGGCTTGGGTTGCCTGGGCTGGAGATGGGACTGAGACCAAAGGAGCCTCCAGGGAAAAAGCTCCCTCCCAAGAGTGCAGAGTGAAGTCTCCTGCTTGGTTGAAGGGCACAGAGCTATGCCTTACATTCTGACTGTCCCCCCACCTGGCCCCACAGACTCCAGCAGCCAGAGAATGAAAATAAACTAAAGGAGCCTAAGGAAACCTACAGCAATGGTGTGAGGCAGGAGGCCAGGCCTTAGGGCCTGGGAACAATAGCACCCTGCCCTGCTACCATTACTGCGACGAGGTTAGCGGCAGCCACAGGAGGGGGGCCCAGAGCTGTGGGTGTGCTCGCCCGTGCACTCGCGCATGCGCACGCACACATCCGCGACCGCGAGGCACGTGGCTCTATCTAGGAGTCGTCTGACGGGTACTCAGCCTCCTGCAGAGAAAGTAGAGACAGAAATGGAGAAGCAGCTTTTTGTGACTGTGGACAGTGAATAAACAGGACAGTCTGCACGGAAGAGAGGATTTGCATGGGAGTGTATTCATCTCCCATTGCTGCTGTAATAAACTACCGCACAGCTCCCACAAAGTTGTTATCTCACAATTCTTTTTTTTAAAGATTATTTATTATTTCAAGAGAGAGAGAGAGAGCGAGAGAGAGAGCACAAGCAGGGTGAGGGGCAGCGGGAGAGGGAGACAAGCAGACTTGCTGCTGAGTGGGGAGTCAGATGCGGGGCTTGATCCTGGGACCCTGAGATCATGACCTGAGTCAAAATCAAGAGTCAGATGCTCAACGGACTGAGCCACCCAGGCGCCTCTACCATCTCACACTTCTATAGGTTAGAAGGCTTACATGGGTCTCCCAGGGCTAAAATTGAGGTGTTGGCTGGGCTGCAGTCCTTTCTGGAGGCTCAGTGGAGAATCCTTGCCTTGCCTTTTCTGGTTTCTAGAGGCCACCTACATTCCTTGGCTCATGGCCCCTTCCTCCATCTTCAAAACCAGGACAGGTGCATCTGTCTGACTCTTCTTCCATAATTCCACCTCCCTCTAAATCATCTGGCAAAGATTCTCCTCTTGCAAGGACCCATATGATTGGATTGGGCCCATCCAAATGATTCAGGATAATCTTGCCATCATATGGTCCATAACCTTAATCACATCTGGAAAGTCCCTTTGGGCATATGTAGTAATATATCTACAGGTTCTGGAGGATTTGGGTGTGGGCATCTTTGGGGATGTCTTTCTGCCTACCATATGGAAAATGCCCTTGAATGGGGCTGACCACTCATTCCCACCCCGCCCTCCAAGTCCCGCACTGCCATGTAACATATTTTCTTACTCACTAGAAGCCTTTAACTCAACTCATGTCAACTGTTCTGAGGTAAGGTGGGTAATGAGAGTCTTCATGATGTTTCCAAGAAGATGGACAGTATATCTGCGATGAGGGGAACTAGATGACGTCCATATATCACCATATACTTAATGCTTTCTTCATCCAAAATCTTATTTCCTTGCTTTGGATATATGGGAAGATAATAGTTCATATTTTTTTTCATGCTTGCCACTTGCCAGGTGCCACTCTAAACACGCTGACTCTGTAAGGTAGGTACTGGATTTAACCCAGTCTCTCTGGCCACAAAGCCCATATCTGTAACCATCACACTCGACAGCCTCATTCCTGTGGGTGTCCAGGAATACAACCCATGATTGAAGGTCACCAAGGGTTTACAATTCCTGCTCCTGCGATGCTAAAAAAGAGATCACAACATTACTTGACTTTGCTGGTGTTTCCTTCAGGGCCTTGACCATAGGCAAACCTTCTGTATCCATCCTCATTGCCAACTTGAGGGTCCAGGACTGTTCAGACAATGGACAACAGCCATTTCAGCACAGGCCTGAGTGCTGTCTAGGATTTATCTGCTTCAGAAGAATGAAAGCCTTGCCTGGCTTGTCTCCCCTACATTTTCTACTTTGGTGCATCAGAAGGGTGCATATGGCCCCAAAGTCTTAGGGTGGCCTCCTTTGGAGAATCTGGAGCTTAGCTATTTTTTCATGGGGCCCCCAGAGAGGCACTAGCTTTTCTTCTGTGGAAGCCCATCCCTGAAGCCTTGGCCTTGGGTGCTCCTCCCCACAACCAGCTCAAACACCCCTGGCTTTGGGACGCCTCTCCACCTCATTAGTCATTCTCTCCTCTGCTTCATTGTGTCTAAACATTGTGTATTGTAGTTGTTGATGTCCAGAGCTGGTTCTCCAACTAGGCTGTCAGCTAGCCAGGGCAGGAAGTGCGTATTATTCACATGTGTATCATCACTACCAAATGGGTCATCACTACATATTTGCTGAGTGAATAGCACAATGAACATCTTTAGTGCTTATCTGTGGGGCCTGCTGTCCTCAAAGGAAGTATGGGGACCTTCTACACAAATTAGGCCAGCTGGGTCTAGGGTAGCATTTTATTTATTTGCTGATTTTTTAAAGTAAATTAGTTGTTGGGTTTTTTTTAAAAAAGATTTGTTTATTTGAGAGAGAGAGAGAGAAAGTGTGCGCATGCACACGTGTGTGCTTGAGGTAGGGGGGACCAGAGGGGGAGGGGGAAGAATCTCAAGCGGACTCCATGCTGAGCACAGAGCCTGATGCAGGGCTCCATCTCATGACCCTGAGATCATGACCTAAGCCGGAACCGAGAGTCAATGCTCAACCAACTGAGTCACCCAGGTGCCCCAAATTCGTGTGTGTGTGTGTGTGTGTTTAAGATTTTATTTATCTATTTGTCAGAGAGAGAGAGAGAGAGAGCACAAGCAGGGGGAGCGGCAGGCAGAGGGAGAAGCAGGCTCTCCACCCAGCAAGGAGACTGATGCGGAACTCGATCCCAGGGACCTGGGATCATGACCTGAGCAGAAAGCAGATGCTCAACCGATTGAGCCACCCAGGCATCCCCCAATTAGTTGTTTTTAAAATAATATTTTTGTAATTAAAAATAACATGTGCATTGAAAAACATTTTTAAAATTCTGAATATGCAAAGTTAAATGCTAAAACTTTGTCTCATTTCTCTTCTAATGTAATCCCCACAGGCAAACACCAGGAAAAAAAAAATTAACAGCTTCCTTGATACATAATTCAGAGACCATACAATTTGCTCATTTAAAGTGTATAATCCAGGGGCACGTGGGTGGCTCAGTCGTTAAGCGTCTGCCTTTGGCTCAGGTCATGATCTCAGGGTCCTGGGATCGAGCCCCGCATCAGGCTCCGTTCTCAGCCGTAAGCCTGCTTCTCCCTCTCCCACTCCCCTTGCTTGTGTTCCTTCTCTTGCTGTGTCTCTGTCAAATAAATAAATTCTTTAAAAAAAAAAGTGTATAATCCAGTGTTTTTTGGTATATTCCCAGGGATGGGCAACCATTACAATCTAATTTTAGGACATTTTTTTTCCCCCAAAAGAAATTCTGCGTCCGTTAGCTGCCATCCCTGCCCCTGCCCCTCTCCCAACCCTAAGCAACCACTAACCTACTCCCTGTCTCTATAGACTGGCCTATCTTGGACATTTCATAGAAATGGAATCATATAGGATGTGGTCTTTTGTATCTGGCTTCTTTCACTTGGCATGTGTTTGAGGGTCATCCATGTTGTATCAGTTCTCCATTCCTTTTTATTGCTATCCACATGTTTTACTAACTAACCATCAGTCATTATTAACAATTTAATACACTCCTTATCTTTATTCAAATTGCCTGAGTTTGAACCCCTACTAGACAAGTTCCTAGATGACTGACCTTGGGTAAATCATAATCTCTCCAAGCCTGCCTCAATTTCCTCAATAGTAAAATTTGAATAACAACAGAATCTACCTGAGTGTCATACTTGTACTGTCACAGTAATTAATATTTGCTGAGCACTTACTATGTGCCAGGTACTTTATAAAGATTACCAAACAGACCTATGATTCACATATTAGGGAATTGTGGTTAGGAGAGGTTAAGTAATCTCCCAAGGTCATCACTCTAAGAAAGTGATGTAGGTGAACAGAATCACAGGGCACCTGACTGCAAAGCCTGCACCATTAACTGTTAATATAATGGAATAACAAAGCACTTAGCAAGGGCCTTGCAAAGCGAATGGATTTAGCAAATAATAACTGATAGAACTATAAAAAAGGAGAAAAAAATTAGAAATTGACTTATCATCTTTAGATTTCTTAAGAAATACTCTCAGGGGCGCTGGGGTGGCTCAGTTGGTTAAGCGTTTGCCTTCAGCTGGGTCCTGGGAGGGAGTTGGGCTCCCTGAGAGGAGCCCGCTTCTCCCTCTCCCTCTGCCTCTGCCTCTCCCCCTGCTTGTGCTCTCCCTCTCTCTCTAATAAATAAATAAAATCTTTAAAAAAATATTTTCAGATATACCAAAAATTTTTGAAGATAATGGACATCAACCTTCCACGTCTGTTCTTTTAAGACATAAAATATAGTAGATTAGGTGGCTTTACCTCATGTACCTTTAGGTGTTTTTTCCCCTGTGTATTATTTTTCTTTAGAATATTAGTCACACCAACATCATTTTCTATCTTTTAAAAACCCTATCTTGAGCATTTCCCCAGCATACCAAGTATACGACATCATTTCTCATGACTGCATATAAAGTACTGTATGCCTGAAACATGATTTATTAATTCCTCACTGATGGACATTGAGGCCGTCTCCCCGGGAAAAAAGAATCACTACACAACCATCTTTCTTCAAGCATCTGATAATTCCCTTTGGATGAATTCCTAGAAAGGCGGGAAGATCAGTCTGTGCTTGTCCTTGGCTTTTTGTATTTTTTGTTTGTTTTTTGCCAAATACCTCTCAAGGAAGAATGGGGAGAAGGGAGCCTGAGTTCTTTTTTTTTTTTCGCTTCTTGAGACGTTTTTTTCAGTTATAACATACCTACAGAGAAGTGTACATACGTGTACAACTCACTGAATTTTCAGAAACGGAACACACCGCGCACCCAACATCGAAATCATGAGACAATATCTCCAGCAGCCCAGAGCCGCCTCGCCCCTCGCCATCACTATTCTCTGACGGCTGGGATTTTAACGCTACAGGGGGCTACTAACCCGATTATCTCTCTGGAAACTTAGTTTATTAATACTCTGATATCACCCAGACCAAGAAAACATGAGCTAAGTCCTGCCTGCATAAGTTCAACAGTCTTAAGCCCAGCAGGGCAAACAGCACGGCGCAGTTCGACTGCGCTGAGGTGCCCGCCTGGTCCGCTAGAATCCCGGCGTGCAGCGCGGCGATCCCGGCGTGCAGCGCGGCGATCCCGACGTACCCCGCGGCGCGCAGATCCGGCGACTGGGTGCACAGCGCGGACTGTGGGAGCCGCGGCGGCGTGGCGTGACGCTGGGTGTTTGCTGGCGGCCGGAGGCGACGACGCGGGACCGACATGGAAGTGTGAGTCGTCAGGGGCGCGTTCCCGGCCTTGCGCAGACGACCACAGCTGGGGACTGCTGGGCCGAGGGGAGCCGAGGGACGCGGGCATGGGGCGGCACCCTGTACGGGCTTGGGGCGGGACGCTGGGAGGAAGGGGACCCTCGCTCTGCCCCTCCGAACCTTCGTCCCTACTCGCACCCAGTGCCTGGGACGCGGGACCCAGTGCGACTTGACCTGGCGGCCTTTCAGTGTGCCTGCTCCCTCCCTCATTCATTTCCTGGCGTGTTTTGGGTCACCGTGGGTAGCTCGGCCCGGTGTCCCAGCGTGTAAAGCCCCGCGGTCCGCCCTGGAAGTACTTGCAGAAAAGATGGGTAAGTGCTGGGATAGTGCTTGGGGATGGAGCCTTGCCCTCACTTAGAAGTTGCTATGGAAGGGTCAGATTTTCTGGGAAGAAGGAAGAGCTTGAGCCAGGACTGAGACCACAGGAACAGTACTTGTGTGTGATGTTTGCTTATTGTTCCGAGTGCAGATGGAAGTTTTTGCAACTACTCCGCATG
Organism: Halichoerus grypus; assembly: GCF_964656455.1. Taxonomy (NCBI): domain Eukaryota; kingdom Metazoa; phylum Chordata; class Mammalia; order Carnivora; family Phocidae; genus Halichoerus; species Halichoerus grypus. The sequence goes on along the minus strand of NC_135717.1, from coordinate 15,307,888 downwards.
TGGGTTTTTTCATGGCTGACATTAACTTGTAGGCATAACTATATTGTGTTCTCTTTGGCGTTGGTTATTTAATACATTTTCCTTTGTGTTCTTTTACCTATCTAATGGTCCTATATACTACTATTTCGCAGATTTTTTTTTTTTAAGATTTTATTTATTTATTTATTTGACAGAGACGACGCAGGGAGAGAGGGAACACAAACAGGGGGAGTGGAAGAGGGAGAAGCAGGCTTCCTGCCGAGCACGGAGCCCGATGCGGGGCTCGATCCCAGGACCCTGGGATCATGACCTGAGCCGGAGGCAGACGCTTAACCGACTGAGCCACCCAGGCGCGCCTATTTCGCAGATTTTTAAAAAACACAATATGTATATGTAACTGAAATGAAAGCATCATGAAACAATACTTTTACTATATGCACTCTGATATTGTCTCTTTTGTTAAAAAAGAATGCTGACCCACTAAATTGATTTTGTAGTCCACTAATGGGGCTTTATCTGCATCTTGAAAAACATTCAGTTATATTACTCTAGCCCAAGCTATTATTACCAATTTTCCCCTCTTTACTAGAGCAGTTCCTGTCATTATGCAATCCCGCTTTAATTTATCCATCTTAAAAAAATCCCTTGTCTGCACATTCATGTCCACTTATTGCTCCATTTTTGCTTCCCCTTACTACAAAACTGGAAGTGTTGTTTATCCCGTCATTCTTAATCATTCTGTTGGGCTTTCATCCTCACCAGTCTACAGAAATGGGTTTTGTGATGATTACCTGAGCCCTCCATCTTATTAAATTCAAAGGTTGATTTTCTGCCCTCAACCTTCTTGATCTCTTAGCAGCAGTTGATACAGAAACTCTGGGTATCCACTGTACTTTAAAAAAACAAAACAAAAAACTCTTGAAACTCTTTTGGCTTTGTTACATGCTGTCTGCATTTCCCCCTACATCAAGGACTACTTCTCAGTCTCCTTCCCTGGTTTGTCCTTCCTCCCTTGCTTGGCTTCTAAATGTTGAGGTGTCCTAGTGCTCAGTCCTGGGACCCTTCCTCTCCACACTCTCTCCCTTGGTCATTTTACTCATCTATATGCTGATAACTCCCAAAAGTATATTTCTAGCCCTTTTCTCTCATCATCCATCCAATTGTTTAGTCCAAAAATCTAGCCCTCCTTCCTCACCCCTAAATCCAGTCCATCAGCCAGTCCTGTCATCTTCACCTTCAATATATTTTGTGTGTAGTTACTTTTTACCATATCCATTGCTAATTCTGTAGTCTGTCATTTCTGGTCCGGATTAAGCAGTTGCCTTTGGCTTCCACTCTTGTCCCCCTCCATTCTGTTTTCCAATCAGCAGCCAGAGTGATCTTAAAATATTAATTGGTTCTGTGATGCCTTGGTGGCTCAGTTGGTTAAGCATCTGCCTTTGGCTTAGGTCGTGATCCCAGGGTCCTGGGATTGAGTCCCGCATCTGGCTCCTTGCTCAGCAGGGAGCCTGCTTCTCCCTCTCCCTGCTGATCCCCCTGCTGTGTTCCCTCTCTCTCTCTCTGACAAATAAACAAAATTTTAAAAAAAATATTAATTGGATCAACTCACCCCCTTTATAAAACCCTTCATTGACTTTCTGTTGTACTAAGAGGAAATCTACATTCCTTACTAGGACCTATATGACCCTGTATAAACTCACTTACTCTGAGGTGCCTGGGTGGCTCAGTCGTTAACCGTCTGCCTTCAACTCAGGTCGTGATCCCAGGGTTCTGGGATTGAGCCCCACATCGGGCTCCCTGTTCTTCTGGAGGCCTGCTTCTCCCTCTCCCACTCCCCCTGCTTGTGTTCCCTCTCTCACTGTGTCTCTGTCAAATAAATAAATCTTAAAACAAGAAACAAAAAACCTCACTTACTCACCAACCCTCTCATGCTACTATCCCCACCTCCCAAATACACACATTTTCCACTGGCAGGTAGTTTCTGTAATCTTCCAAGGCCCTGAGGACTCTGCCTGGTATACTTTTTTCTCAGTCCTGCTCCCTCTTTATCTTTTTGATAGCTCAGGTTAAGTGTTGCTTTTCCTTTTTGGTCAATCCAAAATAAGTCCTTCTCTTGTCTTTTATTAAAACACCACGATTTACTTTCCCTTTGAGTAATTACAAGTTATAATAATAGATGTATGTTTACCTGTTTAGTGTCTTGTCTCCCTCATGAGAAAGCCCCATGAAGGCAGGGGCTTAGCACTACATTTGGCACACATTAGGTATTCAGCAAATAGTTGATGAATGAAGTAATATAACAATACTTCATTAATTTAACAAATTAGTTAAAAATATAATTGGATTAGCTAGTTTCCTAATTGCTGTGCATATAGATTTTCTGATTTTCCTAAGTGAAATAGTTTGAATCAAGAGTTTTTTTCTCCTTTAGCAATCTGTCCATTTCTCCCAGGGAGTCAGTGACTTACTGAAACCAATCAAGAATTTTGTAGCTAGCAATTAATGGCAAAGTGAGGTTTTGTAGGAATGTGGTTTGAGAGTAGAAGGACCCCTGGAATGGAAAGGTCTGGAGGCTTAACTTGTAGTTTCTTACGGGTCTCCAACATGAGGTGTGATCCCCAGCAGTGTAGTCCTTAGGATCTTCAGCAGAACCCTGTTTCTCTGAGAGGAAAAACCTTTTTGTAACCTTTTCAGGCATTCCTAGGACCTGGGAGGAGGAGGCATGAAAGGAAAACTTCTCTGAGTTTTTACTACTTTTTTTTCCTTCAATCGCTGAGTAAATACCTATTGAGTGAATAATACATATAGACATACACTAGAAATTTTTTAAAGGTGAGGAATATTTATGCTTTATTTGATTGAGTGATAGAATTTAAAAAATAAAAACTTTTTGATGGTCATTTGGAAACATTTTCCTCAGGCAAAAGGATACAAAGTATTTGTAGGAAACTTAAGTATTTGTGTACATATGAGGTATTTGCTATTTGGCTTTGTCTAATGCCTTGGGGTTATTGATATACCTGGAAAGCTTTGTATTCACTCTTTAAAAAATTTTTTTATGTATTTTATTTTTTTTTTAATTTTATTTATTTGACAGAGAGAGAGAGAACACAAGCCGGGGGAGCGGCAGGCAGAGGTGAGAGGGAGAAGCAGGCTTCCCACTGAGCAGGGAGCCCCATGCGGGGCTCGATCCCAGGACCTTGGGATCATAACCTGAGCCAAAGGCAGATGCTTAACCTACTGAGCCACCCAGGCGCTCCTATGTATGTATTTGAGAGAGAGAGAGCGTGCATGCGCACATGCGTGTGCAAGCGGCGGGGGGGGGGGGGCGGTGATAGAGGGAGAAGGAGAGAATCTCCAGCAGACTTCGTGCTGAGCTCAGAGGAGCCCAACATGGGGCTCGATCCCAGAACTCTGAGCTCATGACCTTAGGTGAAACCACGAGTCAGACACTTAACCAACTTAGCCACCCAGGCACCCCTGTGTTCACTCTTTTATTCTTGAACTTAATATACATAGTTAGGGAAAATGGATTATCTTCTGTATCATCTTCTTTAAATCATTGTAAGAATTTCCTTCATTTTACAGCTGGAAATATTGAGATTTAGAGAAGTTAGCTAATAGGTCCTAACAGTTCACTAATAGGACTGGAAAGAGGATACTTGTTTGCTAGCTCCTAGGAGAATGCTACAGATTAAGTTTGTTGACTTTGAAATCTGCCCAGTTTTCTTGTACTTGAGTTTAGTTTTTCAGAACATGACATGAATCAATAACATAGGTTGAACATAGGAGAATTTGAGCAGTTTTGTTCGTCATTGCGTGCGTAAGTTAACTGTGTGGCAATTAAAAGGTGCTGTTTGCATGTGTATGTGTCTAAAGAATATCTGCCAATAGATCATTTTGTTCTGTTTATTCAGAATTCGGTTTTCCAAAGTAGTTGTTTACATCCATTAAATTGACTCAGCAAGTTAAGCAAAATTTACAGGTTGTATTTCAAATAGCAAGTCAACTTCAGCCAATTAATTCATTACTTAGGGAAATTAAATGACTGCCTGCCTGTAAATATAGATTCAAACAGTCTTTAAAATTCACTTGGAATATTTGCTTTAAACACCTGTAATTAAAATCAGTACTAGTCTAAGTCCTATAGGAAAATATGAAGTTTTGTGTAGGTGGGCAGTTTCTAGAAGTCTACTGAAATGCAAGCTATATATAGAGCAGACAATTCCTGCTCAGTAGGAACAACAGCTTGTAAATATAAAATTGACAGATTAGGGCGCCTGGGTGGCTCAGTCGTTAAGCGTCTGCCTTCGGCTCAGGTCATGATCCCAGGGTCCTGGGATTGAGTCCCACATCGGGCTCCCTGCTTGACAGGAAGCCTGCTTCTCCCTCTTCCACTCCCCCTGCTTGTGTTCCTGCTCTCACTCTCTCTCTCTCTCTCTCTCTCTCTCTCAAATAAATAAATAAAATCTTTAAAAAAATAAAATAAAATTGACAGATTATAGTCACCCTAAAAAAACACTGGAGGAAAATGCATTTTATGTCTTCAATTTTAGGTTATACTAATGTCTTTTTTCAACCTTATGGAATTCTTTAGTTTTACATGTGCATTGTTCTCAACTTTTTAGCTTGAAAAATTCCAAACCCATATCTTTATATCCTCTATCTAGAGTCACCATTTGTTAACATTTTGATATGTTTGCCTTATCTCTCTTACAAATGTATACATTCTCTCTCTCTCTCTCCACACTGTCTCTCTCTCTCTACTCTATCATTTCAGAGTTGTAGGTATCATGTCATTTTACCCAGTCTTAAAAATGTATTCTGTTTGACTGCAATACCATTGTCACACCCAGGGAATTTAGCATTGATGTACCAATATTATTAAAATACAAAATTTCTCCAATTGTCCAAACAGTGTCATTTTAGCAAGATTTTTTTTAAAGATTTTTATTTATTCATTGAGAGATAGCAAAAACAGGAGGAAGGGCAGAGGGAGAGGGAGAAGCAGACCCCTCGCTGAGCAGGGAGCCTGATGCGGGGCTGGATCCCAGGACCCTGGGATCATGACCTGAGCAGAAGGCAGACGCTTAACGACTGAGCCACCCAGGCGCCCCAGCTAGATTTTTTTAAACCACCGATTCAGGATCCAGTCAATAATCATATTTTGAGTTGTCATACAACTTTTAGTTGTCATAATTCTTTAATCTCCTTTACTCTGAAAACCGTTTCCTAGCCTGTTTTTGTGACATTGACATTGTTATAAATAACACTGGTATTTGAAGAAGCTAAACCAGTTGTTTTGAAGTATGTTCCTCAACTTGGGTTTGTCTGGTTATATCCTCATGGCTAGATTAAAATTAGACATTCTTTGACAGGATTGTTGTAAGGGATGTGTCTTTCTCAGTACATCACATCATCATCACTGCTGTTAAATGAGATCACTTGATTAAGTTGATGTCTGTCCAGTCTTACCATTTCCTGTTCCCAGCAACCTGCCACTCAGTGGTGGTTATAGTAGGATAAAAGCTGTCTTAAAAACTTTCCTCAAGGGGCGCCTAGGTGGCTCAGTTGTTGGGCAGCTGCCTTCGGCTCAGGTCATGATCCCAGGGTCCTGGGATCGAGCCCCGCATCGGGCTCCCTGCTCCCCGGGAAGCCTGCTTCTCCCTCTCCCACTCCCCCTGCTTGTGTTCCCTCTCTCGCTGTGTCTCTCTCTCTGTCAAAAAAATAAATAAAATCTTAAAAAAAAAAAAAATTGATAATGCACAGTTCATTTAGAAACTGAAATGAACATAGTTCATTTCATAAAAGGTAGATCTTATGCCTATTGACATTTTATTAAATAAAGGAAAGCCTAGCATATATTGGCATTTATTCCATTAGTATTTACTGAGTAAAAAAGTTATTTATCTTCCTAATAAAAGAATAATTGAATAAATCAGCTTCTGCCAGCCGGAATCTCCAAGATGCGGTACTTGTTTAAACATCCATTTTTCTCCTGGCTCCAAAACACAGGTTAATTAAAACACACATGCAAGAGAGTGTCTCTCCTTTGTATATTGGTTCTAGTAAAGACAGATGATGTTCTTCGGATTCTTGCATTGACAATATTGGCTTGGGCAGTGGGGCAATAACTTGGAATAGCCAAGGACAGATTTTCCTAAGGCATAGAATATTCTGCATGACAAAGGAGAGGCTATGATTTGGAAAGAAGTTGTAACAATGGCACCTGGGATGGATCCCTTAGCCTTGAGGAAAAATAACATTTGTATTATTTTTCCAGTCTGTTCTGGGAAGGGATCTCTTAGTTACAGTGTACTGTAGGGCACACAGGGAGTTTTAACTCAATTTCAAGCAAAGATAGGAAGAAGCCTTGTGGACTGACTTCCTGATTAAGTAGGCAAAGATGACATGTGGTTTGATTTGTCCTTTTCAATTTTAAATGAACCATATCATATACACTAATTATGCATTGTCCTTCCTGTATTAGATTCCTTTTTAATAGGATATTCTTTGTGACCTGAGTGCAATTGTGGTCATTTGGGCAAAGCAACAATTTTGTGAAATCCCAGCTATTTGTTGAATGTCTAGTAGCATTTGGTAGGCTTCACATGTTGATTTGATTAGAGTGCTGACATCACTGTGCTGCTGACCAAAGGCCTAGGTCAGATTCTTGTGTTAATCACCTGCTTGTTTTGCTTTATTGATTGCTTAGAGAAATCACCCATTTATTTGGCCCATGTTTCTGAAATTTTGTATCAGCATTTTCATCATAGAGCCCCGCTCCCGGTTTAGGAACAAACAGTAGTCTTTATTATACATTATGTCAAGTCCAGAGTGCTTCCTGAATTTTTAGGATTCTACATTACCGGTTTCCATTTGTCTAATCCAGCCTCATTTTTCACAGTTCCGTAGTTATCTTCCGCTGCAGTTAGGCTTCTTTGTGACCTTAAGCAAATTTTTAAATCTCTGAGCCTCAGTTTCATCATCTGTAAAGAAGGAATCATAATAGCTCCTACATCACAGGGTTTTTACATGAGAATTCAGTGAGGTGATATCTTTAAAAAAATGATAGCTTTCATTAAAGATCTTAATAAGTACCAAGAACAATGCTACACTTCTAAAATTTGTTGTCTCATTTCATCCTCATAACAGCTTTGTGATGTAGGCAGAGGTTATGGTAGTAACACAGGTAGTGATAATAGATGGCTTTTATTGAGTACTTATGTGTTCCAGTACTTTACATCTTTCAGTTTAATCCTATAAATAATCTTACATGGTTAGTACTCCAATTGTTATTTTATGGATGAGGAAATTTAAGTATAGAGAGGTTAAGTAACTTGCCTAAATTCACAGAGCCCTAATGTTCAGTGGAGCTGCTTTAGAATCCAGGCTACACTTATAGATACTACTTTATCCCCATTTTTTTTTAATGTTCAAAAAAATACTTATTTATAAGAAACACAGTGGGGTAAGTTTATACTGAGAAATGCAGCAATAAATACAGTTGAAGAGAACAGAGCAACTCTACATTGATACACTGGCACGAACAGGAAGAGCAAACGCACCACCCAGACCTGAATGTCTGCAGCCCGATTTTGTACACGCTCCTTTAGAAACACCACCCTGAAAAGATCTTGTCAGTTTAGGTAAGAGAATGAGCCCACATATAATCACAAATGTACCCTGATCAGGACTTTATTTAAAAATTAGCAAACAGTACTGTAGAGACATTGATGTGTAAATTTCTAAAATGCTGCATCTTAAATTTAGTTGGTGAAGACAACATTTAGCTAGATACTAAACTGTAAAAAAAAAAAGCTTCCTATTGTTTGAAAATCGCATTTATTAAGTAGATTGTAAAAAAAAAAAAAAGGTCTTTGGGATGCCTGGGTGGCTCAGTTGGTTAAGTATCTCCCTTCAGGTCAGGTCATGATCCCAGGGTCCTGGGATCGAGTCCGGCGTCAGGCTCCTTGCTCAGTGAGGAGCCTGCTTCTCCCTCTGCCTGCCGCTCCCTCTGCTTGTGCTTTGTCTCTCTCTCTCTCTCTCTCAAATAAACAAAATCTTAAAAAAAAAAAAAAAGCATAGGTCTTTAATAAGAGAATTGGCTGTACAAGGGTACTCCCCTTTCACAGTATTCCTTTTTACTTCATATGGGAGTTACTGCTTCTGCTGTAGGATTGAATTGTTACAGCACTAAAAGGCAACTATTTAGGGAAGAGGCAGAAAAAGGAAAAGGGAATGTATGTAAGGCCATATTTCTTTTAGGTACAATAAGCATTCTAGTGTTTTAAGAAGACGAGATAAAAATTACTCAAGGCTAGCTTGGTTCTCACTGAATAAAAACAGTGGACTAAATACTGAGCTCCTCTGTGTCAATCTAATAATCAATGCCTTGGTCACCATATTGGTAATTTCTGGGGTGGTCATCTTGGTACTCTCCGTGATATTCATCTGGGTATTCTGCCTGATAATCACTGTCACTAATTTCAGCCCATTTTTTCCTGTTCCTTGGCTTCCATTGTGAATGACAGGTTCTGTGGGAGCAGCACAGTATTTGGGATCATATACTTGCTGCCCAAGCCCATACACACTCATTCCTTTTTGGGAAGCAACTTTGTTGGTTCCCATGTGTAGAGAGATTGTCGAGTTGTCCACTGGTTGTAATGTTAGCTTCTGATCAGAGGGATCTCTTCTGGTACCTGGTGCTAACATCCCCACCTGGCTGGCTCCTTTGTTGGTGCCCATCTGCAGACTAATTGTGGTCTGGTCAGAACGTTTGTCACTTTGCATTTTGGGATCATAAAGATGCCTCCTGGTCCCATAGGCCGTCATACCTGCCTGGCTGGTGCATTTGTTGGTTCCCATCTGCAAACCAGTTACACTTTGGCCAACTTTTAATTTTCTTTCATCAAAACGTCTTGTTGGTTTTTCATCATACTTAACTACAGTGACAATGGTTGTATGGAATCCTTTTGTTTTAGCCAGACCTGCCAGAGCCACCAGCATAGTCTGAACCTGGGTCATGTTTCCATTCTCAAAAAGATCATTTGCTTCAGATATGTCATGTGGCTTCATGCCATAAGCCTGAATAGCTTTAATAAAGTTGCCAATATTCTCCACCTGAGGCCAGTTTAACCAGGACTCATTAACCTTCTTCACTGAGCCTGGCTGTAGCTTGTTTATGAGCTCAAAGAGGATGATGCCATCTTTGAAGCCCTACTGAAAGTTGGTGCCAGTGCTCATGCCTGTCACCTCTTCTATCCAATTTTGAAGATCTTCTTCTGCCTGATGATCATAGTTGGAAGCAATCTTGTTCTTGACCTTGGCGGAGGGCCCTTTAAGAAGGGCCCTTGTTGAAGTGGGTCATGGTGGTTCAGGTGGCGGGAAGAGGCTGCCCTTGGGTCTAGGGCCTGGGGGTTTCTCGTACTCAGCTTCCCCGCTCCTGGCCCCGAGGAGCGGCCGCAGCAGGAGATGCTTGGAGCTCGCTCCCCTGGGTGGTGCAGGAGACTCCCCGATGTGGCGGCCGTGGTGGGTACGGGCGATGCTTTGGCAGCGCGGTCCGACTGGGTCCCACAGAACCTCCCGCTCCACTCCCCATTTTTTGTTTTAAGTGAGAAGCTTAGGGGGATTAATAAACTCATCAAAACTCCCATACCTTATAAGTGGCAGAGCTAGAATATGAACCTAGATTTGTCTGATTTCAAAAATGTGCTCTTAATTATCACACTATACTGCCTCTAGACTATTAAAAACAATAAGTACTTCTGATGTGGTGTTGTAGAATGGCTTGATTATACTTTAATACAAGTCACGTTGCTGTGCTCACTCATACATGAAAAATGACATTGTGCCTTGATTGCAGGGGTACCACGCTTTGACCACTGCTTGACACATGAACTTTACCTGTTGAATTGATAGAGAAGATGAACACCTTTCTGGATATCTAGCAGGATTCTTGACATTGCTGGGATTCCCAGTAGTGATGTTAATGTTAATGATCCCATTTCTGGTGATTCAGCAGGGTGACTTGCCTGCCCAAGATGTCAATAACTGGTGGGAGGCATGTGGTACTGGGGAAAGGACATGGCTGTGGGATGAGACAGCACTGTTTCTCCAGTTAATTCTAGCCCCCTCCCTGTTTATTGACGCCCCTTCCTAACCCTCTGGTTTTGCCCCATGTTCTTCCTGTAAGTGACTTCTCCCAGATGACTGACTTCTCTTAACTCTGCCGACATAGATTAAGGATAAGTATAGTATTTCAATCACCTACTTAGTAATGGGTGTGTTATATACTATGCCTATAAAGAGGGAAGTTTGCTGTGAAATTGTCCACTGCCAGCTAACCAGTAGGACTTAGGACATTTCTCAGTTTTAGGTTGTAGTCCCTGAATTCCTGAACTGAACTACTAAATCTTGATAAAGGAAGTATTTTATAGATATTTAATTCCCACAAAGGAATGTGAGCCCAGACTGATGATGATTTACTTTATTTTGCAGGAAGGATGCCAATTCTGCGCTGCTCAGTAACTACGAGGTAAATAGCTTTGAAGTGAACTATTGAATTTTCCTCTCTGGTAGTTTGCCCTTTGCTTCTGAAGATTATTGAATTAGTTTTAGTTAAAATGACTGAATTCATTTGGATTTTCCACTTTAAAATAGGACAGATGGCACCATCTGGTGGACCTTGGAATTATAAGCTTAGTAAATTATACATAGTAATTCAGGGAAGCTGGGAAGACTTTAGTTTATAGTGGGCAACCTCCCCCAGATCCCAAATATTTTAGATCTTCATTTGATGTGCCTTCATGGGATGGAAGGATCTACTTTGGAACTGTTTCTGTCTGCAACATTTTTCATTAAAATGCTTATGCCTTTTCCTAATTACTACTCTTTAACTATAAAATGCTTTTATATGTTATTATTTTGATCCTCATAATAGTCTCAAGTATTAACACTTTCGTTTTGAAAGTGACAGCTTAGTTGACGCACCATTGTGAATGATTTAGTATGAACTAGCAGATTTGGAATTTGAGGGCCTGGGGGTTGGGTTGCTCGAGAAAGGGAGGAAAAAATGAAAGAAGTTGGTGAGAGGGGAGATAATAACATTATTTTTGCTTACCTTCTAGTTTGCCTTTGTTTTGTTTGGTATTAGCAAAGCCATCTGATAGATTAACTCCAGGTATATAAAGAAGCATTCATACATTCACTGTCAATTTTTCATTTTCTAGAATCTAAATTCTTGAAGACTTTAGGAGATTTGAGTCTCCATTGTGTGATATAGAAAATAGAAAGTAGTGGAATTAACACAGTTGGCCGTACTCCTTCCTTAAATTGTTGCTACTGATAACAGGAAGGAAATGGTTGTTAGTCAAGCCATTGGCTTTTAGGAACTTCCTTGTCAGTTTGGATTCTGCTAAATGTTTGGGTGTTTTATCCAATGGGGAAATGTCGCATTAATTAGGTCACATGACACTATTTCTGAAAAAATAATGACAGGCAAGGGAGGGATTGTGTTATATCTAGTAATGGTTTATGAACCTATGCTTAACTTCCTTTAGTTCTCTGGCATAATCTCTAAAATAGGAAAGACATATCCTCCGCCCAGCCTCCTCAGCACTAACACGTATATGTTTTTCCCTTGTGGGGAAAGTTTACTTCTAAAGTTCTGTAGCATTTTTTTTCCCTTCTTCTTCTTTTTTTTTTTTTGTAAAATTTATGTTTATCACTTGCCTCATAATTTTTCTTTCTCAGAAATAAATTTACTAGATTTCATATTCGTGAAGCAGGATCCTGTTTTATTTTATTTTATTTATTTATTTTTTTTAAAGATTTTATTTATTTATTTGAGAGAGAGAGAGAGAGCACATGAGAGGGGGGAGGGTCAGAGGGAGAAGCAGACTCCCTGCTGAGCAGGGAGCCCGATGCGGGACTCGATCCTGGGACTCCAGGATCATGACCTGAGCTGAAGGCAGTCGCTTAACCAACTGAGCCACCCAGGTGCCCCAGGATCCTGTTTTAGAAAAAACTTATTTTTAGGAAAAAAATTTTTAACTGAGGCTCAGTTGACAGATAACATTAGTTTCAGGTGTACAGTGTAATGATTCAATATTTGTACATTGTGAAATTACCACAGTAAGTCTAGTTAACATCCATTACCATATATAAAGATTTTTTTTCTTGTGATGAGAACTTTTTAAGATTTACTCTCTTAGTAACTTTCAAATATTCAGTACAGTTTTACGGTAGTCGCCGTGCTGTACATTATTTCTTCATAATTTATTTTATAGCTAGGAATTTTTACCTTTTGACTCCCTTACTGATTTTGCCCACCCTCTACCTCCTGCCTCTGGCAGCCGTGAGTCTGTTCTCTATGTCTGTGAGCTTGTTTTTTTTTTTAAGATTTTATGTATTTATTTATTTGTTTATTTATCTATTTGAGAGAGAGCATATGCACATGCTAGCTGATGGAGGAGCAGAGGGAGAGGGACAAGCAGACTCTGTGCTGAGTGTGGAGCCCAGTGCAGGGCTTGATCCCACAACCCTGAGATGACCTGAGCTGAAATCAGGAGTCACACGCTTAACCGACTGAGCCATGCAGCACTCCCTAGTTTGGCTTTTATTTTGTTTTTAAGATTCCACATATAAGTGAGATCATACAGTATTTGTCTTTCTCTATCTGACTTATTTTACTTAGTGTAATACCCCAAGGTCCATCCATGTTGCAAATGGCAAGATTTCATTCTTTTTTATGGCCAAATAATATTCCATTGTATATATAAAACATATTTTTTTATTCATCTGTTAATGGACACCTAGGTTGTTTCCATATCTTGGCTATTGTAAATAATGCTGCTTTGAACATGGTGGTGCATATGTCTTTTGAGTTAGTGTTTTTATTTTATCTTGATAAAATACCCAGAAGTGGGATTGCTGAATCATATAGTAGTTTTATTTTTAACTTTTTGAGGAACCTCCATACTGTTTTCTATAGTGGTTGCATAAATTTACATTCCCAACAACAGTGCATAAGGGTTTCCTTTTCTTCTCATCCTTGCCAACACTTACTATTTCTTGTCTTTTAGATGTTAGCCATTTTAACAAGTGTGAAGTGATATCTCATTGTGTTGGGTTTTTTTTTTTTAAAGATTTTATTTATTTTTGACAGAGAGAGAGAGAGAGCACAAGCAGGGGGAACAGCAGAGGGAAAGGGAGAAGCAGACTCCCCGCTGAGCAGGGAGCCCGATGCAGGGCTTGATCCCAGGACCCCGGGATCATGACCTGAGCCGGAGGCAGATGCTTAACCGCCTGAGCCACCCAGGCACCCCATCACTGTGGTTTTGATTTGCATTTCCCTGATGATTAGTGATGTTGAGCATCTTTTTATGTGTCTTTTGGCCATCTGTATGTCTTCTTTTGAAAAGTGTTTTGGTCCTCTGCCCATTTTTTAATGAGATTGGTTTTTTGGTATTTAGTTCTGTAAGTTCTTTATATATTTTGAGTATTAACTCCTTATCAGATACATGATTTGCAGATATTTTCTCTCATATAGTAAGTTATGTATTCATTTTGCTGATGGTTTCCTTTGCTGTGCCTTTTAGTTTGATGTAGTCCCACTTTTTAATTTTTGCTTTTGTTGCCTTTACTTTTGGTGTTAAATTAAAAAAAAAATCACCAAAACCAATGTCAAGGAGCATACCTCCTGTGTTTTCTTCTAGGAGCTTTATGGTTTCACATCTTGCATTCAGTTCTTTAATTCATTTGAGTTCATTTTTGTGTGTGGTGTAAGATAGTGGTCCAGTTTTCCCAGCACCGTTTATTGAAGAGACTTTCTTTTCCCCATTGTATATTGTTGGCTCCTTTGTCAAAAATTAACTAACCACATATGTATGGGTTTATTTCTGGACTGTCTATTCTGTTCCATTGATTGATGTGTCTGTTCTTATGCCGATACAATACCATTTTGATTTCTTGGCTTTGTAATATAGTTTGAAATCAGGAAGCATGATGCCTCCAGCTTTGCTCTTCTTTCTCAAGATTACTTTGACTATTCAGGGTCTTTTATGGTTCCATAAAATTATAGGATTGTTTGTTCTATTTGTGAAGAATGCCATTGGAATTTTGATAGAGATTACACTGAATATGTAGATTGCTTTGGGTAATATGGACATTATTAATTCTTCTAATCCATGAGCATGGAATATCATTCCATTTATTTGTGTTTTCTGCAGTTTCTTTCATCAGTGTCTTATCCTGTAGGATATAGATCTTTCATTCCTAGGTTAAATTTATTCCTAGGTGTTTTATTCTTTTTGATGCAATTGTAAATGGGATTGTTTACTTAATTTCTCTTTCTGATAGTTCACTGTTATCATGTGACATGCAATAGATTTCTATATATTGATTTTGTATCCTTTAATTTTACTGAATTCATTTATTAGTTCAGTTTTTTGGTAGAGTCTTTAGGGTTTTCTGTATGTAGTATCATGTCATCTGCAAATAGTGACAGCTTTACCACTTTCTTTCCAATTTGGCTGCCTTGTATTTCTTTTCTTGCCTAATTGTGCTGACAAGGACTTCCAATACTGTGTTGAATAAAAGGGGCAAGAGTGGCATCTTTATCTTGGCCTGATCTAATAGGAAAAGCTTTCAGCTTTTCACTGTTAAGTATGATGTTAGCTGAGGGTTTGTCATATATGGCCTTTACACATTAATGTATGTTCCCTCTAAACCCAGTTTGTTGAGAGCTTTTATCATAAATTGGTGTGGAATTTTGGAAAATTCTTTGCATCTATTGAGATGATTGTATTTTAGGAAAATTTACTTTCAGATATACTCCGTATATTTTTGAGGTCAGAGGAGATCAGTGATATGGTATATGTTGATAAGGAAACACTTGAAATATCTTCAGTAAACTAATGAATTTGGATTATTTGATTTAGATAAAAGCATTTTCAAAATGTCAGCTGCTTCTCAGACTCATATTTGCTCTAATGCAAGAGTTAGGGGGAGGGTTTGTGAAAGAAAAGAGGTACTATCCTACTTATCCTTCAAAATCATTGACCTTGAAATAGATACATTTCTCACATTTGTTCATAAAAATATTTTATCACTTCCTAGGTGTTCCAGTTACTGACTGATCTGAAAGAGCAACGGAAAGAAAGTGGAAAGAACAAACACAGTTCTGGGCAACAGAACTTGAATACTATCACATATGAAGTAAGCCTATGTTTCTGGAGGAGCTACCCAAACTACCATTGAGGGGGGTTGGTTTATTCTGCAGATGACTAGCCACCAAATCATGACTACCTCTTACTTGATTAATGAGTAGTTTTACTGTAACCCAGTTTTTATTCTGTTTATACAAGTGGAAGGAGTTTGGCCAGTGGTGAGGGTTAGCCATTGATAAAGTTGGAGGGAATAGTCCAAAGACTGCCCTTAATTCTAACACCCATTTGCAAGTCAAGGATCCCTAAGACCACCCTTGGGTTCAGTAATTCACTGGAAGTACTCAGAACTCACTGAAGGCTATTGTATTCGTAGTTATAGTTTATTACACAAAAAAGATACAGATTAAAATTGCCCAAGGGAAAAAGCATATGGGGCAGATATTAGGAGAAATTCCAACTCAGAGCTTCTGTTGTCCTCTAATGTGGAGTCAGAACATGTTTCTCTCTTGAAATCGGTGTGTGATAATACATACAGAATATTTTCAACCAGGGGAGCTTAGCTGAACTTCAGTCCCGAATTTTTATTTGGGCTCTATCATATAGGTGTGATTGAATGATTGATTTCCTGTGTAGTTCATCTCAGCCTCTAGGTACATTGATCCAGAGCCCCTACCCTAAGTCACATTTTTAAGACTATTCAGTATGACCAAGGCCTCCAGACAGATACTCCTATTGAGTGTAACATTCCAAGGGTCTAGAGATTGCCTCCCAGAAAGCTGAGGGCAAAGACCAAACCGTATCTTTGGGCAAAGCCAAATTCTTTATTACACAGAAAGTAATGTTTTTTATTGTAAAAACCTTAGAAAGTACCACAAAGTATAAAGAAGAAAGCAAAAGTAGTTTACAATTTTAACATCTAGTTGACATTTTACTGTGTTTTCTCCCAACCTTATGCTTTATCCTTAAAAGAGTTTAAGCCATTATATTTGTTTTATGTGATGTTTGATTTTGTATCTGTCATTTTAATTTTTCTGTTATTTTCTTTCAAATCTGATTTGTCTCTACAAAGGATCTAGTTTTAATTATCTTTATCTCTCCAAAGACACAATTAAACCTGAATTAAGTTACTGTAATCCCTTTTAAGGAAATTAAGGGGTGTTTAGCACTTTTTGTCACCATTCCTCCCCATCCAGTTTTGTTCATCTAATTGTGTGTTTAAAGTCCTGTCATTCAGGGGTGCCTGGGTAGATCAGTCAGTTAAGCACCCCACTCTTGATTTCGTTCAGGTCATGATCTCAGGGTCCTGGGATCGAGCCCCGCATCAGGGTCCCTGCTCAGCAGGAAGCCTGCTTCTCCCTCTCCCACTCCCCCTGCTTGTGTTCTCTCTGTCAAATAAATAAATAAAATCTTAAAAACAAAACAAACTTTCTCCCTCTCCCTCTGCCTCCCCTGCCCCCAGCTTGTGCGTGCTCTCTCTCTCTCTCAAATCTCAAATAAATCTATCATTCATTTATTCACTTACATTCTTTTATGTTATACCATTCATCTCTTAAAAAAAAGAAAATGTTGGTAATGAGTTTTGTAGCCAAATTTCAAGCTGTCAAGTACTCTTACTACACACTTGAATCAGTTTAAACTCACTGCCACTCTGTTACATATTAAGTTCTTGCTTTTAATTCACAGTGCCTTAAGGAAACTTATTGTGGTGTTAAATGTTTTGAGACATTTTATGCCTGAGAATGTATTTCTAGTGTTCTTAATGTGAATGACACCTCATCTGAACACAGAGTTCTTGGGTTCAGCTTTCATTCTGCAAGTCTCTATAGGTATTACTTAGTCTGTTAGTGTTTGTTGTTACGGAGGAGTCTGAGACCAACCTGCTTTTTGCACTTGGGAGAGACGCTTAACTTAGATGCTTGAGGTTACTGTTTACTTTCCGGTTTGAAGTTCCTTTCAAGTTATGTCTAGGTGGGGTTGCCTTTTTAAAAAAAAAGTAAAAGCCTTTCATTTTGAGATAATTATAGTCTTGCAGAAGAGTTTTGCAGAAAGAAGATGGTGCTGAGAGTTCCCATATGCCCTTCTTTAGTTGTCCCTGATGTTAACATCTTATATAACCATGGCACAATTATCAAAACTAAGAAAAATTACACAAAGATCAAATTTTCTCAGTTGAGATCGAGCCCCACATTGGGCCTGCTTAAGATTCTTTCTCCCTCAGGGCACCTGGGTGGCTCAGTTGTTAAGCGTCTTTTCCATTAATGCTCTTTTTCTGTTCAAGGATACTGTTTTGTATTTAGTTACCATGTCTCCCCCAGTCTGTAATGGGTCCTTAGTCTTTCCTCATCTTCCATGCATGACCTTGACACTTCTGAAGAGTAATGGTCAAGTATTTTGTAGAATGTCACTCAATTTTGGTTTGTTTGATGTTTTCTCCTGACCAGACTGAAGTTACGGCTTTTGGGGAAGAATGCCACAGAAGAGATGTGCCCTTCTCATTGCATGGTACAGGGTACATGATATCAGTGTCTTCTTACTGAAGCTGTGAACTTTGATTACTTGGTTAAGATGGTATATGCCTGGTTTCTGTACTGTAAAGTTACTGGTTTTCCATTTCCATTTTGTATTATTTAGAAAGGAGTCGCCACATTCAGCCCATTCAAGGGGGATGGGATTAGGCTTCACCTCTTGAAGGGAAGGAGATCAAAGAATTTGAGGACATGTATTAAAACCATCACAGTAATTAATAAATATTTTGAGAAGAATGCTTTGAGGCTATGCAAATATCCCACTAGTAAAGCTTTTAGTATTAATTTTAGTATTCATTGGTATGTCTTTCCTGCAGTAATTATTACTATGGTTCAATTCCCTAATTGTGATTTATTTCCCTCATTCCTTCCACATTTAACACAGAATTCTTCTATAAGAAACACTTGTTTCTTCTCATGCTTTTATTTACTTATATCCATATGGACTGGTGACTATTTTATTCTTTGGGTTCCCTGTTTTTATTTTCTATTTTATTTTATTTTTTTGAGTTTTCAAACTTCTTTTAATCCGTGTTTATTTCCTTTTTTAATTTAAATTCAGATAATTAACATATAATGTAATATTGGTTTCAGAGAGGTACAGGTGTATGATTCATCAGTCATATAATAGACAGTGCTCATTACATCTCATGCCCTCCTTAATGTCCATCACCCAGTTACCCCATCCCTCCACCCCCCTCTCCCCCAGCAACCCTCAGTTTGTTTCCTATGATTAAGAGTCTCTTGTGGTTTGTCTCCCTCTCTGGTTTCATCTTGTTTTATTTTTTCCTCTCTCCCCCTATGATCCTTTGTTTTGTTTCTTAAATTCTACATATCAGTAAGATCATATGATAATTATCTTTCTCTGATTGACTTATTTCGCTTAGCATAATACCCCTCTAGTTCCATCCATGTCATTGCAAATGGCAAGATTTCATCTTTTTGATGGCTGAGTCCATTATATATATGTATGTATATATACATATATATGTATCACTAAAAAAATTGTCTGAAGTATAACACAATTGTCAGATTGAGTTTTTCCTTTTTTTTTTTTTTTTAAGATTTTATTTATTTATTTGACAGAGAGAGACACAAGCAGGGGGAGGGGAGAGGGAGAAGCAGGCTTCCCGCGGAGCAGGGAGCCGGATGTGGGGCTACATCCCAGGACCCTGAGATCATGACCTGAGCCGAAGGCAGACACTTAACGACTGAGCCACCCAGGTGCCCTGAGTTTTTCCTTTTTCTTTTTTAAGATCAGAAAAGCTTTCTTGTAGAAAGTCATTCATTATTCTTCCTATTTTAGCCACTGGTTTTCTTTTTGAGGAATTCCCATTATATGAAGATTGACTCTCCTGAAGGCATTTGTTTTATAGAAGATTTTTTTTTTTAAGATTTATTTATTTGAGAGAGAGAGCAGGCAGGTACATAGGGGGAGGGGTGCAACGGGGGAGGGAGAGGGACAAGCAGACTTCATGCTGAGCGTGGAGCCCTATGCAGGGCTTGATCCCATGACCTTGAGATCATGACCTGAGCCGAAATAAAGAGTCAGATGCTCCAACTGACTGAGCCACACAGGTGCCCTTTTATAGAAGATTTTTGAAATAAAATTTTAGAATACTAAATTATAGCCATTATCTTCCCTTTTTCTCATTCAGGTTTTTTTGCCTTATGCTTACTTTTTCTCTTTTTTTTGGGTAGACATTAAAATATATATCAAAAACACCATGCAGGCACCAGAGTCCTGAGATTGTTAGAGAATTTCTCACAGCAATGAAAAGCCACAAGTTGACCAAGTAAGTAAAAAATATTTTTTTAATTTTTAATTTAAATTCAATTTAGTTAACATATAGTATATTATTAGTTTCAGGGGTAGAATTTAGTGACTCATCAGTTGCATATAACACCCAATGCTCATTACATCAAGTGCCCTCCTTAATGCCCATCATCCAGTTACCCCATCCACCCACCCACCTCCCCTCCAGCAACCCTTAGTTTGTTTCCTACAGTTAAGAATCCCTTATGGTTTGCCTCCCTCTCTGTTTTTATCTTATTTTATTTTTCCTTCCCTTCCCCTATGTTCATCTGTTTTGTTTCCTAAAATCCACATAGGAGTGAAATCATATGGCTTTGTCTTTCTCTAACTTATGTCACTTAGCATAATACCCTCTAATTCCATCCATGTCGTTGCAAATGGCAAGATTTCATTCTTTTTGATGGCTGAGTAATATTCCTGTGTGTGTGTGTGTGTGTGTGTGTGTGTGTGTGTGTGTGTGTGTGTGTATGTACGTGTACCACACCTTTATCCATTCATCTGTCGATGGACATCTAGGCTCTTTCCAGATTTTGGCTATTGTGGACATTGCTGCTGTAAACATTGGGGTGCATGTGCCCTTACAAATCATTGTAGTAGAAATTATTTTAAGTAGGAAAAGTGTGTCACACATAATGAAAATGATAAACCATCCTCAGCAATGGTATATTTCTATTTCATTGGGTTTTGAATTATAATTAACACATAGTGCCTTTTAAAGTAGGATTATGGTATTGTGGATAAGACAACTGAGACTTAGACACAAGGATCCTTCTAGAGCCAGAAACAGAATTTATTGGGATTTTTTAAATCATAAAGTCTTTTTGGATTTTTTTTTTTTTTTTTTTGAGTCCCAGTTCTATGACCTGCCCCATAACCCCTTTACAGCACTCAGGCCAAATTTGTTGAAAATGGGGGTCACAAATTAAAGTGATCTTTATAAAGTTGACCAATTAAGTCATTTGAAATTTGTGTTTACTTGGGACAAAAATGGCTTGTTAATATTCTGTCTTCTCTTTTAGAGCTTGATTACTTTTCCTGGTGACTTTCTTGAATAAGTTAAGCTTATAGGAATTAAAAACATCATTGAGAATTAGATTAAGAGTGGTGCCTGGGTTGCTCAGTTGGTTAAGCATCTACCTTTGGCTCAGGTCATGATCCAAAGGTCCTGAGATCGAGCCCCACATTGGGCTCCCTGCTCAGTGGCGAGCCTGCTTCTCCCTCTCCCTCTGTAGCTCCCACTACTTGTGCTCTCTCTCTCTCTGTCAAATAAATAAAATATATATATATATTTTTAAAGAATTAGGTTAAGAGTTTACATGAGAAGAACACTGGCTCTTGTCTTTTAGAGTTAATACAGAGCTGATAAATCCCAAAAGCTTCTGTCATTCATTCAGGATAATTAATTTTCTTTTGAAGGAAACACTGGTATTATTTCAGACACACAGCTGATACACTATCAATAAACTAAGTGTACTTCTCTTGCCTCTCTTATCCAAATGAACTCTGAAAGCAAACATCTTTCAAGTGTGTGTGTGTGTGTGTGTGTGTGTGTGTATGTGTGTTTTACTTTTGGTAAAATTTATCATCTTAACCACTTTTAAGTGCCCAATTCATTAGTGTTAAATATATTCACATGTTGTACAACTAATATCCAGAAGTTTTTAATCTTCCAAAACTGAAACTCCTGTATACCAGTTAACTCCCATTTCCCCCTCACCCCAACCCCTGACAGCGACCATTCTATTTTGTTTGTATGAATTTGATTACTCTAGACTAAGTGGAAGCATATAGTATGTCTTTTTTATAAAAGTGAATATTGTTTAATATTGTTATTTTTTGTTTTACTATTTAAATCATTTTTAAAATTTTTTTAGAAGATTTTATTTATTTATTTGACAGAGAGAGAGACAGCGAGAGAGGGAACACAAGCAGGGGGAGTGGGAGAGGGAGAAGCAGGCTTCCCACGGAGCAGGGAGCCCGACGCGGGGCTTGATCCCAGGATCCTGGGATCATGACCTGAGCCGAAGGCAGATGCTTAACGACTGAGCCACCCAGGCGCCCCCCATTTAAATCATTTTGAAGTGTGCAGTTCATGAGGTATATTCACATTGTTGTACAACCATCACTGCCATCTACTCACAGAACATTTTTCATCTTGCAGTATTGAAACTTTGCACTGGTTAAATAATGACTCTCCACATTCCCTACCTTCTGGCCTGGTAACCACCAATCTGCTTTCTCTCATGAGCTCTGAGTACCTTTTTGAGGGGATCATATAGTATTTGTCCTTTTATGACTGGCTAATTTCATTTACCATAATGTCTGCAAGGTTCGTCCCTATTGTAGCATGTGTCAAATTTTCCTTCCTTTTGAACACTGCATGGTATTTTATATATCCATTTATCTATGGATATATAGCTGAGTTGTTTTCACCTTTTAGCTGTTGTGCATAATGATGTTGCTGTAAACATGAGTAGACAAATATCTCTTTGAAGACTCAGTGTTCAATTCTTTGGAGTATGTACCCAGAAGGCAAATTGCTATTTTTAACTTTTTTTTTTTTTTTTTTAAGATTTTATTGATTTATTTGACAGAGAGAGACACAGCGAGAGAGGGAACACAAGCAGGGGGAGTGGGAGAGTGAGAAGCAGGCTCCCCGCCGAGCAGGAGCCCGATGCGGGGCTCGATCCCAGGACTCTGGGATCATGACCTGAGCCGAAGGCAGAGGCTTAACTGACTGAGCCACCCAGGCGCCCCTATTTTTAACTTTTTGTGGAACTGCCATACTGTTTTCCATAGTGACTACACCATTACTTATCCACAAGCAGTGCATGAGGGTTCCAGTGTCTCCACATCCTTGTCAACACTTGTTTTTTGTTTTTTTGGTAATAGCCATCTTAATGGGTGTGAAGCAGTATCATTGTGGTTTTGTTTTGCATTTGTTTGGTGATGTCAATCATATTTGCAAAAGTTTGTGTGAAATTTTGAAGTCCAACTGTGTATTTCTCTTTTGTTATCTGTGCATTTGTGTCTGTCTAAGAAATTATTGTCAAATCCAATGTCATAGAACTTTTCTACTATAGGTGTTTTTCGAGAGTTTTATACTTTTATGTCTTACGTTTAGATGTTAGATCCATTTTGAATTAATTTTTGTGTGTGGTGTAAAATAAGGATTCACCTTCATTCTTTTACATGTAGATACTCAGTTTTCCCACCACAGTTTGTTGAAAAGATTGTCCTTACCCATTGAATAATGTTGACACCCTTGTCAAAAATCATTTGACCATATATGCGAGAGTTTATTTCTGTTCCATTGGGCTGCATGTCTATCTTTATGCTAATATTACACTGTTTTGATTGCTGTAGTTTTGTAGTAAGTTTTGAAATCAAGAAATGTGACACCTCCAGCTGGATTCCTTTTTAAGATTGTTTGGGTTATTTAAGGTCCCTTGGTATTTTTGTATGGTTTTATATTTCTGCAAAAAATGCTATTGGGATTTTGATAGGGATTATGTTCAATCTGTAGTTTGCTGTGGATAAGTATGGACATCTTAACAATGTTAAGTTTTGCAGTCCCCAAACATGGGATGTCTTTCCGTTTGTGTCTTCTTTAATTTCTTTCAGCAGTATTTTATAGTCTTCGGTGTACAAGTCTTTCACCTCCTTGGTTAAGTTTATTCCTAAGTATTTAATTTTTTTCAGTGCTATTGTAAATGGAATTGTTTTCTTAATTTCTTTTCCAGATTGTTCATTGTTAGTGTATAGAAACAACTGATTTTCATGTGTTGATTTTATATCCTGTAACTTTGCTAAAATTGTGTATCAGTTCTAACATTGTGGAATCTTTAGGTTTTTCTACCTACAACATAATGTTGTCTGTGAACAGAGATAATTTTACTTCTTCTTTTCCAATATGCATGCTTTTATTTCTTTTTCTTATTTAATTCCTCTGGCTAGGACTTCTGGTAGCTTTGTTGAATAGAAGTGGTGAAAGAAGGCATCCTTCTCATGTTTTAGCCTTTCACCACTACGGAGGTGTTGGCTGTGGGTTTTTCATATATGGCCTTTGTTATGTTGAGGTAGGTTCCTTATATTCCAAGTTTTTTGAGTATTTTTATCATGAAAGGGTATGAATTTTATCACAGGCTTTTTCTGCAACAACTGAGATGATTAGGTGGGGCTTTTTCCTTCATTTGTTAATGTGTTATATTACATTGATTTTCACGTGTTGAACAGTTCTTGCATTCCTTGAATTAGTTCGAATTGGTCATTGTGTGTAATCCCTTAATAGGCTGGTTAGGTTAATATTTTGTTGTAGATTTTGCAGCAATATAAGAGCTAGCGGTCTGTAGTTTTCTTGTAGTGTCTTTGTCGGGCTTTGGTATCAGGGCAGTCTTGGCCTCATAAAATGAGTTAGAAAGTGTTCCCTCTGCTTTAATATTTTGGAAGACTTTGAGAAAATTTGGTGTTAATTCTTGGTTGAATGTTTGCTAGAATTCGCCTGTGAAACATCTGGTCCTGGACTTTTCTCTTTTTTTTCAGATTTTAGATTACTGACTAAATCTCCTTATTACTTATAGGTCTATTCAGATTTTCTGTTTCCTCCTCATCCAGTCTTAGTAACTTGTGTGTATCTGGGACTATACATATGTATTTCTGAAGGAAGATTATTTATTTATGTGTTGCCCAAAGTCATTCTTTTTTTTTTTTTAAGATTTTATTTATTTATTTGACAGAGAGACAGCGAGAGAGGGAACACAAGCAGGGGGAGTGGGAGAGGGAGAAGCAGGCTTCCCGCGGAGCAGGGAGCCCGATGCGGGGCTCGATCCCAGGACCTGGAATCATGACCTGAGCCGAAGGCAGACGCTTAACGACTGAGCCACCCAGGCGCCCCTGCCCAAAGTCATTCTTATTCTTTGGTATATTAGAAGCTTTAAGGAGGGTTCACTTTAATGTTAGGGTGGATCATAGAAGATCTTCCTTATCGGAAACCAGTATAAATTATATCAGATTGAACTGGGAAAGTTTCATACCTCCACCTCGCAATGATAGTAACTTCCATTTATTGAGTCCATTTAGTGTTCTGTGCATTTAACATTCTCATTTAATTTTATTTCTCACAGCGGCCTAATGTAGAGTCTACTGCAAATGGGGATATTTGAGTTCATTACTTCAGGTTTCTAGTTTAACTTTTTCCCTTTTGGCTGTCTTTGCTTTTGATTCCTGAATGATAAAGCACTATTATTCTACCTGTTATGATGACATCATTTCATCCTGACTGACCCAAGTAAATCAGTCTGTTACCTCTTGAGTTCTCAGTTTTTCTCCAAACACTTTTAGTGGGGTAGGGGTGTAGTCAGTTGAAATAGTTAGTTTAGTCTAAATGCTTTTTGACCATTAAACCTTTAATACTGATAAAACAGACTTGAAGCACGTTGTGTTTACAATGAAAAGAGCAGTAGCTGAATCCTCACTAGTGTAGCTTTGTTGCCTGCCTTTGGTACAACCTTTATGGTTAATATTTGTGGTGTTTGAAGTAGTGAGGGATGGCTAGTCTTCTTTAATAGCTGAAAATCATTTTAAGAAATGCACATAATCAAGTGCTTCAGAAATTGGAAGATAGCTCTGAGAATAGGCTAACTTCCAATGGAAGTGTTTCTATAGGAAATGAGGGAAATGGAAGGTGAGAAGAGCATTAGGAGAAGTGAGGTTTTGGCTGTTTTATACACACTGACTCACTTAATCCTGATAGCCAACGCAGTGTTGTACAGATGAGTGAAGTGAGGCTCAGAGAAGTTCCATACCTGCCCCAAATCAAGCACAGAGTAAGGGGTAACCCAGTAGTGAATTATTCCAGCTTACCCAAAGTTTCATGTTGTTTTTCTGAGAAAGTTGGTTAGTGTGTGTATCAAGATAGTGGACCCAGTGGGCCCTTTGGTTCTCCTTACTTGGGCATTGACAAGGAACTTTTTCTTCTGGGGAAAAGAACAGCTATTCTCTTCCAATATCCAGGCAAGAGAATTTTTCACTCCCAGAAGTCTTAGAGTCAACGTTGGACTCATATAAATATTTCTTTTAAAATGATTTATCATGGGGGCGCCTGGGTGGCCAGTCGTTGAGTGTGTGCCTTTGGCACAGGTCATGATCCCAGAGTCCTGGGATCAAGCCCCGCATTGGGCTCCCTGCTCAGCGGGGAGCCTGCTTCCTCCTCTCCCACTCCCCCTGCTTGTGTTCCCTCCCTCTCTCTCTGTCAAATAAATAAATAAAAATCTTAAAAAAAAAAAAAGATTTATCATGTCATTAATATACAAGCAGTTCATGTGTATTGTAGAACAGTTCCGTTACCCCCAGAAGTAACCTCATTCTATCTTTTGTAATTAATCCCTTCCCCTGTGCCCAGTGCTTGGCAACTGATCTGTTTTCTCTTCCTATAGTTTTGCCCTTTCCAGAAAATCATATAAATGGAATCATACAGTATATAGCCTTTTGAGTGTGTCTTCTTTCCACTTACATACTGCATTTGTGATTTATCCACATTGTTGTGTATTATTCCTTTTTATTGCTGAGTAGTGTTCCACTATATGGATGTACCACAGTTTGTTTATTCACTCATCAGTTGAAAGACATTGAGATGTTTCCAGCTTTTGGCAATTATGCATAAAGCTACTGTAAGCACCTCATAAAGTTTTGTGTGAGAATAAGTTTAACTCTGTAAGAAATTGCCGAACTCTTTTCTAAAGTGACTGCCGCATTTTGCTTTCTCTCTGGCAATGTAAGAGAGTTCCACTTACTCCATATCCTCACTGGTACTTGGTATTTTTAGTAATTTTTATTTTGCTGTTATATTGGTTTGAAGGGGTATCTCATTGTGGGTTTGTTTTTGTTTTTTTTAAGATTTATTTATTTGAGAGAGAGAGAGAGAGGGAGAGAGCGAGCATGCACGCAAGGGGAGGGTCAGAGGGAGAGAATCCCCAAGCAGACTCCCTGCTGAGTGCAGAGCCCAACACACGGCTCAGTTTTCCCACCAATGAGATCACAACCCAAGCCAAAATCAAGAGTCAGACATTTAACTGACTGAGCCACAGGCAGTGGTTTTTAATTACATTTCCTTAATAATGAATAATGTGGAGCATTTTCTTGTTCTTATTTCATTTATCTTCTTGGATGAAGTGTCTGTTTAAATATTTTGCCCATTATTTTATTGTTTTTTTAATTGCATAGTTTTAAGAATTCTTTATATATTCTGAATATAAGTCCTTTGTTCAGCATGTAATTTGCAGATATTTTCTCCAATTTGTGGTTTGTCTTTTCATTCTCTCTTTTTTAAAGATTTTATTTATTTATTTGAGAGAGAGAAATCACAAGCAGGGGGAGAAGAGGAGAGGGAGAAGTAGCCTCCCCGCTGATCAGGGAGCCCAATGCAGGGCTCCTTCCCAGGACCCTGAGATCATAACCTGAGCCAAATGCAGATGCCCAACTGACTGAGCCACCCAGATGCCCCTGTGTTTTCATTCTCTTAACACTTTCTCAGAGCAGAAGGTTTTGATGGAGTCAAATTTATCTTTTCTTTTTTGTCTTATGCATCCTGCCTTTAACGTTTTATGCAAAAATTCTGCCATATCCAAGGAAGATTTTTCTCATATATTTTCTTCTAGAAATAATCCATTTTGAGTTGATATTGAGGGTATGTTGTGAGATAAAGGTTGAGATTCTTTGTGTGTGTGTGTGTAGATTTCAGTGTTCCAGTACCATTTGTTGAAAACACCATCCTTTCTTTGTTGAATTGCCTTTGCTGTTTTATAAGAAATCTGTTGATTCTGTTACTTCATTCTGTATTATTCTTTTGATCTGTGTGTCTGTTTTTCTGTCAGTACCACTCTGTCTTGATCACTGCAGTTTCATAGTAAGTGTGAAATCAAATAGTAAAAGTTCTTCAACTTTGTTCTTTTTCAAAATTGTTTGGCTTTTCTAGTTCCTTTGCCTTTTTATATAAAAATTTTTAAAGATCTGTTTATTTTAGAGAGAGCAAGAGTGAGCGGGGGCAGGGGAAGGACCGAGGGAGAGAATCTCCAGCAGACTCCCTGCTGAGCAAGGAGCCTGATGTGGGGCTCAGTCCCACAACCCTGAGATCATGACCTCAGCCAAATCCAAGAATTGGACGCTTAACCGACTGAGCCACCCAGGCGCCCCTTATTGTAAATTTTTTAATCAGCATCTAGAACAGATCCTGCTGTTTGGGATTTCATTACATCTATAGATCAGTTTTTGGGGAGAAATGATATCTTATCAATATCGAGTCTTCTAATCCATGAAAACAGTGTATCTCTCCACTTATTTAGGACTTTAATTTCTTTCATCCCTGTTTTTGTAGTTCAGCATACAGGTTATGCACAGTTTGTTAAATTTATATCCGTGAATTTAACAATTTTTGGTACTATTGTAAATAGCACTGATTTCCAGATGTTTGTTGCTAATATAGAGAAATACAGCTAATTTGTCTATATTGATCCTATGCTGTACAGCCTTTCTAAATCCATTTACTAATACCAGGAGCTTTTCTTAGTATGTTCCTTGTGATTTTTCTATGTAGGCATAGTATTTGTGAATACAGAATGTTAAATTTTTTTCAAATCTTTTTGCCTTCATTTCTTTTTCCTGTCTCATGTTCTGGCTAGGACCATGATGTTGATGTATGATGTTCAATAGGAGTGGTAAGAGCAGACATTTTTACCTTGTTCCTGATGTTAGGGGAAGAAGGCTTTCAGTTAATTTACCAGGAAGTATGTTAGCTTAGGTTTTTCATGAATGCCCTTTACCAGGTTTAGGAAGTTCAGTTTGCTGAGATTTTTATCATGACTGGATGTTGATTGTGTCATTTGCTTTTTCTGTGTCTCTTGAGGTGTTCATATGGTTCTTGTTCCTTTAGTCTTTTTGAGGCACCTGGCTGGCTTAGTCCAGTGGAGCATGCAGCTCTTGATCTCGGGGTTGTGAGTTGAAGCCTCATGTTGGGTGTAGAGATTACTTACAAAAATGTAATTAAAAAAATGTGTCTTTTTGCCCGTATCTTTGTGTATTTTGCTTAGTGATAACAATCTGCATACCTAATCATTTACAGTCCAGATAGAGTTAACATTTTACCACTAAGTAAAATATAGGTAAGTCCCTTAACTTCTCCTTTTTATGTTATAATTGTCATATTTATTAGATCTATATCATTGAAAAAGTATTTAGCAGTGTTTTAACTTTTACTTTATATACTTTTACATATTTTAAAGAATTTAGGATAAAAATAGTTTTTTATGTTTACCCAGATTTTTACCACTCATTTTGCTCTTTTTTTTTTTAAGATTTTATTTTATTTATTTATTTATTTGACAGAGAGAGAGAGAGAGAGCGAGGCAGGCAGAGGGAGAGGGAGAAGCAGGTTCCCCATTGAGCAAAGAGCCCAATGCAGGACTCAATCCCAGGACCCTGGGATCATGACCCAAGCCGAAGGCAGATGCTTAACTGACTGAGCCACCCCGGTGCCCCTTGCTCTTCTTTCTGAAGTTCCATGTTTACTTCCTATCATTTACTTTAGCCTGAAAAACTTTCATTAGCATTTCTTTTAGAACAGGTCTGCTGGCTACAAGTTTCCTTGGTTTTCTTTCAACTGAGATTGTTATTTTCTTTCATTCCTGAAGGATAGTGTCAGAGGTTGATTGGTCTTTTCTTTCAGCACTTTAAAGATGTTACTTCAGTGTCTTCTAACTGCCATGGTTTCTGATGAGTAATCTGGTCATGCAGTGTGTTATGTGTTATTTTCTTCTAGCTGCTTTCAGTATTTTTTCTTCTCTCTGGTCTTCAAAAGTCTGATTAGAATTTTGTTTTTCAGTTTACCTTTGCTGAGCTTCTTGATTATGTAAATTTTTGTTTCTTACTAAATTTGTGAAGCTTTGGACCATTATTTTGAAATAATTTTTTCTGCCCCAGTCTCTTTTCTTTCTGGAACTCCAAAGACAACTGTTAGAACTTTAATAGTTCTATCGGTC
The DNA here is from genome assembly GCF_964656455.1 of Halichoerus grypus. Taxonomy (NCBI): domain Eukaryota; kingdom Metazoa; phylum Chordata; class Mammalia; order Carnivora; family Phocidae; genus Halichoerus; species Halichoerus grypus. The sequence continues at coordinate 15,278,367 of NC_135717.1, read as the reverse complement.
CCCAAGGCTCTGTTCTCTCTTTATTTTTTTTAGACAAACTTTTTTTTTTTTTAAAGATTTTATTTATTTATTTGACAGAGAGAGACACAGTGAGAGAGGGAACACAAGCAGTGGGGGTGGGAGAGGGAGAAGCGAAGCAGGCTTCCCACTGAGCAGGGAGCCCAATGCGGGGGTCGATCCCAGGCCCCTGGGATCATGACCTGAGCCGAAGGCAGACGACTGAGCCACCCAGGCTCCCCTAGACAAACTTTTTTATTAACATTTCCCAAACAATCTATATGGTTGTCACTCTTAGTTCCTTAATTGGAACATGTTGGACCCTGTTGACACAAAAAGCTTTGGATAATGAGACACAAGTAGGGGATCAGGCACCTGGGGAAAGGAGTGGGAAGAAAGAAAACGATGCATCACTTTTCCTCTAGATCTACTTTTTTTTTTTTTTTAAGATTTATTTATTTGAGAGAGCAGGGAGGGGCAGAGGGAGAGAATCTTTCAAGCACACTCTCTGCTGAGCGTGGAGCCCGATGTGGGGCTCGGTCTCACAGCCCATGAGACCATGGTCCCAGCCTAAACCAAGAGTTGGACACTGAACTGACTGAACCACCTAGGCACACCTTCTCTAGATCTACTTTGATTGTCACATGCAGTTTCATCTAGATGGCACCTTGTCACATGACTGTATTTCTTCCAATCCATGGCTCCTCTGTAGGCTGTTTATCAGTAAACACCACAGAGCAGTTCTGTTTAGTGGAACCTTCTGCAGTGATAGAAATATTCCTCTGGTCTGTCCTATACAGTAGCTTCTAGCCACATGCAGCTGTTGATCATTTGAAATATGACTCGTGCAAAGGAGGAACTGCATTTTTAGTTTAATTTAATTTTATTATTTTTTAAAGATTTTATTAATTTATTTGACAGAGCGAGAGAAAGCACAAGCAGGGAGAGCAGGGGAGGGAGAAGCCGGCTCCCTGCTGAGCAGGGAGCCCGATGCGGGGCTGGATCCCATGACCCTGGGATCATGACCTGAGCCGAAGGCAGATGCTTAACGACTGAGACATCCAGGCGCTCCAGTTTTAGTTAATTTTAATTAAATTTAAGTATTAGTAGCCATATCTAGTCAGTGGCTGGCATTTGGGCAGTGCCATTTTATAATACTTCCTTTTAATTGACTTTATCTCAGAAGCCATAGGCAAAATTCAGTGGCCCTTACAAGTCCTTTGCTGAGTGATTCTGAAGCTTGATACACTGAATTTATCCTGGGGGAAAGGTGGAAAGGCCATCCTCCGATTTGGCAGCTCCTCTTATGCCACCTGTATTCTCCCCACCCTCCTGTGGTGGCTGAGGGTGCTTCTAGCAGCATTGCAACTCTTGAGTCATCAGGCCTTGTCTTTGAAACCTCAGAACTGAGTATCTGGTTAGTTGGGATTCCCAGAAATGTCTGTCACATCAGAGCAGCTGATTCTACCTGAATGAGCCTGTTGGCTGGTTTCTTACTGAGAGGTGAGAGAGTCTGAGAACTTGGTGCCAAAGGCCTTTAGAATCATAAAACCCAATGTCTCCCAGATGTGATACAGGTAATGCCATGGTGTGTGAGATGATTCTAGGTAGTACAATAATATATCTTGATGTGCTATTTTAATTTCATTAGTTAAACTTACTTTAATGTGTACTCTTGAGTTAATATTTGCATGGTATATCATTCTCTGTTTCCTTTGTCTTTTATGATGCTACCTATACCCATTCAATGATACAGTCTGGGAAATGGCATGGGGAGAGTAGATCAGTTTTTTCCCCCCAATTTTTTATTGTGGTAAAATGCATGTAACAAATTTACCATTTGAACCATTTTTTAAAAAGATTTATTTATTTATTTTAGAGGTGGGGAAGGGGCAGAAGGAGAGAGAGAATTCCAAGCAGACTCCCTGTTGGGTGTAGAACCTGACATGGGACTCAGTCTCAAGACCCTGAGATCATGACCTGAGCTGAAATCAGAGTCAGACGTTTAATGACTGAGCCCACCAGGCGCCCCTTAACCATCTTTAAATGAATGTTTGGTGTATTAAATACATTCATAATAACTCTTTTCATCTTGTAAACCTGAAATGCTATAACCTATTAAACAGTAATTCCCCATTTCCCCCATCCACCTCCCTCAGCCTCTGGTTTAACATCCCAAAGATATAACACTCTAATTTGAATTTATACTAGTTTAGCTTCAATAACAAATACAAAAACTCTGCTCTGTTACAGCTTCATCCCCCTCCTTTCAGTTGCTGATATAACAGAATTACATCTTTGTACATTGTGTGCCCCAAAACATAACTCAAAAATATTTTAAATTATCTTAAATTATGTAGAAAGCAAAAAGAAGAGTTACAAGCTGCTATTACAATGATACTAGCTTTTATAATTGCCCACGTGCGGGGGCGCCCAGGTGGCTCAGATGGTTAAGCGTCTGCCTTCGGCTCAGGTCATGGTCCCAGGGTCCTGGGATCAAGTTCCGCGTCGGGCTCCCTGCTCAGCAGGAAGCCTGCTTCTCCTTCTCCCTCTACTGCTCCCCCTGCTTGTACTCTCTCGCTCTCTCTGTTGAATAAATAAATAAAATCTTAAAAAAACATACAGCTTCAATTTACTGTCTAGTATCCTTTCATTTCATACTGCACAACACTGTTGAGTGTTGCTTCCAGGATAGGTCTAGTGGTAACAAACTCCCTCAGCTTTTGTTTACCTGGAAATGTCTTAATTTTTTCTTCAGTTTCAAACAATAGTTTTTTCTGGAAGTAGGATTCTTGCTTGAGTGTTCTTTTTCTTTTAGCACTTGGAATATTTTGGCCCACTGCCTTCTGGCCTTCAAAGTTTCTGATTAGAAATCTGCTGGCAATCTTAATGAGGATCCCTTGATATGACAGATTACTTCCCACTTGCTTCTTTCAAGATTCTGTCATTGTCTTCTAAAAGTTTGATTATAATGTGTCTGTGTGGGTCTCTTTGAGTTCATCTTGGAGTTCATTGAGCTTCTTGGATGTTTGTTTTCAAGTCTTCCATCAAATTTGGGACGTTTTCAGCCTTTTCTTCTTCAGTTATTTTCTCTCCCCCACCCTTCCCTCTTTTTCCTTCTGGGGCTCCCAAAATGCCTATGTTGGTCCACTTCATAGTGTTGCACAGATCCCTTAGGTTCTGTTTACTTTTCTTCAGTCTTTTTTGTTTCTGTTCCTCAGATTCAATAATTTCCATTGTCCTGTCTTGAAGTTTGCTGATTCTTTCTTTTGCCTTGAATGGGCCATACTTTTTCTGGTTCTTTGTATACGTTGTAATTTTTCGTTGAAAACTGGACATTCTTTGGGTCATTACAGAAATCAGATTCTCTTCCTTCCCCAGGATTTGCTGTTTTTTGGTGTTGTTTTGTTTGTTTATTTGTTTGCTTACTCATTTTTGTATTGTTGTAGGCTGTCCTGTGCCAGGGATCAGTGTGAGGTATAAACTCAAGGTCTGTCAGATCTGTTCTGAGCCTGCCCTTTCCCTAGGCATGCACAGTTACTTTCTGATTTTCCCTGAATATGAAGTTGTTTTAGAGTGTTCTAGCCTTTAGTATCTGCGCTTTAGGAAAGAAGGGGAAAATGAAGAGTGGCAAAAAAAGGACCCTGGCCTTTTAAATCTTCCCATAGTCACTTGAGCTGTAGTGAGGGGCTTGTGGCACGGGGGAAAGTGCAGCAGTGGCCACTGCCCTTTCCCTGCACCTCTCATCAGAAACAGCAACAGTGATTAGGGCACAGGCCTTTGGGAGGACAGGTTCTTTTTTTGCCCTCTCTGGCTTCAGGAAGCTGTATGCAAGCTGCTTCGGGAACATGTGCACAGCTGCCTACAAATGGAATTGGAGGATGGTATACTAAAATTGACCAAAACTAACTTTAGTTTACCTTCCAAGCCTTACCCTGAAAGTTGCAGGCCTTTAAGAGGCTCTAGAATTCCAAAATAGTTACATCAGACAGACTCTATCAGTGCAGTTATGATCTAGATGGAGAGACAGATTCCTGGTGCCTTCTACTTTGCCACTTTTCCAGAATCTTCTCTGTTCTTTTTCCTTTTTTTTTTTAAATTAAGACTTTATATTTTTAGATCACTTTTACGTTAACAGCAAAATTAAGGGGAGGATAGAGATTTCCCATATACCCCCTCCCCATCAGATGCACAGCCTCCCCCTTTATCAACATCCCCCATCAGATTGGTAAATATGTTACAATCAGTGAACCTCCATTGACATATCATTATTACCCAAAGTCCATGGTTTACATTGTGGTTCATTCTTAGAATTGCACATTCTGTGAATTTGGACGAAGGTATAATAACGTGTATCTACTGTTGTAGTATCATATGGAGTGTTTTCACTGACCTGGAAATCCTCTGTGTTCTACTTGTTAATCCCTCCCTCCCACACACAACCCCTGGTAACCACTGATCTTTTTACTGTCTCCATAGTTCGCCTTCTTCAGGATGTCATGTAGTTGGAATCATACAGTATGTAGTCTTTTTCAGATTGTCTTCTTTCACTTAGTAATATGCATTTTAAACTTCCTCCGTGTCTTTTTATGGTTTCATAGCTCATTTCTTTTTAACACTAAATAATATTCCATTGTCTGAAGGTACTGTAGTTTGTGTGTCCATTATCCAGTAAAGGACATCTTGGTTGCTTCCAAGTTTGGGTAGTTATCAAAAAAAACCTAGTTTAAACATTTGTGTGCAGGGTTTTTTGTCAATGTAAGTTTTCAGCTCCTTTGGGTAAATACCAAGGAGTGCAGTTGCTGGATCACATGGTAAGAGTATGTCTAGTTTTGTAAGAGACCACCAGATGGCTGTATCATTTTGCATGCCCCCATCAATGAATTAGAGTTTCTGTTGGCTTCAGTCCTCACCAGCATTTGGTGATGTTAGTGTTCTGGATTTTGGCCATTCTTATAGGTGTATAATGGTATCTTGTTTTGTTGTTGTTGTTGTTTCTAAGATTTTATTTATTTATTTGCCAGAGAGAGAGAGAGCTCGCCTGTGCGTGCAAGCAGGGGAGGGGCAGGCAGAGGGAGAAGCAGGCTTCCCGCTGAGCAAGGAGCCTGACATGGGACTCTGTCCCAGGAGCCTGGGATCATGACCTGAGCTGAAGGCAGAGGCTTAACCAACTGAGCCACCCAGGCATCCCAGTGGTATCTTGTTTTAATTTGCATTTTCCTAATAACATAAAATACCAAGCATCTTTTCACATGCTTCTTTGCCATCTGTATATCTTTTTTTTTTTTTAAGATTTTATTTATTTGAGAGAGAGAGCATGAGCGTGTGGGGAGGGGCAGAGGGACAGGCAGACTCCCCACTGAGTGGGAAGCCCCATGCGGGGCTGGATCCCAGGACCCTGGGATCATGACCTGAGCCGAAGGCAGACGCTTAACCGACTGAGCCATCCAGGCACCCCCCCCGCCTTTGTTGTTCAAACAATTTCCGTTGATCTATCTATAAATTCACAGACTCTTTTGTCTGTCATCTCCATTTTGTTAATAAGCCCAGCCAGTGAATTTTTTTATTTCATATGTTATGTTTTTTAGTTCTAAAATTTCCATTTGTTTATTATTTATAATTTCTGACTCCTGAGAAATTATATTATTCCACTCATTTCAAGAATATTGTTATAGTAGCTACTTTAATGTCTTTGATAATTTCAACATATGGGTTATTGTAGGTTTGGTATCTGTTGATTATCTTTTCCCTTGAGAATGAGTTGTATTTTCTTTCTTTCCATTGAGGTAATTTTAAATTATATCTTGGACCCTTTGAATATTATATTGTTTATCTGGATCCTGTTAAAAGCCTCTGGTTAATGTTGCTTTTTTTTGTTTCTTTTAGCAGTCAGTCAACCCAGTTAGGTTCACACCTCAAGTCTCTTGCCTTCCATGGGCAAGATTTCAATGTCAGTTTAGTTTTTAAAACCTTTGATCTGCATCTTTGGATCTTTTTTGCAAATGAGACTGGAGTGGTGGTCTAACATGTTCACTTCTCAGTGTGTTTGCTGAGTCTTTTTGGTTTTTGTTGTTTGGGGGCTGTTCTGCACATGAATAGCTCAAGCTGAACCTAGGGTTTGTGCTGATTGATGCTCAAATTTAGGGGAATCTCCTCCTCTAGCCCACCTCTCTGGGGTTGCCCCTTTACTCTTTGACCCACTTGAGCCCCCACTTTTGGTTCTCTGGCCACAAGTACTGGATTTTTTCCAAAGATTTAGCTGCCCACACGTACGGTTGTTACTGGTGCCCCTTGGGGCAAAGCAAGGAGGGAAAAGTGGAAAAAAGATATTACTTGGCACTCCGGACCACCAAGACTCTCTTTATGGCTACACTCACTGCCAGGGCTCCCTAGGGAGCTGCCCTTGAGCTGTGAGTTTCATCCAGATTTCCAGGTCTCAGGGGCCCCTTTCCCCAGTCTTCTGGCTGGAAAGATGAAATTTCTGTTGGAGTTTTAGCTGCCTGTTGGAACTCCTGCCTTAGCCTTGCTGTGGCCTGAGGATCCCAGCTGTGAGAGAAAAGAGAAAACAAAGCAAAAGAAACTCACATCCATCCCCCACACTAACTAGTTCTTCAGGTTTATTTCCCTCCCCAGTCCACCTACTTTTATATACTTTTCAGTCCTTTTATATTCAGAGTCCTCAGGTTATTCCTTTTGTATTTAGTCCTGGGGGGGGTTTGTTACAGTCAGCAGAAAGATTGGCTTTAGTGGTCTCACTCTTATCTTACGTACAACATAAGTCCTAATAGTTGGTTTTTAAGAGCTCTTAGTATTTGTCTGGTCTGCTGTATTGCTTCCCAATCCCTACATGTTTCCTGCTACAAATATGCACCTGGCTACCATTCGAGAAACACACAAATGGGGTGTCTGGCTGATTCAGTCAGTAGAGCATGAGACTCTTGATCTTCGGGTTGTGGGTGCAAGCCCCACGTTGGGCATAGAGTTTAATTTAAAAAAGAAAGAAAGAAAAAGAAACCCACAAATGAGAATGGTCTTACAAGCTGATTCATGATTGGCCATAATCTATGTAAATTTAAAGCAGATTGTAATATTCAGAGAAGTTCCTTTTTTCCATTTGTGATCCTAAATTTGAGGATTTGTAAATTTCTTTGTGACTTTTTGGTGCCTATTTTTCATTAAATGGTTGATTTCTGGGACAGATCACGTGCCAGGGTTTTTACACAGGTTGTCCATGACTGCCAGAAGCAAAAGCTGCAGGCGGTGTTGTTCTACAAACAACCAGTAGAGGGGGCTGGCAGGCTTCTTTCTCTGTTGAGGCCTGGCTTCTCCATTGCAGCCCATTGGCTTTCCTTGGCCTCGGTACCTATGATCCAGGGGCTGCTTGCAATATGCCATCAAGACCTGGACCATCTTGTACTAGCCAGTGCGATAAAAGACAAGAATCACGTTTATAACAGAAACTGCTGAAGTGCTCTTTAATCCTTATATCTACATATCCCCTAAGAAAGATTTTCTCTAGCATCCTCTCAGGGAGAGGAGATTCAAGATAATAGCCCTTAAATGGTCCAGTTCTCATGGTGCAAACTGGAACTTTATTAATTTGCTTAAATTAGGTCCTTGAGGTATAGTAGGAACTTCATAGCTTTATTCAGCAAAATGGTAGTATTGAGACTCAACTCGAAGGCACTTGAACACTTAAGTCCTGTTATTTTTCTATAGTATGTTCATTCCCCAAAGCATTTGGTTCTTTAATCATTTAATTTTTGCTTGAGGCATTTAGTTCTTAACTGCAGCCTGCCTTACAGCCCCGGCTCTCATCCTGAGATCTCCTCCCTAAGATGTACAACTATGTTTGCCAGGAATAGAGGACCTGCCTTTGAGACCCAGCTTAGATAGGTTTGTAAATAACTTTGAGTCCCTAAAAGGGACTCTTCTGTACACAGATTACGCTTGGGATTTGGCACCATATTTGGGATGTACTTCTAGAGCCAACAAAGCTCAGAGAAGATGGATGGGTTGTCAGGTTTCCCTACTATCTGGCGTGTGGTTACCCTGTCTGCTTTCAGAGCATGGAATCCTGCCCCAGGTCTCCCCAGTGTTCAACAGTTGTCTCTTTGTACTTTTCCTGAAAGTCAGTCCTGCCTAACTCTTTCTTTAATCTATCCTCCAGCTTTGTCTCTGTTTGGGGGATACAAAGATGAATACAATGTAAGTGCTATGGTAGGAGGGTCATAGTGGAGAGACACTGAAGTGTCAGAATTTGAGTATATCATTTTGTCTCTGGGAGGTTGACACTGGGTTTTAATGTAAAGGAAGAGTCAGCCAGGTGCAGGTGAGTTTGTTCTCTCTGAGCAGAGGGAACATGATGTGCTACGGCACAGAATCAAGAAGTAGCCTGATGCTTCTCTGTGCAGTGTTTAGTTTCGTTTAATTGGGATATAAGTGCATAGGGAAAGCAAAGGCATACGAACCTAGAGAGATTGACAAATACCAGATTTCAGGGTGTTCTGGAGACTGAACTAAGGAAATTCAAATTCATATCAAAACCTGTGGGGACAATGGGAGGATTACAAGCAGGATAATGAGGTGGCCAGATTTTCATCTTCTAAAAGATACTTTATTTGGGGCGCCTGGGTGGCTCAGTCGTTAAGCGTCTGCCTTCGGTTCAGGTCATGATCCCAGGGTCCTGGGATCGAGCCCCGCATCGGGCTCCCTGCTCGGCGGGAAGCCTGCTTCTCCCTCTCCCACTCCCCCTGCTTGTGTTCCCTCTCTCGCTGTCTCTCTCTGTCAAATAAATAAAATCTTTTAAAAAAAAAAAAAAGATACTTTATTTGTAAGTGAAAGTAGGTTTAAGAAGTGGCAGACCCCTGGGGATCGAGGCCGTTGTCCTCTAACCAAGCAGAATTATGGCTTATAGAAATGGGGAGGAGGGGATGGATATCTTGAAAGAAACAATCTTTAAAAAAAGAAACAAACAGTTACTAATTCTCAGTGACTTGATTCTGGCAGTGGGTAAGAGGGAGGAGTCAAGGGTGACCCTCAGGCTTCTGGCCCGGGTGTTTGCCTCTTTACCAAGATGAGAAGTTGAGAGAATGGAGCTGGTGTGTAGGAAAGGATAGTCAGATCACTTTGGGATGTGTTGGACTTGAGGTGTGTCTGAGGTGTTTAGGAGGAGATATCTAGGCGGCAGTTGGTTACAGAGATCTGGAGCTTAGGTCACATAGCATGAAAACATGGACTTCTTGCCTGAAACCTATAGTAGCGGATGAGATTGTGAGGTTTGGATGAGGAACTCAGTAAGGGGGGTCGGAAGGTGAAAGATGGCACCATGGGAATGCTACAGAAGCAAGCAGCAGAAGAATAAGCCTGGAAAGAGATGAAGGACTAGTCGGATAAGAGAATCAGGAAAGAATGGTGTTGTGGAAGCCGCAGGGGTAGATAGTTTTAAGGAGTGATCAACATTGTCAGATATCACAGAGACAGGGTCGAACAGGACCGAGAAACATCCACTAGAGTTGTCCACATGAAGTCACCGGGCCCTATGCCAAGAAGAGTTTTGGTGATCAGTTGGGGCAGGATCTAAAGTGCAGTGAGTTGAAAAGTAAAGGGGAGATAGTAGAGACAATAAAAATAGGCTTGATTATGAAGTGAGGGGAATGTTTGTAACCCCCGCCCCCTCAAACCAGAGCCTGCAGTGAGTGTGGTTCTGTGATTTTGCTCCTGCAGTGCTCAGCTCCTTGAATGTGGGAGCAGAGAACTTGGCTGGTTTGACTCCAAGTGGGCTTTTTGAGGGAGCAGCTGTGAGTGTTTTTGTTGCTAGAAGACTTTCAAGATCCTTTTGTTTAAGTGTAGGAACATTTCCAACAGTTCAGAGCCTAGCAGGATAATGACCGGTCAATGAACTGAGTTCCATTGTTAGATTGATTTGTAGCAGAGATGCTCATTTATTCAGCTATATTTTTTCTCTATTCCTGCTCTTTCTCTATTCTTTATTCATACTGTTGGGTAATGATGGTTAAAATAAATAATTTTATTTAGAATGAGGGTTCATATTTTCCAGCTCAGTTGGATCTTTAAAACTGCTTTGGGGGCGCCTGGCTGGCTCAGTTGGTTAAGCATCTGATTTTGGTTCAGGTCAAGATCTCAGGGTCCTGGGGTCAAGATCTCAGGGTCCTGGGGGTCAAGTCCCGCGTCAGGCTCCTTGCTCAGTAGGGTGTCTCTCCCTCTGCCTGCAGCTCCCCCTGCTTGTGCGCTCTCTGACAAATAAATAAAAATCTTAAAAAAAAAAAAAAAGGATCTCAGGATCCTGGGATTGAGCCCAGCAATGGGCTCCTCCCTCTCCTTTTCTCTCTCTCACAAACAAACAAACCTGCTTGCTGGTCTTATTCCTGGTCCCATCCTAACCTCCCAGATGGTAACTTCACTTCTGCTTCACTGAGAAAATTATCCAAAATGAACTCCTTTCCCTTCATATCCCTTCAGATTTGCTCCCCGCCCCCACCCCCGCCACATTGCTGTGGTCTCAGTGGAACATGATGAGCCTCTTTGCTGAAACTTTGCACTTTTGTTTTTCTGAGGGTCTTTTTCCCTTTCTCCCCTATAATTTCAGTCTTTCCTCAGCTGATCTCCTTAGCTGGCAAACATGCTCCACTGTCCCTCCAGAACCTACCCTCCTCAGGCTGTAATTGCTCTTTTACTTTTCTACCTGTCAAGAGGTTATTTTGGTCTGTGATGCTGAGCAGAACCAGACCCATAACCACTGTGAGCAGGCAAGGTCAGTATCTAACACGGCCAGTCTACCGGGTGCAGCCTTGCGGGCGTCCAGTGTACCCTCAGACCTCGTGTCTTCTCGGGCTCCGCCTGTGCTCACGCTCCATCTGCCTACTCAGAGCTCTGTTATCTGAGCTTGGTGCATCCACAGGCTGCCCCAGTCCCTGCCACATCAGCTGCTTTCCCTCGCACCTCACTGTATCTTCCCAGGGCCTAGACTGGGGCTTTTGGCCCTTTAGGTTCCACAATCCCTGTGGCTTCTTAACCACTTGGTCCCATTTGTCCACCTGGTTCAGCAGTGCTGGTGGAAGGAGGGTATTTTGCAGGTACCAGATTCAGAGCTGGGGCTACTGGCAGCACTCCTCCTCCACCCCCAGGATGCCTTCCCAGGGCTGCTCAGCCTACAGTCACGCAGGAAGTCAGTGTCCTTGGAACCCAGTGGAAGGGGAACCTCTTCATGGGTGGCTTAGATGGTAGCTCCAGGATCTGGTGAGGAACCAGACCACCAGTGCTGGGAAAGACATCACGTACCTTTGGCACTGTCACAGTTCAGCTGCTTTCGTCCTGTCAACCTCACGTTTCACTTCAGAAACCTCTTGTGGGGTCTTTCTGGTGCCCAAACTTTTGGACACTTTTCAAATTTAATGAGACACCATATTATGGTAATCAGTATCTCCCTGGAGCATTTTGATGTAGGGGAGGTAGCCATTCATAAACTAATGTAGGCGAAGCAGCCCCAAGGATCTTCCTTAAATTCCTCCGGAATTATACTATACCATACAGGTCTTTGCTTTTAGTAATGAAATATCAAATTAGGCTTGGAGGGAACTTTCATCTTCCTAAGAATTAAAGTTGCCAAATTACTCTGATTGGTCTTTAGTCTCCTTTAAGTCTTTGATTTATAGTACATGTCATAAGTAAAACGCTTTAGTTGTCTGACTTTGCCTTTCCATCTTTTGCCCCATGTCCCACCCTCAAACCTTGTCTTCTATTCCCTCCTGACATTCTCCATTGAATCAGAGTTGTGGGACAGGCCAATCAGACTAACTTCCTTCTCTCCTTGCACATCTCCCCGCGTGCTGTCTTTCAACTAGTCTTTCACAAGGATCCTCTGAAACCCCTTTGGTACCCTAAGCACAGACCCCATTGCTTCTGCTTTTGCATCTGCCTCTTAGACCCTCCTCATAGGTTGTTTCATCAGACATGAGCCAAACCTAAATTTGCTTTGGTGCTAGAAAAACTGAGGTTCAGTTGAACAAAGAACATCAATACAAACTGTACTGAAAATAAGTTTGTTTAAAATCTGAGGGGCAGTGAGGAGGATGCCTTTCAAAAGCCTTTCAAAATCCTTTCAAAAGGATGCCTTTCAAAAGTCAAAAAACTTTAGAGTCAAATAAAGAGGAATTTTCACATCAAAATTTGGTTGCCATGTGTTGTCAGCCTGCCTGATGCAGCCACTCATGGCTCCCAAGAATTTCTAAGCTGGGTTAATGGGGTCATATTGTGAATGCCTCACCTCCAAGTGATTTGAGTCCAGTGAAATCTCATTAGGGTTAAGAATGTTTGGGATCCTTAGTACTTTGATTTTTGTTTTCGGAAATTGGGCTTTATCTTATAATTTCAGTTCATCTAAATGTTGTGTTCTGTACATGTGGTGTTTGGCTATGCCATTGATTATTATGGAAATTCTCTATTGTATGTTTCTCTTTGCACTGTGGTGCACTTGTGGATTTTTTATACTCAAAATGTAGAATAAAGACTTTTGAAGATTTTAATAAAGTGGTGAGACTACATTACAGAAAAAATAAAGGTTATTTTCTCCACAATCAATCCCCAGTCCCCACAGTCCAGTTGTCACCATCACTGTCATCCCATCAAACTACTTGCACAGGCCACTGGTGCCCTCTTTTTTGGCAAATCCAGTGACTTCTATACTGTCAACCTACTTTCCTGCCCTTCAGCATGACATTGTTGCTAATACCCTCTTCCCAGAGCTTTTCCTCTCTTGATTTCCCTAACACCACTCTCCTAGGTTTTCTTTGCCTCTTTTTGCTCCTCCTTCACCACCTTCTCTCTCAGACCCCTGACTGGAGGTGCTTTATGGTGCCCTGTCCTGGGTCTTCGCTTACTCTGTAGTTGGTCTGTGGACTGTGATATCCACTCCCATGGTTTTGTAAAACTCCTTGCTAATACATCCAGCTCTGGTCTTTTTCTTTAGTTCTAGGTCACACTAGAACTAAAACTAGACAAATGGCTGAACAGAGATCTCTTCGTTGTTCCAAAAGCACCACAAACTCGAATTCAGATTTCAAGTAATATATTGTTCCCAAACAGGCTGAAAACCTGACACTGAGCCCTGACTCTTCTCTTCCTTCGCCCTGTCCCCACCCAACTGAGGCGTCAGGTCCTGTTGACTGTACCTGAGGGTGACCAGGAGCATTTCACATGTCCAGCCTCTGATTGCCAGCCCTGCCTCATTTTTTCTTACCTGAGAGCATATCACTCCTTTCCTTGGTTGCTTTTAGGTGTCCGCAGAGTCACGTGCAGCCTTGTAGTTGGAGCCTGTGTGGTCTTGTCCTGATGACTCAGCTTCATGTCCCACAGCCTCTCATGCAGCCATTGCCTAAAACTCCGTAGTTTTTGTTCTTCTGGTCTTTTACTTAGGCTGTTCCTGCCCTGCCTGTCCATTCCTCCATCGTTTTGCCTAGAAAACCCTTCAGGGCCCAGTGCAAGGGTTTCCTCCTCTGTGAAGTCATCTTTGAGTCTAGAGTAAATGTTTGGGGGATTGTGAGGAGTAGAACTTAACTACAAGTGCCTTCCTGATGACTGCCATTTGTGGAGAAATAGCTTTGTGACAGTCATCATTTTGAATACTGAATACTAGAAGCAGATGGTTAAGAACATGAGCTTTGAAGCTTTGATGGCCGAGTCCCAGCTCTGCCATTTACTAGCTGTGTAACCTTGGGCAAGTTATTTACCATCTCAGCGTTGATTAAGTCTGAGGGTTCAATGTGCCTGCCATATGGGAAGTGAGCAATAAATGGTAGCTGCTGGCACTATAAATGGAAAGATGTTCATCCCTCCTAACCCCCTGGTGAGATATTAAGTTCTGTTATCATTCCTGTTTTACAGATGGTGAGACCGAGGCATAGGGAGGCTGGCTCATGTGCTGCTTCCCCAGATGCGGCTGTGGGCCTGTGGCTCATTCATCTGTTTATTTCAGAATGTCTTTAAGCTCAATAAATATTTACTGAGTTGAACTGAAAGGTGAATGTGGAGCTCCCAGGTCAGACTGAGAGGGGGAACTTAGAAATTGTCACCTGCACAGGGGTGGTAACTGAATATGTTCTTTTTTTCTTTTAAGTCCTATATCACCTTGGAGAGTCCGCACATTTCAGCCACCCCTTTAGCAATGAGCTAGATATTGCCTTGTGACAGGTGATAATTATTGCCTTCAACTGTTACTTACATGTTTGTTAAAATTTGCTTGTATTTGTCTTCTTTCCCCAACTGGATTGTGAACTCTGTGGGCAGAGGACTGTGTCTTATACCTCTATACATTAGCCCCCTGCCCCCTTCTAGTCCTGGTTTTTGTTTCGAAGATAACAAGTCAAAATCTGACGTTTAATATTAATCTCAAAAAGGAATTCTCAGCCATTTCTAAGTGATACCAACCAACCAAGATTATTTTATTAATCTTTACTTTCTATAATCTGGATTAAGAAAATGTTATTTTCTTCATATTTTTCAGATAAAATTTATTAAAACTGCACCTCTACTATTTGTTATATTTCTTTTAATCCATACCTCTGTTGTTTTTAGGATTCTAATGCACATTTATACCCTCTAAGAGTCTCTGACATAGGCTCTCCTATTCCCATTCTCTCATTTTACAGTTGAAGAAACTGAAGGCCATGTTCTAGCTGGTTCTCCCATTTGTTATCTGACACAGTGTTCTCTAAACAGCTTGGTCAAGACTCAGGATTGTGAAGGGAGTTAAGAGTTTAAAATGCTTTGTACTTTTCTTTTGACAGAGCCGAAAAGCTTCAGCTGCTGAATCACAGGCCTATGACTGCTGTTGAGATCCAGCTGGTGAGTGAAGGAGGCTTGAACGTGAGGGGATTGGTTTCTGGATCTGAGAGGGAGGAAGGGTAATAAAGACTGAGAACAGACAAGGCTGGAACTGCCGTTTCTTGAAAAGACTGCCCGACTACCCCCTTTTCTTCAGTGAAAGGAGACCTCACCAGTTTGATCCTAGTTAGTATAGACTTAGAGAAAGTAGAAGACTAGAGGAAATTTAGTTCCTTCCTTAGGGTTTGGGCCTGCGTCTCAGCAGCTCTTTGTCTCCCTTGATGTCCTGCCCCATTCTGGCCATTGCTTTCCTGCAGGGGTTATTGCCAACCAGATGTTGCATGAAAACAGTAGACTCACCATGACTCTGGCAGAATTTCTCCTCCCCGACTCCCACCCTTCGACCCTACTCTTCCTGTTTCTGTTCTTGGCTCACAGAGCACAAATGCACTTCCCCCCATGCTCTCTTTCTCACTCAGCCTCCTGGCCCAGTCTCCCAAGCCAGACACCTGGAAGTCATTCCCTGCCTTTGATCTCAGATGCATTAGTCCCCAGGTTCTGTTGCTTCTGTCTTCCCTTGTTCTCTCTACTCTCCCTGCTGCACTGTGTTCATTTCTGTCATTTCTCAGTGTGGCTCTCGCGGTTGTCCTCTCTCGTCATCCCTGCCTCAGTCTGGCTCCTCCAGTCCACCTTCTCCACCGCGGTCAGCGTTCACGTTCTAAAACCACAGACTCGATCATCTTGCTTCCGTGCATACCACCAGTCAGTGGATTCTCCTCATTGCACAGTCTACACAGCAATCGCAGCGTAAAGCTTTAGAATTGTGCGAGGCAGCCAGAGTAGAAGCCACACATGGTCTAAGGAGAATATGAAAATGAGGCCCAGTGAGACAAACTGAGCAGTTGCTGTGTTGGTGTCCTGGGGCAGTTTCCCTCTGCTGCAGAGGGCAGAGAACACTGTTAAGCTCCAAATATTAGGCAGGCCATTTAACTGACAGTAAGAAAACTGATTGGAGAATCAACAAAATGAGAATTAAGGAGTTTGCAAAGTCAGTTTAGAAATACTTACCCTTTGTCAAAGTTCCTTCAGAAATTTGTGGAAGAAAGTAGCCAAAAATACCTATGATGTTTAGAGTTGCTTTAAAAAGAACCCTTTTTTAAAGGTTCACGGGGCACTTAATTTTTGACTAAAACTTTTATTGTCTTCCCAGTGTTGTTTCTGTCCTTCAAAATGCACCCAAAATTAAATTAGAAAAATTCCTCCCATAAAGGGTGATTTTCTGGGGGAACTGGGCTTCAGGCTAAATAGAGATCCTTTTTTTTTTGTACCCTTATTCTGATGCTTTCAACTGTGTTGGAGATTCAGCTTAGAAAAGAAAAAACAAATCAGCGAGAAACTAATCCATGTCCCTCTGGGTTAAAGATCACATGTCCTGTCTCCTCCAACTTTAATCAGCAACATATGTTATTCATGGCTTAATGACAGATGGAGAGAGGAGATGAGGATTAGCGTGACCTCATCCCAGAGCCCGTAGAAAGCTCTATCATTACGGTACAATTAGCTGCTATTAAGAGTGCCCACTATATGCAGTGGGCTTTGTATATGTCACCTTCGATGCCTTCACCGTAGTCTTTGCTAGTGAGTGGCTAATTGGGTCTGTCTGACTCAAAGCCTTACTTTCCTCCAAGCCATGTGCTTTGCATAGAGAGAAGAAAGATATGTGTGGCGTCCCCTGAGACTGTTCTTTTTCTCCTTTTCACAGGTGAGTAGTAGGTCTTGATAAATACTGTGTATGTTGTTTCCCAGCAGTCGGACCATTTTATAGTCAGATTTTCCCCAGCCTGGGATTTGGCTACAAAGGGTGGCAAAACATTTACCAAGGCTTGTGGCAGTATCTCTTCTCCCAAGAGAGGGTTAAGAAATGAGGTTTTCACACAGGTTTGAAGTACAGAGGACTTGAGAATTTCCCTGCATTAACCTTACAGCCATTTATTCTCCCCGTGTCCCAGAAGTATTTTCAGCATCCAGCATTTATTAGTGTTCAGTTTTGGAGGCTGTAGCTTCTTTTAGTTATACCTCAGCCATGATTTGTTGTGAGCCTCAGTCTGAGGAAATGAGGGTACCAGCTTCTGTGATTTCTGCCACTCCCTGTTGTGTATTCATTTGGGTCAGTTTGTGAGCTCTCTGGCCTGAAGACAGGACAGTGAACCTCATGACCTCACAAGTCACTGTCCTGAACAGCACTACCATATATGCCTGTTATAAGTTAGTGATTATAAAATGTCTTGGATTAGGTAGAGTTTTATGGCTTACAAAACACTATAATATATGTTCTCATTTAGTCCTTACTGTAGGCATTACTTTCATTTTACATTAGAGAAAATTGAAATTTACAGAGATTAAGTGAACCGTTCTGGGTCAGATAGCTAGAAGTGTCCATAGTTATTAGGTTTGAGTTGTTTTGTTGTTTTGGATAAAGTAGGAAGTTAGCCTTGATGGCTTAGAATGAGAAAAAACCATTTTTGGAGTATAGCAGCCCAGTTTGACAGCCTCTAGGAATTGATATGGCCTTTGTATGTGATAAAAATTTATTGTTGACACATCTGCAAATACTTGGGATTTTTACATTTCATTCGCCCTTATATTCCGAACAACTTGAAACATTGGGTGTTTGAGAACATTGAGTTGGTGCTTTACGTTTCTTTATTTGGGCTCAGTTTCTTCTGTGTTGGGAAGAAAAGGTGAGGAGTAATACAGTTAGTATCATTTTGCCTTGATCCAAGAAGGGTTAGTAAGTTTTTGGTTTCTGAAAAGTTTCTTTTTTGTGTATATGTGTTCATTTTGCTTAATGAAGTTGTTTTCTTGCTGTGACTGGGAATGTTAGTTTGAAAAGCAAAGTTTCTGACCCTGAGGGTTGTGTGCTGATGGAAGCTTCTTCTTGCCATGAACACATTTAGCTGACGCCTGATCATTGTTGCATCTGCCAGACCCAGAGATCAGGATGGAAGAAGGTGGCCTGTTCAAGTCTTCTATATTTGGTTTTCTAAAAATGAAGGCCTCTCGGGGCACCTGGGTGGCTCAGTTGTTAAGCGTCTGCCTTCGGCTCAGGTCATGATCCCAGGGTCCTGGGATCGAGCCCCGCATCGGGCTCCCTGCTCCGCGGGAAGCCTGCTTCTCCCTCTCCCACTCCCCCTGCTTGTGTTCCCTCTCTCACTGCTTCTCTCTCTGTCAAAGAAATAACCTGGGTGGCTCAGTCGTTAATCGTCTGCTCAGGTCATTTTCCTCTGGGGAGTGAAATGGCACTTTACATACTTTTGTATAAAATCTTTAAAAAATAATGAAAAATAAATAAATAAATAAAAATGAAGGCCTCTCAGAAGTCATATAACTAAATTCTTTCAAACCAGTGGACTCTAGTCTGCATCTCTGCGAGAGGAAAGAATAGAGGTATGGTGTTCTAGAAAGAGCTGGAATCCAAAGTCAAAAGACCTTACACTACTTGCTGTGAGACCCACATCAGGTTTTCTTTATAATGCTGAGCCTGCACTTACTCATCTCTAAATTGGCCTGACTTTATGGACCGCATGCTTGGGAAGCTCTGGTGGCAGTGATTCTGGGAAAGCCCCTGTGCAAATACTGGTGGGAGGTTGTCATTGTCCTGAGACTAGTCTGAATCTCCTTTCCCGCTTCCCCTGAGTCAGGAAACAGTTCATAATCAACTGCACGTGCCAGTTGATAAATTTGGAGACATTCCGCTCTCAAATGGAGATCATCTTTTCTTAGGATTAAATAATCAAATTGGATATACCCCTTTCCAACTCCTTCATATTTTGGAGGCAGTCCATGTTAGATTACTTCCTTTTACGCACCCTAATTTTGCATGTCTGGTTTTAAAAATGGGTTTTTGAGGATTATTTCTTGTTCAGTAGAGGTTACATTTTACGGAGCCTTTGAATCTTTAGGAAATGGTCATTTTATTTCACAGCATGATGGGAAGTAGCCCCGTTGGTTCACTCAGGATCTTCTCCACCCTAGAACACTCAGGATTATTCTCTGGTTGTAGAAACATTTTTGGACCTAGGTGAATGAAGAGACGGATGGTTTGCTAGGAGTTTGTGATGTGATCTTGGCCACATCACCTGACTTAATTAGCTTCTCTACTATTGTCTGTAAAGTGAGGCAGTCAGACTGAAATCCTCTTCAGGGTTGTAAGCCTAGCCTGTCATCTTGTTTTACTTAAATCTGATAGGATTTCTTTGTGGAATTCCTCTTGGTCTTAGTTGCCAGATTTCAGAGATTGCTGTGGGAAATGCCACAGAACAGAACCCTGGACACCTTTAGCTGTTTGTGATAGATGGCTGGTGTCACTAAGTGAGCATGGGTAAGTAATTTGCCTGCCTGTATATTACCCTTAAAAACATTGTTGACAGGGCGCCCGGGTGGCTCAGATGGTTAAGCGTCTGCCTTCGGCTCAGGTCATGATCCCAGAGTCCTGGGATCGAGCCCCACGTCGGGCTCCCTGCTCAGTGGGGAGCCTGCTTCTCCCTCTCCCTCTGCCATTCCCCCTGCTTGTGCTCTCTGGCTCTGTCAAATAAATAAACAAAATCTTTAAAAAAAACAAAACATTGTTGACTACGTATTCATTAATGTATCAAGAACTAGAGGTGAGGCTAAGAAAACTGGCTCATAATTGTGGATCGTCCATGTGTAGATTTCCAGGACTTGTTAGACTGGGCTTTAAGTGGACCTAATTTAGTGAGGCATCGGGGGATCATTTTCCAGCCATCACTCATCAGACTCTTGCCCCACATTTCCAGGAAATGACCAGGGCCACATGATATGTGTTAGATTGATCGTTGGTGTTAGTGTTGGGCAGGCCTGGCTTGGATTCTCATTTTGTCCTTTGCCAGGATTGTTGTGAGGGTTAAAAGAAATAACAGATATGAAGTGCTGTGTGCAGTCAGGCACATGAGCTCCCTAAAGAGCTGTTAGTGGGGGCAGGGGTGGGGATGAGGAAGAAATAGATAAACCACTTGGCACGCAGTGAGCAATCGTCAGATGAGTTGTTGATCTAATTCGTGAGTTACAGCTGTGCTTGTGAAATACAAAAGTATGTAAAGTGCCATTTCACTCCCCAGAGGTGAGTTTTCTTTGCACATACAACATATTCGTGTGTGCACGTGGATGGGTATAGAACTGGTAGGGTTTTCTTTTTTTTTTTTTAAGATTTTTATTTATTTTTTGACATAGAGAGAGACAGCGAGAGAGGGAACACAAACAGGGGGAGTGGGAGAGGGAGAAGCAGGCTTCCCACGGGGCAGGGAGCCCGATGTGGGGCTTGATCCCAGGACCCGGGGAAAATGACCTGAGCAGACGATTAACGACTGAGCCACCCAGGTGCCCCTGGGTTTTCTATTTCTTTGAAGAAAAATGCTAACCTGCAACTTGCTTTTTGCCCCGACCCATTTTGAGCAGTCGCATAGGAATTGGAGCTGGCTTTTGCCTCCCTTGGAGCCAGGATGGAGAGGACCCAGAGACCTGAGGGGGCTCTGGAGCCCGGCCCCGAGCTCGGCATGCCAGAGGCCAGCGGACTGGGAACAACATGGGTGGGGAAGGTGAGGGGGACTCCGCCTATGCAGCTCATCTGTAACCCTTAGAGGTTTTCTTCTGCAGATGGTAGAAGAGAGTGAAGAACGGCTCACAGAGGAGCAGATCGAAGCCCTCCTCCACACCGTCACAAGCATTCTGCCTGCAGGGCCAGAGGCTGAACAGAAGAAAAACACGGATGACGTGACGATGGATGAAGAGGACCCAGCATAGAGGACACAGCCGGCCTAACCGCCTCATGAAACTGAAAAGCCCAGCAGCCATTTCCCAGCTATCCAGAGGATTGTTCAATTGGTCTTACCCTCTATCCCAACAGGCCTGATTTCATGGTTGGTTGGAGAAATCACAAAAATAAGCTAAAAAGAAGTACTCGTGCCTCTGGGAGATGAAACATGGTGAAGACAGACTGAGGCTGTCAGGGCAGAGAGCTAGAGAGAGGAGGACAGAGTCAAAGAGGACAATGACTGTGCAGCCCTCTGTGGTAAAAATATTTCTTCTGTGGCCTTTGCCTCAGTGGCGGGCAGGGCCCCGTACACAGCTGCTGGAACACTTGTGTTGCCTTTGATGGGCCATGTCCTAATGAGTTTCATCTGCTTCCCTAGGAGCTTCCCAGACAGGGGCGCCGAGCGCTGTTGGGGCGAGAGCTGAGTGAGGAGAATCCGGTTAGATGGCTAGAAACTCCCAGAGAGGCACATAGTTGCTCTAGGTCAGAAGGAGCCACTGAACGTGGCTCACCTTAGAGGAAGCTTGTCCTCGAGAACATCGAAGATGAGAGAAGAGCTGCCTGGCCAACCCTTCCGCAGGTCTGCAGGCTCCTTCCCTCTGCTGGCAGGGGTGTTCTTTACCAGCTCCCTGTTCAGTCTGAGGTGTTAGGGCGCCAGCCCCTTCCAGTTGAAAAGCAGCCCAGCAGACTGCGGACGGGGGCGACAGAAGTCCTGCCTCGGCTGCTTTTCTGATCACCTGCCATCTCCTGCCCTGAGACAGGAGCCCTGGGCGCTCGCCGCCTCTTGAGCCCAGGTGAGCTTCACTTGCACAAGGGGCAGCTTGTTTGCATCTTTGGAAAGGGCGCAGATAGGGACGGGATATGAAGAACCAGAGGTTGATTAGTAAGAATTTGAATTTGTTGGCTATGGCAAGGTTGCATCTGTTTTTCAGTTTCAAATATTAGGACAATGACCATGTGAAGAGCTTGTTGATACTGAGGCTTTGGAGAATTCAGTAGCTCCAGACGTGTGGTTGCCTTAGGTCCTAGGAATATTGCTGAAAATTAATTTCCCACATTCGCTCTGCTCCCCCTTTGGGGAAGAAAATGCCCACAGACATTAATTTTCCAAATCAGTACTCATTTTGTTGTGAGATTACATATTTTCGGTGTTGCTATTAATTGGATTACTTCCCACACCCTTGCAATTCCCAGGTTATTTCAACCTCCCCACCACCCCTGCTAGTTACAGTGATGTCATTCTTAACCTTATTATCTGAGGATCAGCTGAGACCTCGTTACAGGCAGAACTGGAATTCGCAGGGCATTTGTTTTTAAATCTCTCTTCGGTATTGGGAGTTTTACCAAGAACCGTTGATTTATTTGTCAAGGCATCATACCTGTGTCACTGTTTCATTTTAACTTTGAGTGTATTCAGTGCATTTTCTTAATGGATTAATCTAGTTAATGATTGTTTCCAAGTGACTGCCAACTTTTGGTATTTGTATAAATCTTTGAAGTTTGTTTTGCCATGGATAGAAAGAAATAAAATCTGACTTAAAAGGTACAATGTGCACCTGGGTGGCTCGGTTGGTTAAGCGACTGCCTTCGGCTCAGGTCATGATCCTGGAGTCCCAGGATCGAGTCCCGCATCGGGCTCCCTGCTCAGCAGGGAGCCTGCTTCTCCCTCTGACCCTCCCCCCTCTCATGCTCTCTCTCTCTCTCTCATTCTCTCTCTCAAATAAATAAAATCTTTAAAAAAAAAAAAAGGTACAATGTGTGAATTTTTTGTTAAAAAAAAGTTGAACCTATTTAGGTCTGAAATCTATTTTAGATTGCAAGAAAATTTTAAGTTTCTGTATTTGGGACCTGAATTTAACCTCAGTTTCTGATAAAGGTCATACAGTATGACATTAAGGCTCTGGAAGACTTAAGCTTTATAGAAAAGAAACACATTCTGTATAATATTCCTGTCACATTAGTAACATTTCAGAAATAAGATATTTGCACAAGAAACTTAATCAGTATCACATCTGTGAAGGAGAGCAGGGGAGCCTGGGCCTCTTACTTTTCATTTTATATCCTTCTATGTGGTTTTAGTTTTTGACCATATGACTGTTGTATTCTTTAAAAAGAAAAAAAGTACATCCACGTGCTTGTTGTCCTTGGCCTCTGTGAATGTTACTGAATGTGTACTTGACAGTTGAATTATGTCCCATATAGTGGCTGACACCCAGTGTCTGGTCCCCTAGGAGAGGCTGCTCTGAAGGGAACTGGGGCAGGCATGTGAGGGAGGCAGAGTTTTGAGAACTAATGCCAGTGTCTTGCTCAGTTACTGTAGCTAGATATATTTTTAGGTCGACCAGTCTCCATTTGTTATTCCAGACTTTCCTAGAATCTCAGTTCATCTTTTATTTTTTTAGGGGAAAGCCCTAGTTTTTGACACAGGAAGATTTTTTAGTTATCTATCACAGGAAGATACCACTGAGCTCTTAAAAAATTGACTCCCAGTTAGAGGTTTACCCAAATATTTCCCTTGCCCCCCTTTGCTTAAAAGTTACAGTATGAGGTCGCCTGGGTGGTTCAGTTGGTTAAGCGTCAGACTCTTGATTTTGACTCAGATCATGATCTCAGGGTCGTAAAATCGAGCCCCACGTCGGGCTCCGTGCTCAATGAGGAGTCTGCTTGAGATTCTCCCTCTCCCTCCCTCTCTGTCCCTCCCTCTCCCCCTCCCATGCACGCTTTCTCTAAATAAATAAGGTCTTTTTTTAAAAAAAAGTTACAGTATGACCTACTGTCACCTCAGAGGACTTCCCATTTATTCAGGGTTTGTTCATAAAATAATGGGTACCGTTTCCCTAATTAATAATTGTGTACCAGCTCTCAAAAGCTTACACCCTAGTGAGAAGTAAGTTAATGCTCCAGAATA
Source organism: Halichoerus grypus (assembly GCF_964656455.1). Taxonomy (NCBI): domain Eukaryota; kingdom Metazoa; phylum Chordata; class Mammalia; order Carnivora; family Phocidae; genus Halichoerus; species Halichoerus grypus. The sequence continues at coordinate 15,254,791 of NC_135717.1, read as the reverse complement.
GTCTTTGCTAAATCATTTTCTCCCCTGAAGCTAATTTAACACCCACTTGTGCCACATGGATCATTTCTCAGTTAAACTATAAAACAGATGACATACTCTGAACAGAATCATCAACTTTATTTAATTACACAATGAACAAATGGGATAAGAAGTAAAACTGCTTAGAGATCCTTTTATATATTTTTAAAATTAAGATATAATTTTCATGCCATAAAATTCACCCTTTTAAATTACACCATTCTGTGGTTTTGAATTTATCACGAGGTTGTACCACCATCGCTCCTAATTCCAGAATTTTTTTCATCCTAAAAAGAAGCCCCATACAAATTAGCAGTCACTCTTCATTAACATTTCCCCCACAGCCCCTGGCCACCACTAACCTACTTTCTACTTTATGTATTTGCCTATCCAGGTCATTTCATATAAATCGAATCTTACAGAATGTGACGTTTTGTATCTGACTTCTTTCGTTTAGCATATTTTCAGGGTTCAGATATGTTGTACTATTGCTTTTTATGGCTGAACAATAGTTCGTTGAATGGATATACCACTTTTGTTTATTCATTCATCATCAGTTGGTGGACATTTGGGTTTTTTCTACTCTGGCTGTTATGAATATGCTGTTGTGAACATTCATGTACAAAATGTGACTTATATTCTCTTTTGCATATACTTAAAAGTGGAATTGTTGGGTCATGTGATAACTCTGTTTATTTGATGAACTACCAAACTGTTTTTCATAGCACTTGTACCATATCATGTTCCTACCAGCAGTGCATGACGGAATCCAATATCTCTCTCTTGTTACTGTCCCTTTTATTGATTACAGCCATCCTAGTGGTTGTGAAGTGCTATCTCATTGTGGTTTTGATTTATAATTCCCTAATGGCTATTAAAGCTGAGCATCTTTTCATGTCCTTACTGGCCTTTTTTTTTTTTTTTTTAAAGATTTTATTTATTTATTTGAGACAGAGAGAATGAGAGAGAGAGAGCACATGAGAGGGGGGAGGGTCAGAGGGAGAAGCAGGCTCCCTGCTGAGCAGGGAGCCCGATGCGGGACTCGATCCAGGGACTCCAGGATCATGACCTGAGCCGAAGGCAGTCGCTTAACCAACTGAGCCACCCAGGCGCCCCCTTACTGGCCATTTTTATGAAGAAATGCTCATTGAAATCCTTTGCACTTAAAAAAAAAGGAATTTTAGGTTTAAAGAGAAATTGAACAGAAAGTACAGGGAATTCCTGTAGAGGCCCTTGCCCCCCGCCCCGCCCCCCAATTTCCCCTGTTACTAACATCTTGCATTAGTGTGGTATATTCATTACAGTTGATGAGCCAATGTTGATAAACTTTTACTACTTAGAGTTCATAGATTACGGGGCACCTGGGTGGCTCAGATGGTTAAGCGTCTGCCTTCTGCTCAGGTCATGATCCCAGGGTCATGCGATCGAGTCCTGCATCAGGCTCCTTGCTTAGCAGGGAGCCTGCTTCTCCCTCTGCCCACTGCTCCCCCTGCTTGTGCTCTCTCTCTTTGTCTCTCTCTTTCTCTCTCTCTGACAAATAAATAAAATCTTACCAAAAAAAAAAAACGTTACTCCATGTCATTCCATGGCATGATAGCTCATTTATTTTTAGTATTGAGTAATATTCCATTGTCTAGATGTACCAGTTTGTTTATCCATTCACCTATTGAAGGTCGTCTTAATTTCTTCCAATTTTGGTAATTATCAAAAAAGGCTGGGCACCTGGGTAGCCCAGTTGGTTAAGCGACTGCTTTCGGCTCAGGTCATAATCCCGGAGTCCCTGGATCGAGTCCCACATCTGGCTCCTTGCTCAGTGGGGAGTCTGCTTCTCCCTCTGACCCCCTCTCCTCTCATGCTCTCTCTCACTCTCTCTCTCAAATAAATAAATAAAATTTTTTTTTTAAAAAAAGGCCACTGTATGGTGCCTGGGTGGCTCAGTCGTTAAGTGTCTGCCTTCGGCTCAGGTCATGATCCCAGGGTCCTGGAATCGAGCCCCACATCGGGCTCCCTGCTCAGCAGGAAGCCTGCTTCTCCCTCTCCACTCCCCCTGCTTGTGTTCCTGCTCTCGCTGTCTCTCTCTCTCTCTCTGTCAAATAAATAAATAAATAAATAGTTAAAAAAAGGCCACTATAAACATTTGTGTCAGCATCTGTGTGGACAGAAGTTTTCAGCTCATCTTACCAAGGAGTATAATAGCTGGTTCATAGGGTAAGGGTAGGTTTAGTTTTGTAAGAAACTGCCAGACTATGTTACAAAGTGACTATAGCATTTTGCAGCAATGAATCAGTTCCTTTTGTTCTATGTCCTCACTAGAATTTGGTGGTATCAGTGTTTTGGATTTGGGCCATTCTAATAGGTGTGTAATGGTATTGTGTTGTTTTAATTGCAATCCCCTAAAGATGTAAGATACTCATATTATTTGCCATCTATTTCTTCATTAGTGAGTGTCCAGATCTCTTGCCCATTTTTTAATTAGGTTTTGTTGAGATTTAAGTGGTTTTTAAAATATATTCTGGATACTAGGCCTTTATCAAATAGGTGTTTTGCAAATATTTTCTCCTAGTCCCTGATTTGTCTATTTATTCTCTTAACAGTCTTTTACAGAACAAAAGTTTTTAATTTTAATGAAGTCCAACGTGTCCATTTTTTCTTTCATGGATCATGGTTTTGATGTACCTAAAAAGTCATCATGAAAACTAGATTATCATCGTGAAGTCACCTAGATTTTCTCCTGTGTTATATTTTGGAGTTTCATAGTTTCGTATTTCACATTTAGGTCTGATTCATTTTGACTGATTTTTTGCAAAAAATGTAAGGTCTGCATCTGTTTTTTGGCATGTGAATATCCAGTTGCTCCAACACCTTTTGTTGAAAAGACGGTCCTTTCTCCATCCAATTGCTTTTGATCCTTTGTCAAAGATCAGTCGCCTCTCTTTGTATAGATAATTCTGGGCTCTATTCTGTTCCATTTTTCTATCTGTGTACTCCTTCACTAATACCACACTGTCTTGATTACTGTAGCTTTGTATTAAGTCTTGAAGTCATGTAATATCAGTCTCCTTGTTCTCCTTTACCCATTTTTTAAAAAAAGATTTTATTTATTTATTTGAGAGAGAGCACATGAGAGGGGAGAGGGTCAGAAGGAGAAGCAGACTCCCTGCTGAGCAGGGAGCCCGATGCAGGACTCGATCCCAGGACTCCAGGATCATGACCCGAGCTGAAGACAGTCGCTTAACCAACTGAGCCACCCAGGCGCCCCTCCTTTGCCCATTTTTAATTGAGTTGTTTGTCTCTATTGTTGAATTGCAAGATTTCTTTAATTTTCTGGATACGAAACCCTTAGCAGATAAATAATTATTTTCTCTCATTTTTTTTTTTAGTGTTTTTTTCACTTTCATGATGGTGTCTTTTGAAGCACATAAGTTTTTAATTTTGATGAAGTCCAGCATACCTTTTTTTCTTTGGTTCCTTCTGGTTTGGGTATCATATCTAAGAATCCATTGCCTAAATCAAGATCATAAATATTTACTCCTCTGTAACTTCTAGACATTTTATACATTTAGGTCTTCAATCCATTTTGAGTGAATTGTTGTATATGGTGTGAAGAAGGGGTCCAACTTCACTTTTTGCATGTGGATATCCATTTGTCCTAGTACCATTTGTTGAAACCTATTTCCCTCCAACCATTCTGTCCCTGAAAAGAAGGTGACTACTAAATTTTATCAGTCAGGTTCTGTGGACTACTTAGTTATCTGTCATCTTGGGCCCTTATTAAATATAATAATCTACAGCAGCCTCTAGCCCCTTAGACTTCACTGTATTGTTTAGAACGGTTCAGCAAGGACCAGATAATACCTTAGCCTTTGCAGTTCTTAAGATTACTGTCACAGCTACTTAATTCTGATGTTACAACACGAAAGCAGCTTTGGATAATTCATGAATAGATGAGTGTGACTGTGTTCCAGTAAAACCACAAAGTCGGGCAACAGGCTATGATTTGCTGACCCCTGGTTTAGATGCTTCTAGAGTAGGGAGAAGAGGGTTCCCTACCCATCAATAACCTTCCTCATGAGGTCCTCACTGTGGCTTACTTTTCTGCAGGACATCTGGGATTTTTCCATAAATGCTTCAAGAGATGGCATGCCCAATCCTGGCTGAGATTCTACTCCCTGGCATGATACAGAAGTCTCATGGAGTGTGTTTAGTTTTGACTGCCTTACCTACCACACACTATTGAGGCTGCCTTAAGGACTCTGTGCTCAGTCACAACTACTATAATTTTGGGTATCTAGTTCAACAAAGGCTTGCTGAGCACACAGTATATGCCAAGATTGGTGCTGTATAGTTGGGCCACAAAGTCAAGCCTCAAGATACATAGAGCCTGCAAAATACGGTTAATTAATGCCTCCACTCTTTACTTTCTGATCCATTGTGTACCGCCTGTACTTAATATCCTGAAGTACTTTTTCTTTACATCATATCCTCAGCTCAAAAACTGGAAGTCTTCCTATGGCATTGAGAATAAAAATTCCATAGTGACATCAACAAAATGGAGGGCTAGGAAGCTCTAAGCTCTTGTTCTCTCACAGAGACATTGAAAACAATCAAAAGCTAGCTAAAACAAGCTTGTGGGGGGGTGCCTGGGTGGCTCAGTTGGTTAAGTGTCTGCCTTCGACTCAGGCCATGATCTCAGGGTCCTGGGATCAAGCCCCACATTGGGCTCCCTGCTCAGCAGTAAGTCTGCTTCTCCCTCTCCCTCTCTGCTCTCTCTCCTAAATAAAAATCTTTTTAAAAAATAATAAAATGAGCTTGAGGGAGCTCAGGAAAACAGTCAAAAGTCTACAGTAACCAAGTGGCCACTTCTGGGTATATACTCAAAGAATTGAAAGCAAGCTCTCAAAGACATTTGTATACCCATGTTCATAGTAGCATTATTCACAATACCCCAATTATGGAAGCAAAACAAGTGTCCATTGACAGATTAGTGGATAAACAAAATGTGGTATATCCCCACAATGAAATATTATTCAGCCTTAAAAAGGAAGGAAAATCTAACATGCTACAATATGGATGAACCTTGAGGCTATTATGCTGAGTGAAATAAACCAGTCACAAAAAAACAAATACTGTATGGTTCTATTTATATGAGATACCCAGAGTATAGCCAAATTCATAAAGACAAAAGTAGAATGATAGTTGTCAGGGACTGAGGGGAGGGGATAATGGGTTACTGTTGTATAATGAGTTTAGGGTTTCAGTTTTGCAAAATGAAAAGAGTTCTGAAAATTGGTTGCACAATAATGTAAATATATTTAACACTAATGAACTATACACTTAAAAATAGTTAAGCTGGTAAATATTATATTTTTACCACAAAAAAATAATGAGGGAGAAATTAAGACTTTCCTAGATAAACAAAAGCTAAAGGAGTTACTACCACTAGATCTGACCTAAAGAACTGCTAAGGAAAGAACTTCAGATTGAAATGAAAGGACTCTGAAAAGTAACTCAAAGTCATATGAAGATGTAAAGATCTCCAGCAAAGGTAAATACAAGGGCAAGGATAAAAACCAGTACTGTGATCTTGATTTATAATTTTATTTTTTTATTCTTTTACAGGATTTAAGAGAGAAAGCATAAAAATAATCATAAACCTATGTTTAAATGTACCCATTATTCAAAGATGTCATTTGTGGCAACTGGAGAAGGGGTAGAGACAGAGCTGTAAAAGAACATTTTTGTTTATGATTTAAGTTCGTATCAACGAAAGATTAGTATAACTTTAGGATGTTATATATAATCACCATGATAACCACAAGTAAAATATTTTGAAAATACATGAAAGGAAATGAGAAGGGAATTAGAATATGTCACAAAAACAACAAATCAACCAAACAGAAAGGAAGGCCGCAATAAAAGAAATGAGGGACAAAAAAGCTGTTAGACATACAGACAACAACAAAAGGGCAAAAGTAAGTCCTTCCCTATCAGCAATTACTTTAAATGTAAATAGATTAAACTCCTCCATCAAAAGGCGCATATTGACAGCATGGAGTTTTAAAACATGATTCAACTACATGCTGTTTCCAAGAGACTCACTTTAGATCTAAGGACACAAATAGATTAAAAATGAAAGGATAGGAAAAGATATTTCATGCAAATAGTAACCAAAAGACAGCAGCAGTGAACGTACTAATATGAGACAAAATAGACTTAAAATTTTTAAAAGGCTATAAGAGACAAAGATACATTAATAAAGGGTTCAATACAGCAAGAAGATATAACAATTACAAACATTTATGTACCTAATAACAAACCATCAAAATATTTGAAGCAATAATTGACAGAATTGAAGAAAGAAATAGATAGCTCTCCAGTAATAGTAGGTGATTTCAGTACCACTTTCAATAATGATAGAACACCAGATAGAATCAATAAGGAAATAAAGGACCTGAGCAATACTATAAACCAGTTGAAACTAGCAGACATATAGACACTCTACCCAACAAGAGCAGAATACGCAATTTTCTCAAGTGCACATGGAGCATTCTCCAGTAAAAACCATAGGTTAGGCCACAAGACAAATAAATACATTTCAAAACTATTGAAATTAGACAAAATATGTTTTCCCATCCCAGTGGAATAAAATTAGAAGTCAGCTGAAGGAGAACTGAAAAATTCATAATTATGTGGAAATTAAATAACACACTCTAAAAACCAATGGGTCAAAGAAGAAATCTTAAGGGAAGTTATGAAATATTTTGAGACAAACAAAAGCAAAACTACAGCATTCCAAAATGTATGTGATGCAGCATAAACAGTGCTAAGGAGGAAATATGTAGCTATAAATGCTTACATAAAAAAAGATGAAAGATTTAGGGGCGCCTGGGTGAGTCAGTTAAGTGTCCAACTCTTGATTTTGGCTCAGGTCATGATCTCAGGGTCATGAGATCGAGCCCCATGAGCTTAAGATTCTCTCTCCCTCTGTGCCTCCCACCCCTGCTCACATGTGTGCTCTCTCTCTCTCTCTCTCTCTCTAAAATAAAATTAAATTTAAAAATAGATGGAAGATCTCAAATCATCAACCTAACTTTACTCCTTGGGAAGTGGAAAAAGAACAAACTAAACCCAAAGCTAGCAGAAGGAAGGAAATAAAGAGTCACAGTGTCTTAGACTGTTTGGGCTGCTATAACAGAATATCATAAACTGGGTGGCTTATAAACAAATTTATTTCTTAAAGTGCTGGAGGCTGGGAAGTCCAAGATCAAGGCCTTGGCAGATTTGGTGTCTGGTGAGGATGTGTTTTTTTTTTTTTTTTTTTTTTTTTTTAAAGATTTTATTTATTTATTTGACAGAGAGAGAGACAGCGAGAGAGGGAACACAAGCAGGGGGAGTGGGAGAGGGAGAAGCAGGCTTCCTGCCGAGCCGGGAGCCCGATGTGGGACTCGATCCCGGGACTCCAGGATCATGACCTGAGCCGAAGGCAGTCGCTTAACCAACTGAGCCACCCAGGCGCCCGGATGTGTTTCTTGTTCATAGACGGCCATCTGCTAACTCTGTCTTTTTGTGGCAGAAGAGGGGATGGAGCTCTGTATGGTCTCTTAAAAGGATACTAATCTCACTCATGAGGGCTCCATTCTCCTAACTTAATCACATCCCAAAGACTCCACCTCCAAATACACTGGGGGTTAGTATTTCAACATATGAATTTTGGGGGGACACAAACATTCTATGCATAGGAAGCAGATAAAATAGAGAATAGAAAATAAAGAAAAAAATCAAACCAAAAATTGGGTCTTCAAAAAAGTCAACAAACTAACCAAACTTAGCTAGGTTGACTAAGAAAAAAAAGAAGACTCAAATTACTAAAATGGGGGGAAAAAGGATAATACTATGATTTTATGGAAATTAGAAAGATTATAAAAAAGTACTATGAATAATTGTATGCCACCAAATTGGATAACCCAGATGAAATGGACAAATTACTAGAAACACACAACCTACCAAGATGATCATGAAGAAATAGAAAATATGAATAACTAAGAATATTGAATCAGTAACCAAAAAAATTCAAGCCCAGGACCAGATGGCTTCTCTGGTGAAATGTACTAAACGTTTGAAGACAGAAGTAACACCGGTATTTATCAAATTCTTCCAAAAAAATTGAAGAATGGGAATACATACTAAGTAATTCTAAGATGCCAGTATTACCCTGATAACCAAAGCCAGACAAAGACACTTCAAGAAAACTAAAGACCAATATCCCTTATGAATATTGATGCAAAAACCTCAACAACATACTAGCATATTAAAAGGATTACACATCACGACCAAAGGCCACATGGGAAAAATGCACAGCTAACATCATACTCAATAGTGAAAGGTTGAAAGCATTTTCTTCTAAGATCCTAACAAGAAAATTATGCCCACTTTTGCCACTTCTATTCAACATAATACTTGAAGTCCTCTTCAGAGCAGTTAGGCAAGAAAAAGAAATAAAAGGTGTCTAAATTGGAAAGGAAGAAGTAAAATTATCTCTGTTGACAGATAACATCATCTTATATGTAGAAAACCGTAGATTCCACAAAAAACATTGTTAGAACTGACAATTTCAGTCAGGGTGGTAGAACACAAAATCACCACACAAAAATCCATTGCATTTGTATACCCTAATAATGAGCAATCTGAAAAAGATACTAAGAAAACTATTCCATTTACAACAGCCTTGAAAAAAATTAACTCCTTAGGAATAAATTTAACCAAGGAGATGAAAGACTTGTATATGGAAAACTACAAAATGTTGCTGAAAGAAAGAAGACACAAATAAATAGAAAGACATCCCATGTTCATAGATTGGAAGACCTAATAATGTCAAGATGTCAATAGTACACTAAGTGATCTACAGATTTAATGCAGTCCCTATCAAAATCCCATTGATGTTTCTGTGGAAATAGAAAATCCATCCTAAAATTCATATGGAATCCTGAGGGACCACCCAAATAGCCAAAATAATCCTGAAAAAGAAAAAGTTGAAGATCTCACACTTCTTTATTTCAAAATTTACTGCAAAGCTACAGTAATCAAAACAGTGTGGTACTGGATAAAGACAGACATAGAAACCAATAGAATAGAATAAAAAGTCCAGAAATAAACCCTTATAGGTATAGTCAATTGAACAAGGGTGCCAATGCTATTCAATGGGAAAGACGATCTTTTCCACAAATGGTACTGGGAAAATTGGATAGCCAGATGCAAAGGAATAAAAATAGAGCATTACCTTACACCATATAGAAAAATTAACTCAAAGTGGATCAAAGAGTTAGAACTATAAAAACTCTTGGGGTGCCTGGGTAGCTCAGGCAGTTAAGCGTCTGACTCGATTTTGGCCCAGGTCATGATCTCAGGGTCCTGGGACTGACCCTCCTATTGGGCTCTGCGCTCAACGGGGAGTCTGCTTGAGGATTTCTCTCCCTCTCCCTCCGGCCCTCCCCCCCTCTAAAATACATAAATAAATCTTTAAAAAAAAACAAACAAAGTGTAAAACTCTTGGAAGAAAACATACGAGGAAAGCTGCATGACATTGGCGTTGGTAATGATTTTTTTTCGGCAGGCACAGGCAACAAAAGAAAAAAATAAGTAAGTTGATCATCATCAAAATTTAAAACTTTCACGTGTCAAAATGCACTGTCAAGAGAGTGAAAAGGCAACACACAGAATGGAGAAAATATTTGCAAATTATACATCTGATAAGCAACTAATGCCCAGGATGTATAAAGAACTCAACAAGAAAAAAACCAAACAGGGCACCTGGGTGGCTCAGTCAGTTAAGCGTCTGTCTTTGGCTCAGGTCATGATCCCAGGGTCCTGGGATCAGGCTCCCCATGGGGCTCCCTGCTCAGTGGGGAGCCTGTCTCCCTCTCCCTCTGCTGTTCCCCCTGCTTGTGTTCTCTGGTTCTCTCTCTGTCAAATAAATAAATACAATCTTTAAAAAAAAAATCTAATTCAAAAATGGGCAAAGGATTTTGAATAGACATTTGTCCAAATAAGATACACAAATGTTCCATAACCTTGTGAAAAGATGCTGAACATCATTAGTCATTAGGGAAATATAAACCAAAACCACTATGAGATCCACACCCATTAAGACAGCTAATATAAAATAAAACAGAAAATAACAAGTGTTGATGAAGAAGTGGAGAAATTTGAATCTTTGTGCATTGATTTTGGGAATGTAAAATGGTGCTTTCACTGTGGAAAATAGGATGGTAGTTCCTCAATTGTTTTAAACGTAGAGTTATCATATCAAACAGCAGTTTCACTTCTGGGTATATACCCCCAAAGAACTTGAACAGATATTTGTATACTCATGTTTATAGCAGTATTATTTGCAATAACCAAAATGTAGAAACAATCCAAATATCAGTTGATGGGTGAATAAAGAAAATGCAACACACACACACACACGAATGTTATTCAGCCTTAAGAATGAAATTCTGGCAGTTGCTACATGATTGAACCTTAAAGACATTATGCTAAGTGAAATAAGCCGGACACAAAAGGACAAATGCTGTATCATCCCACTTTTATGAGATACCTAGAACAGCCAAATTCACAGAGGCAGAAAGTAGAATGGTGGGTGCCGGGGCTGGACAGAGAGGAAAATGGGGGGTTGCTGTTTCATGGGGACAGAATTTTAGTTTGGGAAGATGAAAAAGTTCTGGAGATGATGGTGGTGAATGTACTTATAGCCACCGAATTGTAGACTTAAAAATAGTGAGAATGGTAAATTGATGTTGTGTATATTTTACCCCAGTAAAAATTTTTAGAAAGCCAGGGTAGAAGGCAGAAGAAGCAGGTTTGTTAACCAGAAATATTGGTGTAGTTAAAACTGAGCACTCACTTTGGCTCTGAGCCTCCTGGAACCAAGAGAAAAGACGTATTCTCATAGTGCCAAGAACATGTTGAATGGTTTCAGTAGTTTAATGGAAACTATTGCATTGGTTTAAATTATAGCAGCTAAAATTCAAACTATATACTATTTTTAGTATAGAACTATATAATATTTTTTTAAAGATTTTATTTATTTGAGAGAGAAAGAGAGCAGGAGAGGGGGGAGGGTCAGAGGAAGAAGCTGACTGCCCGCTGAGCAGGGAGCCCAATGCGGGGCTTGATCCCAGGACTCCGGGATCATGACCTGAGCCGAAGGCAGTCACTTAACCAACTGAGCCGCCCAGATGCCCTGAAAGTTAAATATTGAATACAAAAATATAGACCAAAATTCAGAAATTATGATTTTTTGGTTAATAAAGGAAACAAGGATTTTTAGAAAGCAATATGTATTCAGAGTCTTCACTTTCTGTCCTTTAGATTAGTGATTTTTTTTTTAAAGATTTTATTTATTTATTTATTTGACAGAGACACAGCGAGAGAGGGAACATAAGCTGGGGGAGTGGGAGAGGGAGAAGCAGGCTTCCCGCTGAGCAGGGAGCCAGATGCGGGGCTCGATCCCAGGACCCTGGGATCATGACCTGAGCCGAAGGCAGACGCTTAACGACTGAGCCACCCAGGCGCCCCTAGATTAGTGATTTTTACACTCTGTTGTATTCAATCCTTGAATTACCAAGAACTTCAGAAGCCAACTCATGGATCTCAAGATCAGACAAAAGGGTAGGGCTATAGGCACCCATTCCAATACAATCAGACCAGCCATGCTTCAGATTTCCTCCAGAATCGGGTCATACTGCTGTGGGTGTACTTTGAAAACCACTTACAGAGAATATATCCTTGAATTAAGATTGAAATCTTGGGGCACCTGGGTAGCTTAGTCGGTTAAGCGTCTGCCTTCGGCTCCGGTCATGATCTCAGGGTCCTGGGATCGAGCCCCACGTCGGGCTCCTGGCTCAGCGGGAAGCCTGCTTCTCCTTCTCCCTCTGCCTGCCGCTCCCCCTGTTTGTGCTCTCACTCTGTCAAATAAATAAATAAAATCCTTAAAAAAAAAGATTGAAATCTTATTACTTAAGAATATAAATCTCAATATTCTGATTAATTTGTTTTTAGAATATAAGCTATATTGTTTGCCTAAATAATATTAAAACTGTATATTTATTAATATGCAACATATATATATACATATATATATGTCTTTGAAAAATATTAAAGGTATTTTAGTTTGATACTGTGACGAGGGTAAATCAAGATTTAGAAAAATATAGATTGTAGTATCATTCCAAAAATGGTTCTAGGCATATGAAATACAAAGATAATTTAGAGTGTCTCTGTTTTTAAAGGCACTCATAGCATAGTCCACTGACACTTAATATGCTGGCTCTTCTAATACTGCTTAATCAATACCAAGAGAAAGGAAAGCAAACATACTGTGGAAACACACTGAAGGGCATGTAACATGGAGATCGCTCCAGGGAAGAGAGAGTTTCACAGAAATTTATGTAGAATAAATAAAACTTTTGAACTGTCTCAAATGTTGAGTGGGAGTTAGCCATATTTTATGGGTTGAAATGTGTCCCCCACAAAACAAAATATTTTGGAGTTCTAACACTGGTACCTCAGAATGTGACCTTATTTTGGACATAGGGTTCTTTACAGACGTAATCAAGTTAAAATGGGGTCCTTAGGGTGGACCCTAATCCAAAATGATTGGAGTCCTTATAAAAGAGAAATTTGGGGGCACCTGGGTGGCTCAATCAGTTAAGCGTCTTGCCTTTGGCTTGGGTCATGATCTCGGGGTCCTGGGATTGAGCCCCATGTCCGGCTCCCTGCTCAGTGGGGAGTCTTCTTCTCCCTCTGCTCCTTCCCCCCCACTCCCCGCTGTCCTCTTTCTCTCAAATAAATAAATAAAATCTTAGGGGAAAAAAGAGGAAATTAGGACACAGAGAGATACGCATAGAGAGAAGATCATGTGAAGAGACACATGCCGAAGACAGCCATGGACAAGGCCAAGGAGAGAGCTCTTCAAAGATACCAGCCCCGTTGACATCTGTAAGTTGGTGAATGTAATTGATTTGGAACTTCTAGCCTCCAAAACTATGAGACAATAAATTTCTGTTGTTTAAGTTAAAAAAAAAAAAAAAAAAGATAAAAATCTAAGCATTTAACCCTAGCATTCTAGAGCATTCACAATCTGTCTCCCAATAAAATTTCCAACTTTATTAATCTCCTGCACAACCCTCCATTCCAGACGTATGGTTTCACTCATTATTTTGAGTGTCTACCATGCAAGGCTTAGGGCTGGGCGGTGGGGATGGGACATGACTCTGACATCCAGAGTCGCTGCCTTCAGAAAGTTTTATGTTCTAGGGGGAGAGATGCTAAATGACTAATTTCATAGTTCATCATTTCATTACAACTATGGTAAGAGTTGGACATGAGAATGAGCCAAGAGAGCATATAACAGAGAACCTGACCTAGTCTGGGAGAATCGGGGAAGTTCTTGGAGAAAGTAATGTGTGGACTTAAAGGATGAGTAAAAGTTGGTCAATGAAGGAAAGAACATTTCTTCAAGAGATGTTTGTTTTCTCATTTCTATGCTTCTGTGTACAGGGTGCCATCTGCTTGTACTACATGCCTTTTTTAAGAATCCAAATTCTAGGGGCGCCTGGGTGGCTCGGTTAAACGACTAACTCTTGATTTTGGCTCAGATCATGATCTCAGAGTGGTGAGGTCGAGCCCTGCGTTGGGCTCCGTGCTCAGGGGAAGTCTGCTTCTCTCCCTCTTCTTCTGCCCTTCCTTCCCTGCCCCATCTCGCGCTTGCTCTCGTGCTGTCTCTCTCTAAAAATAAATTAAATCTTAAAAAACAAATCCAAGTCAATATTTGGCTTATATGCACCCTTCTCCAGAAAGCCCTTCCTGATCATCTTATTCTCTCCTTGCTCTAAACTAAACAAGTTTGTTGGTTATTAGCTATAAGCTATGCATGGCCTCGTGGTCTTTTCATGATGCTCACCTTGGCCCTGTTATATAAATAGAAGTCACCCTTGATTCCAGCCTCCATCCAGTTCATTAGCAAGTCACTTCTGTTTTAATTCCATGCAGAATTTTCTGGGGAAGACAATGATCACAGGACTTGGTTTAAATAATCTAAACCTTTTTTTATTGTAAAATAAAACACAGATACCAAAAAACCCCATATAAATCATGTGAATTATAAGGAGTTGGATTATGAAGAGAATTTATAATTATGATTCATAGCTTAATGAATTCTAAGAACACCGGTATAACTACCACTCGGGTCAAGAAGCAGAACTTTGCCAGGCACTCCAGAGTCCTCCTTTCACCCTGTCCCAAATACAGTTGCCTTCCTCCTGCATAAAATGTCCACACTCCTGAACTTTATGGTAGCCACGTCACAGGATTTCTTTATAGTTTTGTTACCCAAGTGTGCATCCCCTACCACAATAGTTTTCTCTGGCACTTTTGTTGTTGTTGTTTTTTAAACATACCTTTTCAGTCTCTCTTTTTTTTTTTTTTTTAAGATTTTATTTATTCATTTGAGAGAGAGAGAGTGCACAAGCAGGGGGAGCCGCAGAGGGAGAGGGAGAAGCAGGCTTCCCGCGGAGCAGGGAGCCCGAGGCGGGGCTCGATCCCGGGACCCCGGAACCATGACCTGAGCCGAAGGCAGACGCTTAACGACTGAGCCACCCAGGGGTTCAGTCTCTTAATCTTCAAGATCACTCACCATGCTTTTCTTACAATTTCATGATGAAAATCCCAGGCTGTTTGATCTATAGAGTTTCCCACAGTCCTGGGTTTTGCTGATGGCATATTTATAGTACAGTTCAACTTGTTCCTCTCTCTTATTTATTTTTTTCCTGCATTTTAGCAAAGGTCCAGAGGCTTGGTCAGATCAGTTTGATCCCTTTGGCAGGATTATAGGTGGTATTGTGTTCTTTCAGCAAGAGGCATATAGTACTGTTGTGTCTGTTTGTGATATTAGCAGGTGTTGATGCTCAGTGCCTGAATCTGTTAATTCACTGGGGGTTGCACAATGGTGGTATTCTAATTCTATCACTTTTTCTTTATTTATTAAATGGAATATTTTTATAATGAAATGTTTTTCCTCATCTACTATTGGCTACCCATTTTGGGGAGATATAATTATAAATCAGATCCCCTGCCAACACAGAAATTTGCTTCCACAAAATACAGGAAAGAAAGGAAACAATCTCATTGAATAAGCATTAAACCAGACTGCAATGCACATAATGGCAATCCATCAAGGAGACTGCAAAGAAAAATAAATCCTGTTATATATAGTCAGGTAAATAAAATCCATTACATACATGTTAATTGTTTTTATCAAAGGAAAAAAAAAAACTTCTCCTATCTCTATGACAAGCAGGGTGTTACATTAAGGAGCCCAGCACCTAGGTTTAAAGTCGCAAAAAGACAAGTTCACATTTCAAGGCTAGCCTCCAAGAAAGGCATTCCTGGTATGAGAAACTGGCAAGAAGTCTATTTAACTTTTTTTAAAGATTTACATATATCTCAGAGAGACAGAGAAAGCATTTATAATTTCAGGTTTTGTAAAGGAAGTGCTGAAAAGAAGGAAGAAAGGGGAATGTTCTCTTTTAAGCACCAGAGATAGTTAAATTTATTATTATTTTTAGATTTTTGTTTACCCTACATCTAGGAATAAAGTTCATGTAGGGAAAGCAAGATACATGTTTGATTCTTTCCTTTTATTTACCTATTTTCAAAATAATGAATTGGCTCCTAAACATCCTCCAAAGGTGTCCAATTAGTTTTGTTTGTTTGTTTTTAAAGATTTTATTTATTTATTTGACAGAGAGAGAAGCAGTGAGAGAGGGAACACAAGCAGGGGGAGTGGGAGAGGGAGAAGCAGGCTTCCCACCGAGCAGGGAGCCCGAGGCGGGGCTCGATCCCAGGACCCTGGGATCATGACCTGAGCCGAAGGCAGACGCTTAACGACTGAGCCACCCAGGCGCCCCAGTTTTGTTTGTTTTAAGTGCCATTATTAACCCATGGACTTAACCCATTATTGATGGGCTTCAATCTGTATAATTATTATCTTTAGTGCAGCTCAAATTGTCCTCTGACCCATGGAAGCCTCTTCAAAGTTGGCTCCTGAGTCTCTGAGAGCTTCACATGATCTGGCAAGCAAAGAGTTCCAGGCTCATCTTGTGCCTTTCCTATCCTTGAATCATCCATTTCTTCAAAAAGCCCTGGTTTCTTCTGGTGCAAAATGGTATTTTGAGACCATATCTGTATTGGTACTGGCTGGTCATTGTGTCTACATCATTTCTAGGCATTTTTGGCCAACAGAGATAGGAATTTATATATATATATATGTGATATAAAATATGTTCTAAAAGTAAGTTATAGGGCGCCTGGGTGGCTCAGTTGGTTAAGCGACTGCCTTCGGCTCAGGTCATGATCCTGGAGTCCCTGGATCGAGTCCCGCATCAGGCTCCCTGCTCGGCAGGGAGCCTGCTTCTCCCTCTGACCCTCCCCCTTCTCATGTGCTCTCTCTCTCATTCTCTCTGTCTCAAATAAATAAATAAAATCTTTAAAAAATAAAAAATAAAAAAAAATAAAAGTAAGTTATATATAAATACACAAAATACATACACATATGAATATATATATATGCTAGGATGATATGTACATAATATACATGTATTTTATGTAAATATATGCATATATGTGTATGTACTTTTTTTTTTTTTAAAGATTTTATTTATTTATTTGAGAGAGAGAGACACAGCGACAGAGGGAACACAAGCAAGGGGAGTGGGAGAGGGAGAAGCAGGCTTCCCGCTGAGCAGGGAGCCTGATGCGGGGCTCGATCCCAGGACCCTGGGATCACGACCTGAGCCAAAGGCAGACGCTTAACAACTGAGCCACCCAGGCACCCCAAGTGTATGTACATTTTTAAAGATAAAGTAACTTCTGAGTTCATTTTAACAATACTTTCACGTCAAATTCAGGGTTTTTACTTAAACTCTTCTATAGGATAGAATTAGAATATCTCATAATTATTTATTTGCTTTACCCACTTTACATACACAACAACCTCAGAATAACAATAGTAATACTACCACTACCAATATGATTACTGAAAATAGTTAAAAATATATTTTTTTTGTATATGCTTTCCCTTTGACCCTGCGTTTTGTAATAATCATTCTATACACACTTGGCCAGAAATATAACCATTACTTCCTCTTTTAACCCTTATTTAGTCTTAGTTCCACAACTGACTATACATATCTATACCATTCCTCGCCAAACCTTATGTTCATATCTCCCTAGTTTGGGTTATGCTGTGTTCATATCTCTCATTTTGGTTATCTGAAACTTGTTCCTTAGTAGATTCCTCAGTAAGAGCTCATGGAAACAGTATTCCCTGAGTTCTTGCATGTTGATAATAGTAAGTGCTCTTTATATATATATATATTTTTTAAAGATTTTATTTATTTATTTGACAGAGAGAGAGATAGCGAGAGAGGGAACACAAGCGGGGGAATGGGAGAGGGAGAAGCAGGCTTCCCGCGGAGCAGGGAGCCCGATGCGGGGCTCGATCCCAGGACCCTGGGATCATGACCTGACCCGAAGGCAGACGCTTAACGACTGAGCCACCCAGGCGCCCCAGTGCTCTTTATATTTGAAAGTCAGTTTTGCTGGATATAAAGTCCTTGGGTCACATTTTCTTTTCTTTTGCTGTTAAAAAAGTCTGGAAATAATCCACATTTTGTTTCTCATATAAACGACTTTTTTTTTTTTTTGCCTAGATGCCCAAAAGATTTTTTTCTCCCAAAAGTCTAGTGAGTTTATTAGAATATGTTTTGATAGTGGTTGTTTGGGTCAAGTATTCTTAGGTACATGGTGTTTGTGTGTGTGTGTGTGTGTGTGTGTGTGTGTATAGTTTCAAATATTCTTTTCTTTTTCTTCAATTCAGGAACATTTTCTTAATTTTTTTATTTTACATATTTTCTTGATTTATGCATATTTTTATCAAGATACATATATATATATCTTGATTTTTTATATTTTTTCTTGATTTTTATATTTATTCTGTTTACTTGCTTCAGTTCTCAACTCCAGAGACTTCGATGTTCCATATTGGCTCTCCTTTGCCTATCCTACATATTTGTCATTTTCAGTCAATTCATTTTGTTCTTTTCTATAAGACTTCCTTACAATTAAAATTGTTTTTTTCTCAGGGCACCTGGTGGCTCAGTTGGTTAAGCATCCAACACTTGATTTCAGCTCGGTCATCATCTTAGGGTCACGGGATTAGACCTAAATCAGACTCCACACTCAGTAGGGAGTTTGCTTGAGATTCATTCTCTCCCTCTGCCCTTCTCCACACTTGTCCACGCTCTCTCTCTCTCTTTCTCTGTCTCTCAAATAAATAAATAAAGTCTTTGGAAAAAAATATTTTTCTCTTGGGGCACCTGGTTGGCTCATTTGACTCTTGATTTCAGGGTTGTGAGTTCAAGCCCCACATTGGGTGTAGAGATTACTTAAAAGTAAACTCTTAGAAAAAAAATTTAAAAAAAATTTTTTAGGGGCGCCTGGATGGCTCAGTCGTTGGGCATCTGCCTTCGGCGCGGGTCGTGGTCCTGGGGTCCTGGGATCGGGCCCCACATCAGGCTTGATAAATAAATAAATAAATAAATCTTTTATTTATTTATTTGACAGAGAGAGACACAGCGAGAGAGGGAACACAAGCAGGGGGAGTGGGAGAGGGAGAAGCAGGCTTCCCACCGAGCAGGGAGCCTGATGCAGGGCTCGATCCCAGGACCTTGGGATCATGATCTGAGCCGAAGGCAGACGCTTAACAACTGAGCCACCCAGGCGCCCCAAGCATGTGGCTTTTGATCTCAGGGTCATGATTGAGCCCCAGATTGGGTGTAGAGTTTACTTTAAAAATAAAATAGTAGATTACAATTTGAGCTATTTTGTGGGCAAAATTTTATTCGCTCCTTTTCTTTTTTTTACTAATAACTGTGTATGAGATTTTACCTTAATAATTTTCTGCTGTTTATTTATTTTTTTTTTTCCTGTTTTTTTTTTTTTTTTTAAAGATTTTTTATTTATTTATTTGAGACAGAGAGAATGAGAGAGAGAGAGCACATGAGAGGGGGGAGGGTCAGAGGGAGAAGCAGGCTCCCTGCTGAGCAGGGAGCCCGATGCGGGACTCGATCCAGGGACTCCAGGATCATGACCTGAGCCGAAGGCAGTCGCTTAACCAACTGAGCCACCCAGGCGCCCTCTGCTGTTTATTTTAATGTGAAATTAGTTTTCTGGAACTTTTGGAAGCAGTTGTGGTTTATGATGGTTTTTCTAACTTCGGAGAGCTCCCTCTTTTGTTGTTTTTATACAATATTCAAAAATATGGTGGCTTGTCAACTGTTCCCCTCCCACTTTCGTTTAGATCAAAGACTGGCAAAGGTCACCTCTTTTTATAAATAAAGTTTTATTGAAACACAGTCTTGCCCATTTATTTACATATTGTTTACAGCTGCTCTCAGGCCAAATCAGCAAAGTTAAACAGTTGCAACATTAACCCTAAAGCCTACAAACCAAAAATACTTACTGTCTAGCCCTTTAAGACCCCTGATTTAGACCTTTTCTTTGTCTCTGTTGTCTCTGTTCTGCTCAGTTTTGATCTGACTCCTCGCAGTGTCTTCTCAGTGTGGGGCTCTGTCCTAGAAGTGAGCCCCCACCAGTCAGTTTTGAGAGTTCACAGGGAGCCATATTGCTTCAGACCTTAGCACCCCTTGCTCCCATTTTTTAAATTGTGCTAAAATATATACAACATAAAATTTATCATTTTAAACATTTTTAGGTTAACAGTCTCTGGCATTAAGTATATTCACAATGTCGTGCAACCATCACCACTATGTATTTCCAGAACTTTATTATCTCAGACCGAAATTCTGTACCCATTTAGCAGTAACTCTTCATCTCCCTTCCCCTTCCCCTAGCTCCTGGTAACCTTTATTCTGCTTTCTGTCCCTATGAATTTGCCTATTCTAGGACCTCGTGTAAATAGAACCATACAATATTTGTCCTTCAGTGTCTGTCTTATTCTACTAAGCATAATGTTTCAGAATCATCTGTGTTGTACCATTACCTGAATTTCATTCCTTTTTATAGCTAAATAATATTCCATTGTATCTATATACACCACACTTTGTTGATTCATTCATCTGTTGCTGGACGCTTGTTTTCATCTTTTGGCTATTGGGAATAATGCTGCTATGAATATTGGTGTACAAATATCTATTTGAGACCCTACTTTTAATTCTTTTGATATATATCTTGGAGTGGAATTGTTGGATTATATGGTAATTCTTTTCAACTTTGTGAAGAACTGTCAAAGTGGCTGTTCCGTTTTTCACAACAGCTGCACCATTTTATATTCCCACCAGCAATGCACATGGGTTCCAGTTTCTCCACATCCTTGCCAACATTTCTTTTTCTCCATTTTTTTTTTTAAGATTTTCTTTCTTTATTTGACAGAGAGAGACACAGAGAGAGAGGGAACACAAGCAGGGGGTGTGGGAGAGGGAGAAGCAGGCTTCCCTCCGAGCAGGGAGCCCGATGCAGGGCTTGATCCCAGGACCCTGGGATCATGACCTGAGCCCAAGGCAGACGCTTAACGACTGAGCCACCCAGGCGCCCCTTGTTTTTGTTTTAATCATAGCCATCCTAATGGGTTTGAGGTGGTATCTCACTGTGGCTTTGATACGCATTTCCCTAATGATTGATGATGTATATGTTTTCATGTGCTTATTGAGCGTTTGTAAATCTTTGGAGAAATGTCTACTCAAGTCCTTTGAATTGTGTTTTTTGTTGTTGTTGCAGGAGTTCTTTATAGATTCTGGATGTTCATCTCTTACCAGATAGGCAATTTGCAAATATTTACTCCCATTTGTGGGTTCTTTTCACTTTCTTGATAGTGTCCTTTGATTTTTTTCCTTTTTTAAATTAATTAGTAATTTATGGAGAGATGCTTTATGATTATATGAAGATCCTCTTCCTCATCAAACTTTCCGTCATCTATTGATGATTCTTTTCTTGGTTCAATGGCTGCGATTTTTGAGCACCAACCATGTTCCAGGTGCTGCCCTGGGTGCTTCGTGTGCATTGTCCTTACATCACAAAGGAGGAGACTGAGCTACAGAGATAGAACAGTGGCACAAGGGCACACAGCTAATAAGCAGCAGAAATGGGAGGAGGGTCCAGGACCAGCTGCTCCAGAGCTAGAGTTCACATGCTAGAGCTGGGGACGCCAGTATTAGCTGCAAATGGGGGACTCCAAGCATCAGGTCTGTTGAGCAAGCCTGTTTTTGATGTTCCTTCCTTGTGCTTCCCGAACACCGCCTGACCTAGAGAGAGGGTAGGGCAGACACGCTTCAGGGCCATGGACTGTGACGTGCTGGGTGTGTTCAGCTGTTGGGAGCCAGTTCCATCCCCAGTTTGCAGCTTCATGGGCACTATGTATCTGCAGTGTCCTGCAGGGGTGACTGGCTCAGGAGCTGGGTTGACAGAACCAGAAGCCCTAACCTGTCCTTTCACATGATAGGTGTGGAGGGTCTTAGTAACCTGGCAGGTTCTGGGTTAAACATCCCCATTCTTTGGGCTCTTGTGGGACCTTTACTGGGAGGACCAGAACATGGGCAGGGTGGGGTCCTGGGGCAGGGAGCCAGAGCCCTGAGTCATAGGGAGACAGGAAGTCAGGGCCAGGGCAAGACACGCTGAGCCAGAAAATCTGGAGGGAAGCCATGGTCTGAATCCTGGGAGGAGGGAGAACTCACCAGATATAGGCGAAGTCACAGCAGGCGATGCAGTCAGGATGGGAGCCAAGAACAAGCTCCAGCCCGTCAGGATCACGTGCAGCTGGTGTAGGAGATCCTGAACCTGTGTTTGGAGATCTCTGGAGATGGAAGATTGTTCTCAGGGCTGACAGTGGCCTACGGCTGGTAGATTGGCCCAGGCTGAGGATGCACAAGCCCAGAAGCATGCATTAGGCATGGGTAGCCTGTTGGATCAGACTTTGTGGTGGACAGTCACCTCTCCTACAGGCCTCTCAGGTGCATAGCCACCTCAGTTTCCTGGGGCTCAGCCTCCATATCCTATCAGCTACGGTCCCCTAGCCTGGCTGCTCATCTGCTGTGATCACTCAGTCAGGGCCCAACCCTCTCTTTGGATGAAAACTGCATTCTGAAAGAGCTTTATTCTCAGAGACTTTACATGTAGGAGTTTTTTATTTTTTTTAAACCATCCAGAAATAATTTCAAACTTTCAAAAAGTTGCAAAAATAAAAGCAGCACAATATAAAAATACACATTTTTTCCCCCAAACCATCTTAAAGTGACTTAAATATATCAAGACCCTTTACCCCTAAATACTTCACCGTATGGTTATTGCTGGGGTTTTCTTCTCCCTTGCCACTAATAAGCAATGCAGGGATGTTATGCAAATATTGTGTGTGTTTTTTTTTTAAGATTGTGTTTATTTATTTGAGGGGGAGGGGCAGAGGGAGAGGGAGAGAGAGAATCTCAAGCAGACTCCCTGTTGTGCATGGAGCCCAACATTGGGGCTCGATCTCACAACCCTGAGATCATGACCTGAGCCAAAATCAAGAGTTGGATGCTTAACTGACTGAGCCACCCAGGTGCCCCCAAATATCATGTTCTTTATCGAAGATGCCCCCTAGATTTAGCATCCACTGATGATTCTTGCCTATCCACTCTTTACCATGATGGTTCCAAAATAGTAATCCAACACCCCCTCCACATTTTCCATTCTGCCATCAGCGTTTTCCAGTGAACAAGAGACCTTCCTTCTTTCAATTTATGTATTTGTGGACACATGGTATAGACTCATGAATTCCTGGTTTTTTAGGGATTTATAATTTAATTCTTGGTTATTTTGGTCCTCAAATTGTCCCAGATTTGTCAGTGAGAACCCCTTCAAGCTGTCTTCTAAGCCCATGTGACATATACCCCCTTTTTAAAGAAGCATTTCCTTACTTTCTGGCATAATAAGGGATTCCACGCATTTCTTAGGCCAGCCTACGACTCAGTCATTTCTCCGAGGAGCCTGATTCATTTAGTGGTGAAGATCTTAGAGATCAAGGTCAGAGAATCAGAGAATTAGGTGTCCTCAGTGCTACTGCAGTGTCCTTGCTTCTTGGCTCTTTCAATGGACAGAGCTAGGAAATACATGCATGTACACACAAATGTACATATGTACATGTGTTTGCACATTCATACATGTGTGACATGAACATGCATATACAGATCTCAGAAATCATGAATTTACGCTGATATCCCCTCACAAGGTTATTTCTTGCCTTCCCCATTCCCTATTTGTTTGTCCCTTCTCCCTTAGTGAGATTCCTGGCTCCCAACTATCAACGCTTTTGCTCAATCCTCAATCCTATATGACATCTAAAATAGTTTATTACATCTAGAATCGTTTCTGAATTGCTTTGTCTACACCATTACAAACAGCAGATCCAGTAAAAAGAGATCAGGATTTGTTTGCAATTCTTCCCCATCCTCACCACACTCCCTGTCCCCAACTGAGGGAATATAGTCAAATACTGTGTTAAATTACTTCAAATTTGCTTTTTATTTCCTGTTCAGTGTGATTATGGTACTTATTTGAAACATGACTAGTTTAATTGTTTTAGTTTGCTTTCAGTTTTAACGTACTCCTTTCCATTCTTATGGATTTAATTTTACTCTTGAATATCTGGAATATTGCCATGCTTTCAAAAGTCAAAACTATACAAAAAGATATGCTCAGAGAAATGTCATTTCTACCTATCCCCCTCCTCCCCTTGTGGGTAACCAACTGCATTGTTTTCTTGTTTGTCCTTTTTGTGTTTTATTTTGTAATGATCAGCTGATATATGTGTATGTTCTTATTTTCTCATACAAAACATATAAGCATATGACATATGTATAGTATAAGAAATGTATCTGGTCTTTGTCCCTGGTTTCTGCCATAGAGCTCTTGAAATCCTTGGAATTTCTTGAATGATGGGAGTGTCTTTAGTTACTCCTAATGAGACCCTTTGTGAGCACACTTGACTTTAGGCTAATGAAGTGACAGCGTGGGGCCCCTAGATAGCCTTAGGTTGGGGCTGGTCCCCAGAAAGACCAAGTGATTAGAGGGTTGGCACTTTCAGGGTCACCCACTGACTCTTGAACAAAAAGATTTGATGAGCTTCCTGGTTGGTGAATACATCCACATGCCTGAAGGGTGTCCCATCCCGGTTCTATGGGGACAGAAGCTCCTGCCCTCAGGACCCTCCCGGGCCCCAACCTATGTACCTGTTCATCCAGCTGTTCATCTGTATCCCTTTTTTTTTTTTTAAGATTTTATTTATTTATTTTACTTTAGAGAGAGAGAGAGAAGGGGGGAGGGGCAGAGGGAGAGGAAGAGAGAATCTTAAGCAGACTCCACACGTAGCGTGGAACCGGCTGTGGGACTCGATCTCACCACCCTGAGATCATGACCCTAGCCAAAACCAAGAGTCAGACTCTTAACTGACTGAGCCACCCAGGTGCCCCCATCTGTATCCTTTATAATATCCCTTAGAATAAACTGATAAACATAAATAAATATTTCTCTGAGTTCTGTGAGCCACTCTAGTGATAAATGAAATCTGAAGAGGAGTTTATGCGAGCCTCCAATTTATAGCCCGTCAGAAGCACATGTAACAACCTGGCTTTGCGATGTCTGAAGTGGGCCATCTTGTGGGTCTAAGGTCCTTAACCTGTGGGGTCTGATGCTCAGAGAGAGAAGGCAAAAATTGAGTTAAATTATAGGCCACCCAGGCGGTGTCACAGAATTGCTTGATGTGGGAAGAGCTACCACATATATGGAGTACAGATGTATTCAGAGTATTGTGTGTAATGTAGAGGAAAGCAGTTTTTCCTTTACAATATGCTTTTCTGCAATTAAATTTCCTCACTTGTCTTCTGGAAATCGTTGCCTCTCAGCTTACAGAAGTCTTCTTTGTTCTCTTTACTCCTTGAGCTCTTGCATTTGCCGAGTTTATTCACCCAATCTTCTCTACTTGGACATTTAGGTAGTTTCCAGTGTTTTGCAGTTAAAAATAATATTGCAGTGAATAACCAGTGTATTTGTATTATTGACAGTATATCCTCGGGATAAATTCTTAGAAGTGGGGTTTCTGGGTCAAACAAAGGGTGCATTCCTTTTCGATGGCTGTGTAACAAGTTCCTACAAACTTAGCTGCTTAAAACAACACCTATTCATTAGCTCACGGTTCTGTAGGACAGAAGTCTGGGCGTGCTTGACTGGGCTCGCTGCTCAAAATACAACAAGGCATAAATCAAGATGTTGACTGGGCTCTCATCTGGAGGCTCTAGAAAGAATCCACTTCCAAGAAAATTCAGTGGCAGAATTCAGTCCCTGGAGGGAGGTCTCCATTTTGCTGTGTGCATTTGGCTTCCACAAGCTGCCCCCATTCCTTGCCACACGGCCCCTCCACCTTCCAATCAGCAACAGTGTGTTGAATCATTCTTGCTTGGAATCTCTCCAATTTCTGTCAAAGGTAAACAAAGCTGGACATTAGCTAACGTGGTAAGGACAGATTTTAATCAGTAACCACTATTGCAATAGGGGAAAAGAGTCCAATATGAATGGAACTCAACTTTGAGCTTTCTCAGGCAGGCACTTCAAGGGGGAGCTAAGGCTATCCTAGGGATGTGGCCTTGAGTTGTCAGAAACTAGGTTAGTGTTTGTTCAAGTCTTTATAGGCCAACGCCAAGGCCTCGTGGAGAAAAGGGCTCGGAGGAGCTTGGCCAGAGTTTGGTCGAAAAGGGGAATCTCTGTCACTATTCCTGCTACCAAGGAAGCTCGGCTGTTAGTGGGCTCATGTGATCAGATTAGGCCCACTTGGGTAACATCCCCTTTGCCATATAGCATAACATAATCATGGGAGTTACACAAGGGGGTAAAGGTTATAGGGGCCGTCTTAAAATTCCCAGCCCTCCTTCTAGCAATTTTCCTGGCCAGCCCCAACCTGGATCACACCTGAACCAGTAGAAGAGGTCTGAACTGCTTGGGGCTCTGAGCCATGCTAAGGCTAACTGAGCCTCTGGTTGCCAGGAATGGAGAAGAGCCTTAGAATCCCAACAGGAACTTTCTTGGCCCCCACAGGGTGGAAACAGTGATGGAGTCTATAAACAATGTCTTAGAGAGTGAGGGTAGGGGCGTGCTTATGTGTTATCTTGAGTGAAGGACTGTTCCGTGTGGCCGAATCCCATCAGTACTTTTGTGCAAGAACATACACCTGCCTCGTGTGCCCTTTAGTGCTCACTGTGGTTTCAAACTCCTTTGAGCAACTTGGCCCTTGCTCATGGAAGCCACTCCAGTGTGAGTGGCTGGTAGGAACACAAGCTCTCAATCAGATAAATCCATGCTCTACCATTTACTGGTTGCGGGACCTTGAAATTACTTAGCTTCTTTGTGCCTTGATGTCTTCATCCATGAAATGTGAATGAATAGTAGTAGCAACCTGCTGGGATTAGTGGGAGGGATCAAATAAAATCACACTCAGAGAGTGCGGATACATTCTTGGCACACAGTAATTGCCCAACGAATGTTAGCCGAGTTTTATCACTCTATCCGGCTTCATTTCTGACTCTATACCCCACGTTATTTTTGGCTTTCCTGTGGTCCTTAGTGTTAGCCTCTTGATTCTCTCAGCACAATGTCTCTTGGTTCCCAATGTCCTGTCCTGGAGCTGGGATGCTGCTAAGGATGGAGACCTAAAAAGAAAGTACCCTGCCTACCACACATCTTCTTCCAGACCCCCAAACAAGAAGCAACCTTCTATCCCTCGGGGGCCTTGCATGCCACTCTCTCTCGGCTTAACTCAGTTCCAAACGGAAGTCTTGAGAAAAGGCATCTCTTCTGTTAATCTATTGTTGTGAAACACAGTACCTCAAAACTTGGTGGCTTAAAACCCGTTTTATTTTGATCATGATTTGCAAGTCAGGAGAGGGCTCGGTTGGGTGGTCCATCTCTGCTCCATCCTGGGGCTGGAGGATTTCCTTCCAAAATAAGCTTGTTCACTCCCATACTGAGCACCTCCTGCATGCTGGTCTCATCGTCCATGGCCTCCAGATGCTTGGGCTTCTCACAGCATGGCTTTCGAGGACAGTTGGACTTTTCACATAGAAACTGGCTCCCCCAGAGCAAACATTCCAAGAGGCCCAGGTGGACACTGTAAGGCTTCTTAGGAACAAAGTTTGAGAACGTCATTTCTGCTGTGTTCTTTTGGCCACACAAGTCTCCAAGGCCAGATCAGATTCCTGGGGAGGGCTACCTCTCAATGGGAGGAGTAGCAACGAATGTGTGCTGTTTTTAATCTACCACAGCATCTGGTGAGTGGAAGCTAAAACCCACCTGGAACCCTGCTAGGAAATGTAGTTTTAGGATTTCTAGTCTCTGCAGCAGAGAAAGAGAACGAGACACAGGAAAGAGGGTGAGGCCATCAATCTGCTATATCCACTGTAGTCCCTCGGTGTTCAGTGGTGTCTTGGTGCCAGCATCCTTGAATCCAGATGGGAATTGGGAGTGCTCAGTCCCTCAACCTAGCCTGTCCTTTTGGTCAAGGCTTTAAAATTTTTTTTTTTAAAGATTTTATTTATTTATTTGAGAGAGAGAGAGAATGAGAGAGAGAGCACATGAGAAGGGGGAGGGTCAGAGGGAGAAGCAGACTCCCCGCTGAGCAGGGAGCCTGATGCGGGACTCGATCCCGGGACTCCAGGATCATGACCTGAGCCGAAGGCAGTCGCTTAACCAACTGAGCCACGCAGGCGCCCCTTAAATTTTTTTTTTTACTGAAACTCACAGCAAAAAATGTAGCTTATATCAGTTTATGGACAGATCTATGTAACTGAAGTAAAAGTTTCATGAAACAATCCTTATCTTTACCATGTGCAATGTTCCCTTATAATTTTCTATCATATTCTGTTCTTTTAAACAAAAGTTCTAGTTGTGCCTCCACTAAATTCATTTCATGGCTCACGAATGGGTTACCATCTGCAGTTTGAAAAGCACTTGCTGAAGCTACCTTTTACACAGGGAATCAAAAACTGAGAAGAAAAAAATGGGTCCACTGGGAAAAAAAATTATATAAGCACACAAAAAAATATTTTCTCATAAAAGGTTTACTTAATTCAAAAGAAATGTAGTCAAGTACATCACTGTTTCACAATTATTCATTCCCTTCCCTGTAAGGTAATTATACGTACCCCCCTTGTTAAGCCTTCCATTGTGAGGCTTGGCTGTGGGACTGCCGTGGGCTTTGGCCTTTGGCAAATGAGCAGGCATGTCTCATATCATGTCTGAGTAAAAACTTTAAATGCAATTGCATGGTTTGGCTTGATCTCTAGCGATTCTGCCCTCTGCTATGAGAACAGTATGTTCCAGATAGGTTCCCTCAGCCTGGGCGCCAGAGTGAGAAAACACACAGAGCCAAAGTGCAGCCTATTCTCAGCCCTCACATAACATGAGAGACAAATATTCGTTATAAACCACTGAGATTTGGGGTTGTTTGTTACTGCAGCAAAAGCCGACTCATCTAAGAAGCCACTTAATGAAAAAAACAAACAAAAAAACCAAAGCACTCTTCTGAACATTGAAACAGAAGGGATGGCGTATAGAGAGTAAAACAGAGTTCCCCTTCACCCACTCCGAGAAGGAGGTTTTTGAAATGGCTGTTTTCTAACTTTCATGAGATGAAATTCGTGCATGAATGTCCACAAATAAAGTTTTATTAAAACACAGCAGGTGTATTTTGTTGATGGCGGCTTTCACACTGAAACAGCGGAGTATTGAGACAGAGACTGTAATGCCTAAAGTACTTAACTATCTGGCTTTTCACAGAAAAAATTTACTGACCCTTGGTCTAGGTCCACCAAATATTAACATTTGGCATTTTGCAATTTTTGTTTTTATTTCTCTTTCCCCCCGCCCCCTCCACCACCTCCTTTATTTTTTACCTACGAATTTTTTTCTAAACCATTTAAAATGAAGTGTAGATCTTGTGACACTTTGTCTCAATATTTCAGCGTGTGTCCTAAGAACAAGTTTACTCTTCTCCATAAACCACATTATAATGATCACACCCAGAGCATTTAACATTACAATTCTATTAACTAATATTCAAATTTCCCCAAATTGGCCTGAAAATGTCCTTCATAGCCTTTCCACCCTCCGTTCAGTATGTAATTAAAGATTATACAGCGCATTTAGTTTTCATGTCTTTTCAGTTGCTTTTGATCTAGAACAGTTGCTAGTCTTTTTCAGCGTTCATGAAACTGATATTTTTGGAGTCCAGGACAGCTTTTGAGCCGGTTGTCACTCAGTTTTTTTGTTGTTGTTGGTTTTTGTTTTGTTTTGTTTTGTTTTAAGATTTTATTTATTTATTTGACAGAGAGAGAGACAGCGAGAGAGGGAACACAAGCAGGGGGAGTGGGAGAGGGAGAAGCAAGCCTCCCACTGAGCAGGGCGCCCGATGCAGGGCTCGATCCCAGGCCCCCAAGATCATGACCCGAGCCGAAGGCAGACGCCCAACGACTGAGTCACCCAGGCGCCCCTGTTGGTTTTTTGTTGGTGGTTTTTTTGTTGTCGTTGGTTTTTTGGTTTTTGTTTTTTTGTCGCTCGGTATTAGATTCAGGTTAATCATTTTCATTTTTGGCAGAAATTCTACATAGGTGATGTGTTCTTATCAGGAGGCTCATGATGTTACTTGGCCCCGTTGTTTGTGTTGTTAACTTTTTTTAGCTTTTTATGTGGAGTCTGCCAGATTTCTCTGCTCTAAAGGTCATTTTTCCCCTTTGTAATCAATAAGTGATCTGTGGGGAAATTCTTTGAGAATAACCAATTCCCCAACAACCTTTTGCCCTGTGGTTTTAGGCTCCTTTGATGATTCTTTCCTGAATCAATTGTTGTCATGGAGAATGTAAATGGACATCAGTATTTTTTTAAATGGTCTCCAAGTGATTTTAAAGTGCAGCCAGCATTGGGAATCACTAGACCAGTGCTTCTCAATCTGTATTTATAAATCCCCTGGGTATCTTGTTAAAAGGCAAATCAGGGGTACCTGGGTGGCTCAATCAGTTAAGCGTCTGATTCTTGATTTTGGCTCAGGTCATGATCTCAGGGTGATGAGATCGAGCCCTGTGTCAGGCTCCACGCTGGGCCTGCAGCCTGCTTAAGATTCTCCCTCTCCCTCTGCCCCCCAAGTGCACACTCTCTCTCTCCCTCTCTCAAAAAAAAAAAAAAAAAAGAAAGAAAAGAAAAATTTAAAAAGGCAAATCAGATTCAGGAGGACTGGGGTGGACTGGACTGAGATTAAGCATTTCAACAAGTTCTCAGGTGCTGGTGCTGCTGGTCCACATGGACCAGAGTTTACACACTTTAAAATATCAAGGGTCAGTCTAGACTCTAGACAACACCTACAGTTCATTCTGGATATAATACCTTTCTTCCCCAATTTAGTTTTGTCTTCTGTTAGTCAAGATTCTCAGTTACAAACATCAGAACACACTCTAGCTCAGAAAAGGCATGTATTAGCGGGCATTGGGGATCTCTAAGAACCAACTAGGAGCTTGGGATGAGCTCCTAGGAATAGAGCCCCGACCACATCGCAGAACCGACCTAATGAGGGAACCAGTCTTCCCACTGCCAGGCACTAAGCCCATCTGCACTCATGCCAGGGACGCAAGCCTACCGTGCCCACAGCTGCCACCAGCACCCATGCCACGGGTGTGACCGGAATTCAACTGCACAGCCATCGCCAGCCCCGAAAACTGGATGTCTGTTGTCACCCTCACCAGCAAATGGATTCCACGAAGAGCCCGCTTTCTTGTGCCTATTTCTTTTTTTTTTTTTTCTAAAATTTTATTTGTTTATTTGACAGAGAGAGACACAGCGAGAGAGGGAACACAAGCAGGGGGAGTGGGAGAGGGAGAAGCAGGCTTCCCGCCGAGCAGGGAGCCCGATGTGGGGGTCGATCCCAGGACCCTGGGATCATGACCTGAGCCGAAGGCAGACGCCTAACGACTGAGCCACCCAGGCGCCCCTCTTGTGTTTATTTCTACACCAAAGTTTCACACGAGTATGTTGGATTGCTGGAACCTAGATCGCCTGCCCATTCCCTAGCTGCAAGGGAGGCTGGGAAATTCTCTTTCCTGACTTCCTTGTAGGATGGGAATGGGCAGGATTCATAAGGCAGAGAATGCTCCAAAACATGACAAATGTCCAATACACAGTTATTTGAAAGAATAAACATAATAAGTGCTGAGAAGTCTGTGAAGACTAAGAATAATAATAAAGACCTTCTCTCTTATATGGAGAAATACATTGTAAAACTTGTAATAATGTGTGATACTAGAATGAGAACAGATAGATAAATCAAGAAAAGACTTAGATCCAGGCCTCACACTTTATATCAAAATCAACTGATGGATTTGAGTTAAATTGATTTTTAACCCATTGAAATACTAGAATAGAGGAAAATATTTGTCAAATTTCATGATGGAATTTGACAAATTCTAAACTTAATAACAGTTGGATAACTCAAAAATAAAAAGATAAATAGCTTTACCTTTATAAAACATAGAACGTATATACTTAAAATCAAAGGAAAACAATTAACTGTGAAAATAATGCTCAATAAATGCAACAGGCAATGTGTTAATATCTTTAATATATAAAAATTCACATAAATTAATTTTAAAAACTGCTAAGAACCAAGAGGTAAATGAGTAAAGGATATATCTAGACAATTTACCTAGAGACAAATACAAATGGCTAATGACATACAGAAAATTTTAACCTCACTAGGAATGGGGAAAAAAAAGGCAAATCAGCACAGATACAATTTTTTAAACCTATTGATAGCAACTATTTATATGTATTTATAATATATATTTATTTAATATATATAACATATAAATATATGTAGTATATTTCTAATACACACACACACATATAACTACAAAATATATAATCTCAGCTCCACCCCAGTCCTGCCTTTTTTTATTTTTATTTTTTTATTTTTAAATATTTTATTTATTTATTTGACAGAGACAGAGAGAGACAGAGAGAGAGGGAACACAAGCAGGGGGAGTGGGAGAGAGAGAAGCAGGCTTCCCGCGGAGCAGGGAGCCCGATGGGGGGCTTAATCCCAGGACCCTGGGATCATGACCTGAGCCAAAGGCAGACGCTTAACGACTGAGCCACCCAGGCACCCCTGCCCAGGGGATTTGTAAACACAGATTGAGAAGCACTGGTCTAGTGATTCCCAACCCTGGCTGTCCTATAAAATCACTCAGGGACCATTTAAAAAAAATATTGATGTGCATTTACATTCTCCATGACAATAATTGATCTATATGTAATATATATTTAAATATAAGTATATAATATATATTTTCCATCTATCTTAATAAGAATATCTGGTATTAATGAAAGAAGTATGGATATTTTCACACATTACTTATATGAAATAGCCCTATTTGGAGCAAAACAGGGCATTTAAAAGAATATTGGGTATTCAAAAGAATAATAACTGCAATGAATTGGAACATATCAAGAATATAGTAATCTAAGCATTCTTAATACTAAAGAACAAAAACAAAAGGCCTGGGTGGCTCAGTCGGTTAAGCGTCCAACCCTTGATTTCAGCTTAGGTCATGATCTCAGGATTGTGAGATTGAGGCCTGGATGGGGCTCCATGCTCAGCAGGGAGTCTGCTTCTCTCCCTCTCTCTTTCCCTCTCCCTCTGCCCCTGCCCCCTCTCTAAAATAAATAAATAAATCTTTAATACTAAAACACAAAAGTAAAAGATTATCTTTTGAGGTTCTAGGATACCAATTCGTTCTGCAAGTTGGTAAAGGAAAAAAAGAATTAAGCATTTATCCTGCCTATCCTTATCAACTCTATTTTAGGATACCCAGTTGATGAAAGGAAGTTCTTCTTTTTACAGTAAAAGGAATTATAGGATTAGAAAATCTCTAGTTACAATTCCTAATGAAGTAATAAATTTAGGTAGTGACTATCAGTGGCTGTTAAAAATATTTGGTGAAATGACCAGGCTGACAGCTTCTGAACCCACAGATCAATCTTAAAGATCACACAAAGGGACAACCAGATGTTCTGAGGCTTTTGGTGTTGTGTAGTAGGAAGCATACCATTCCCAATGAAGAATTCATCCCCCCCCCAAAAAAAAATTCTTTTTAATCAGATGTCTCTGGAATAACAGAAAATATGGAGGCTAGAGAAATGTGTTGAATGTCATCATAAGGAAGCAATCAACCAAATCCAGTTTATGGGGAATTTACAAGAGTGATAAGACATATATCAACTGGGCGCCTGGGTGGCTCAGTCAGTTAAGCATCTGCCTTTGGCTCAGGTCATGATCCCAGGGTCCTGGGATCGAGTCCCACATCGGGCTTCTTGCTCAGCGGAGAGCCTGCTTCTCTCTCTGCCTGCCACTCCCCCTGCTTGTGCTCATGCTCTCTTTCTTTCTAATTCTCTCTCTGACAAATCAGTCAATCAATCAATCTTTAAAAAAAAGACATATATCAACCAAGACCTTCTTTGGATATTGATTTATTAAAATCAATATAATTTCAGACAATCAGGGAAAATTAACATGGACTGATTGTTGGAAGACTTTAATGTAATGCTGTTAAGTGTGATAATGAAATTGTGCTTATGTTTTGTTTTTTTAAAAAAATTCTTATCATGGGGCGCCTGGGTGGCTCAGTCGTTAAGCGTCTGCCTTTGGCTCAGGTCATGATCTCAGGGTCATGGGATCGAGCCCCGCATCTGGCTCCCTGCTCACCAGGAAGCCTGCTTCTCCCTCTCCCACTCCCCCTGCTTGTGTTCCCTCTCTCGCTGTGTCTCTGTCAAATAAATTAATAAAATCTTTAAAAAAAATTAAAAAATAAAAATCCTTATCAGTTAGAAATACATACTAAAAATGTTTATGTTAAAGGAGAGATTAAAATACTTTAGAAAAAAAAACCATGCGGATGGGGAATAGATACATGGAAGAAGAATGACAAAATATTAATAATTATTAAATCCAGGTGCTGGTCCACTGAATGCATTATACTCTTTGGCATTTTGTTTGTTTAAATATCCATAGTAAGGGGGTAAATAAAGTAAAAGATCTTTCACCTTGACTCTGTGATTCTATTCCAGAGGGTCCATGCTCAGAAAATAATCTAACATTTAGGAAAAACCTTTATGCATAAAAATATCAATCCCATCAGCATTATGAGTGCCAAAATTATAGCAACCTAAATGTCAAACAAAAGGGCAACAATTTTATAAACTAGATATGTCCCTCAAGGGAGTATTATGTGGCCATTAAAAACAGATGTTCATGAAGAGTTGTAATCATATGACAAAGTGCTTGTGTTGAAATATCAAGTGCAAAAAAATAGGTCACAGGATTTTATACTAAATTAATATACCAGTCAGTTTTTGCCATGTAACAAACCAGTCCAAATTTAATCACTTAAGTCACTTATGCCTTTATTATTTCCCTTGTTTTGTGTGTCTAGGTGTTTTGCAGCTGGGTCTGAATAGTCTGGGATGGCCTCATTCTCACATCTGGTGGCTGGCAGGCTGATTGGTCTAAGGGGCCTTACCTGGGACAGTTCATCTCTGTTCCATGTGATCTCTCATTCCCCAAAAGGCTAGCCTGGGCTCTTCTCATAGAGTTTTGTGGACCCAAAGGGCAGCAAGAGAACAAGCCTCAAGGTGTGAATTCTCTGCTTGCCTCACGTTTGCTAATGTCCCGTTGGTCAAAGCAAGTCAGGATGACCAAGCGCAGAGTCACAATGGCGGTGGGGGAGCATTAGACAATGGTTTGGATGCAGGGAAGCTGGAGGTCTTTACCACAAGAATCTACCACAAGTATGTTCTCATCTATGACTTTTTAAAACTGTGCATTAATAAGGCCCAAAGGAACTATTAAAATGTTAACAGTGATCGTCTCTGAGTGGTATTTTTCTTTCCATTTTAATATTTTGTAGTGTATTCTAAAGTGTTTGTGATAGTATTATTTTTTTATCATTCGAAAAAATTAAGTTGGAAGAAAGAAAGGAAAAGAAAGAAGGAAGGAAGAGAGAGGGGGGAGTAGGGGGAAAGAATTGAGGGAGGAAAGGAAGAAAGAAGTCCTGAAACTGACAGCTGGAAGGCTGATTGCTTTCCAGGGACTGAATTTTCCAGAAGAGTGAAGCTGGGGCATGCAATAAAATCTGAGTGGTGTCTCTCTCTCTTCCTCCCCATTCCCTCCTGGGTTGTCAGATCTGCAGAGGGCCACAAACAGCATCCCGTCCAGTCCTATATATATATGCATACACACACACACACACACATATCTATATATGTATGTGTGTGTGTTGCATGTGTATGTACAAATTTAAATTTCATGTCGTTAACATACAGTGCAATATTGGTTTCTGGAGTAGAATTCAGTGATTCATCCCTTACATACAACACCCAGTGCTCATCATAACAAGTGCCCTCCTTAATACCCATCCCCATCTAGCCCATCCCCCCACTCACCTCCCCCCATCAACCCTCAGTTTGTTCTGTATCATTAAGAATCTCTTATGGCTTGTCTTGCCCTCTGTATTTTTTCTTCTCCCCC
This sequence comes from Halichoerus grypus, assembly GCF_964656455.1. Classification (NCBI taxonomy): domain Eukaryota; kingdom Metazoa; phylum Chordata; class Mammalia; order Carnivora; family Phocidae; genus Halichoerus; species Halichoerus grypus. Next base: position 15,219,054 of record NC_135717.1, on the reverse strand, counting down.
TTCCCATATGTTCATTTGTTTTCTTTCTTAAATTCCACATATAAGTGAGACCATATGATATTTGTCTTTCTCTGACTGACTTATTTCACTTAGCATAATACACTCTACCTCCATCCATGTTGTTGCAAATGGCAAGGTTTCATTCTTTTTGATGGCTGAGTAATATTCCATTGTCTATATTACACCACATCTTTATCCATTCATCAGTTGATGGACATTTGGGCTCTCTCCATAGTTTGGCTGTTGTTGATAGTGCTGCTATAACATCGGGGTGCATGTACCCCTTCAAATCTGTATTTTTGTATCCTTGGAGTAAATACCTAGTAGTGCAATTGTTAGATCATAGGGTAGTTCTATTTTTAACTTTGTGAGGAACCTCCATACTGTTCTCCAGAGTGGCCACACCAGTCTGCATTCCCACCAACAGTGCAAGAGGGTTCCACTTTCTCCACATCCTTGCCAACACCTGTTGTTTCTTATGTTGTTAATTTTAGCCATGCTGACAGGTGTGAGATGGTATCTCATCATGGTTTTGATTTGTAGTTCCCTGATGATGAGTGATGTTGAGCATCTTTTCATGTGTCTGTTAGTCATCTGGATGTCTTTTTTGGAAAAGTAAAAACCAAATATATATGAGAAAAATATTTTGGTCATCTAAATGACCAAATATATATTTCTTATAAATCACAATATTGTAGTGATAGTTGCACATCTCTCTGAATATACTAAAACCATTGAGTAGTATGGGTGAATTGTATACTATATGAATTTTATCTCAATAAAGCTGTTCTTAAAAAGAAGAGCTATGAGGGGTGCCTGGGTGGTTCGGTCAGTTAAGTGTCCGCCTTCAGACCTGGCTCAGGTCATGATCCCAGGGTCCTGGGATCAAGCCCTGCATTGGGCTCCCTGCTCAGAGGGGAGTCTGCTTCTCCCTCTCCTTATACCCCACCCCCCACCCCTAGCCACCACTCATGCTCTCTGGTGCTTGCACTCTCTCTCTCTCTCTCAAATAAATAAATAAAATCTTTAAAAAAAGAAGAGCTATGATGATAGGGGCATTAATATAGTCTGTGACAGCAAATCAAGGAAAACCAGAAAGGGCCAGATCACTCCAGGTGAGGATGGTCAAGGGAGGAGTGTCTCAATGAGGACTTAAAAACCTAATGGGAAGGAAGGCGAGGTAAGAGGATTCTCAGATGGGTGAAGACTGTGATCTGGAACTGTGATCTGAAATTGGGGAACATGTTGTGGGTAGGAACATTCTTGTTTGAGTGCTACTGCTGTGAGCTGGTTTCAGATTTGTTAAATATTTAGAGCTAGCTCTTTGATGCTTGGGTACTTTGGGGAATTCTCTGAGGAACTCCTCTCCTCAGTCACTGGGTGTAGGGCAAATGCACATCTTCTATAAAATTCTTTTCAAAAAAATTCTCTTCTTAAATCTAATTGCCAACATTGGGGCAAGAAGTAAGTACTTTTCAGAAACTTTATACATTTTGCATTTGGTCTAGTCCAGCATTTTTCCACCATAGAGCCACAGACATTTTGGATTGGATAGTCCTTGTTGTGGGAGCTTTCCTGTGCAGTATAGGATGTTTAGCCATATATCTACCAACTAGATCATTAACACATTCCTCTTCCCCAGCTGGCAACCAAAAATATTTCTAGGCATTTCTTATCGCCAAATGTCCCTTCAGGATGGTGGTGACAAAATTGCCCCAGGTTAAGAATCACTGACCTAGGCCCTTGCTACTCAAAGCATGGACCAGCAGCATAGGCATCATCTGGGAACTTGTTAGAAAGGCAAATTGTCAGGCCCCACTCTAGACCTGTGGAATCAGAATCTACCTTTTAACAAGATGTGATTTGTATGTTCATCTACATGAGAAGTCTGGTTTAGCACATCCTGTAGAACATAGCTTCTAATGTATTCTGGTGACTTAGATGAAATAGAAATTTTTAACATAAAAAGAAAAAAATCTCAAGGCTATGGCCTAGCCTTATTGGCAGCATGTTCTTTTGCACTGGCCCTTAACTTGGTGCTTGCATTAGAATCTCCATGACCTTTCTCAAACTACATAGGTTTAGGCCCCAGATTTTCTGATTCAGTGGGTTCAGAATGGGGATTCAGGGTCTATGAATTTTGAAATGTCTCTCCAGGTGATGTGTTCCCAGTTAAGATCTTCTAATAGTCCTGAGTACTTAGCTGCATCATACCAAATCAGTTATTCAGACTGCAAAATTTCTTGAGATAAAGTTATTGGATAAGAAGTGAGCCCTGGCCATGTTTCAGAAGCACAGGGGAAATGGGGTCATATTTGGATTTTGGAAGTGGATTTTTTTTCTGTGGTCTCCAAACCTGGAGGAGTGTGATCTCTGGACGTGCTCAGTCGCTGAATTCCTCTCTCTTGCCTAGAGGATCCAGGGAGCTGCTCTTTCTGTCATCACACCCTGCGCTGCAGACACCCCTGCTGAAACTTTGGCCACCAAGCTCAGGCATAGCTTTCCTTCCAAGAATACCCAGGCTTGCTTAACGTCCTCTGTCCTCAGACAAGAATGGCTGGAAAAAGTGACAGGGCCGGGTTTCTTGGAAAGCAATCTGGCCTACATCAGCACTAACGATTAAAATGTGTCCTCATGTGGCTATTCCCCAACAGACAGCACATTCCTAAGCTATTTTAACTCATCAGTTCAGAAATTCTAGAGTCCCTATCCTCAGTTCTTGAGGTCTGGATCCTTTTTTTCCTGGAGAACCAGACACAGACACCATTGACTAGAATGTTCTATAAAAATCCTATAGAGTATCTATCTATCTATCTATCATCTATCTATCTATCTACATCTGGATAGAGATATCATCATCTAGATATAGACAGATAGTTGTAGAGATGTTTCTTTTACAAAGTTATGTAACCTTGAATTAGAAAGTTTAGAATGTACTAAAACTTTTAAAATCCTGTTAAAGTTTAGTGGCCAGAACCTTCTTGGAGTTGTTAGGGTAACAAAGGAAATGCCAAGAACAGGCTGCCTTGGAGAATCTTGGGAAACTTGATTGGCTTCATTATGCTTCTCAGGGCCATGGAAGCAGGCCATAGAACATTTCAGGCCCTGGCAAGCACTCTTCCAGAGTCTACAGGGTCTTCTATTACCCTACATAAATTGATCTTTTTTCCCTTCACAAATAAACGCACAATTAACCAGTTCCAGTGTGATGACTGACTTGAAGCTAAAGATACCCCAATTTTAGCCCACCTAACCATTCCCACTTTTGTTTCAACTGTACTAAGTTTATGAGACCTTTGTTTTTCATCACCAATCAGAACCTTCCTTTGTATATTTCCTGTTCAACTAAATATTTAAATAATGACATCAGTTGCTATACTGATACTGATGACAATTGATGATGCTGAAGTGGGATTGTTGGCAACTACACAACACCCTCATGAGTTGAAATCATCCTGAGTTGGCTGAGATATTAAAGTTCACATTTGGCCTTTGAAAGATGTGTTGGGTCTGTCTGTGCGTAGTGCATTAAGTGTGTAAAAGCATAGACTGTTCAAGATTTGACTTAAGCAAAGTTGAGAACCATCTGTGTATATATAGGACATACCTTCTCCCTATATCACAGTATCCAAAATTCCTCCCTTTAATGTCCTCAAAATTCAGAACGTTACCCTCTGCCTCATGGTTTATAGGGTCATTATCATGAGAGGTAACAGTGGTGCAGATTTTTAGTATTTCTTTGAAGTCCTATCTGGTGCTTCCATCTTATTTTGGGACACTCTTAACATCTTGACATGTAACACTTGCCTGTTTGACCTATAACAACCCTAGAATGATCATATGGATGATCTTAAGGATAAACACGGTAATTATTCTAACCAAAGTTTGGCGTCCAAACATAAAAACAAGACAAGTGCTTACTTTAGATAAATCCTGCATAAAAAAGAGGATAAGAGAGACCACTTCTGATTATCTATCCCGAGCAGAGGCAGTAAAATTCCCACAGAGAAACAAAGGAACAAAGATTGTCTGCTCGCGGCTGGCCTCTGTTAGAGAAGGCTCTTTCTAAGAGCACCAGAGGGAGTGGAGTGCAATCCAAACTGGGAACCTGTTAAAGCCAGGTGCCCAGTCTGGCTCACCTGAAATCTCTTTGAGAATACCTATTTTAAGTCTACTCAACTCCATTAGTTGGACTCTTGGTTGCAAGTGATAGAAACCCAACTCAAACTAGTTTAAGCCTAAAGATGGATTTATTATGAGGAACAGTGGACTCTTGGAACCCATAAGCATGAATGCAGTTGGGCTTCAAGAGCGACACGGAGTCAGAGACTCAAGTACCACCAGCTTGTAGCGTCTCTGTACCTCTCTAAGCTTCACTCTTTTCTCAACAACGAATCTGCTTCCAATCCTCCAGTCTACATGATCTGAAACACGGTTGCAGCGAGCTCCTAAATTTTATGTTTTTACAACATCAGACAGAAAAGAAAGCCTATTTCAACTCTTTTTTAAGTCTGTGGTCCAAAAATCCGTGAGAAGTCTCTTTAGATCGGCTTAGGGCAGGTGGCTTACCCTGAACCAATCAGCTGTGGGCAGGGGAGAGGTCACATAATAATTGGGCAGCCTGAAAGTAGAAAGAAAGGGGAAAGGGCAGCAACGAGAAGGTAGATAGTACCAGCCAGTCATTCCCATGGGTGTCCACTGAACCAACAATTCCACCATTTTGATATCTTTTTGTGCAGTCATTTATCTATGTATGAGTCTTGAGAAATATACCATGTTCCTGGATTAGGAAACTCAATACTGCAGTGCCTGGGTGGCCCAATCAGTTAAGCATCCGAATGTTGATCTCAGCTCAGGTCTTGATCTCAGGGTGATCTCAAGCCCAGTGTGGAACCTACTTTAAAAAAAAAAAAAAGGGAAAGAAAACTCAATATTATAAAGGTTAATTCTCCTCAAGTTGATTTGTAGATTACACATAATTCTTACTAAAATTTCAACATGTATCTTAATAGATCTTGACAAGCTGATTCTAAATTTATATGAAAGTGCAAAAAGCCAAGAATAGCCAAGATACTGACCTGTACTGAAAGCTCTGGTCTGTACTGGATGATCCACTTCCTATTCACTCAAAATGTGATTTAAAAAAAAGTTCGAGAGAAAAACTCACAAAATGCTACACACGGTTTCACTCAATAAATGCCCATTTGACCATATAGCAGCTCTCAGTTCACTGCCAGAGCAAGGAAACTCAATCATCAGATTTAGGTCTATTTTAGGATGGATGGACTAATTGCCTAAAATATTATGAATTTATTCAAGAAACATTTATTGAAAACATGTTATGTGTCACCCCACTTAAAGGAAAATTAATTCTCTACTTATAACACTTCTAACACCAAGTGTGTGGGTTTTCCACAGCAAACAATTCTCTAATTCTCTGCAGACAACAATTGGGCGTCCTGCAATTCAAATCAAATCTGAAACTAACTACCTGGAGTTAGTGCAGACCCCACAGATTAAGGGCTCAGTCCCAAAAAACTGCCTCCCATTTCAGATACCACTTGCAAGTCTGAGCCTCCTATACTTCTGATAAACTGGCTATAGATCAGGGGTTCCCACAAACCCTGCTCAGGATCAATAATTTGCTAGAATGGCTCACAGAACTCAGGCAAATATTTTACTCATAAAAGATATTATAAAGTGTACAAATTGAACAGCTGGATGAAGACATACATAGTGTGAGATCTGGAAGGTTCCCAAGCTTCTGGGACATGCCACCCTTCTGGCACATGGATGTGTTCACCAATCTGTATGCTCTCCAAACCCCTTTGTTTTGGGTTCTCTGGAGATTCTGTTATATAAACATGATTGATTAAATCACTGGCCATTGGTAATTAATTCAATCTCCACCGATGTCCCCTCCCCAGAGGTTGGGATGTGACCCTCTGATAACATGGTTGGTTCCTCTGGAAACCAACCCCCAATCTGAAGTTACCTAGGGACTCATTAACATAAATTCAATAAAAAGCTTCTGCACAGCAAAGGAAACAGTCAACAAAACAAAGAGGCAACCCACGGAATGGGAGAAGATTTTTGCAAATGACACTACAGACAAAGGGCTGATACCCAAGATCTATAAAGAACTTCTCAAACTCAACACCCAAAAAACAAATCATCACATCAAAAAATGGGCAGAAGACATGAACAGACACTTCTCAAAAGGAGACATACAAATGGCTAACAGACACATGAAAAAAATATTCATCATCATTAGCCATCAGGGAAATTCAAATCAAAACCACACTGAGAGCGCCTGGGTGGTTCAGTCGTTAAGCATCTGCCTTTGGCTTGGGTCATGATCCCGGGGTCCTGGGATCGAGTCCCGCATCGGGGTCCCTGCTCAGCGGAGAGCCTGCTTCTCTCTCTCCCTCTGTTGCTCCCCCTGCTTGTGCTCTCTCTCTCTCTGTCAAATAAATAAATAAAATCTTAAAAAACAAAACAAAACAAAACCACATTGAGATACCACCTTACACCAGTTAGAATGGCAACAATGGACAAGGCAAGAAACAACAAATGTTGGAGAGGTTGTGGAGAAAGGGGAACCCTCTTACACTGTTGGTGGGAATGCAAGTTGGTACAGCCACTTTGGAAAACAGTGTGGAGGTTCCTCAAAAAATTAAAAATAGAGCTACCCTATGACCCAGCAATTGCACTCCTGGGTATTTACCCCAAAGACACAGATGTAGTGAAAAGAAGGGCCATCTGCACCCCAATGTTCATAACAGCAATGTCCGCAATAGCCACACTGTGGAAAGAGCCGAAATGCCCTTCAAGAGATGAATGGATAAAGAAGATGTGGTCCATATATACAATGGAATATTACTGAGCCATCAGAAAGGATGAATACCCAACTTTTGCATCAACATGGATGGGACTGGAGGAGATTATGCTAAGTGAAATAAGTCAAGCAGAGAAAGCCAATTATCATATGGTTTCACTTATTTGTGGAACATAAGGAATAGCATGGAGGACATTAGGGGAAGGAAGGGAAAAATGAAGGGGGGGCAATCAGAGGGGGAGATGAACCACTAGAGACTGTGGACTCCAAGAAACAAACTGAAGGTTTTAGAGGGGAGGGGGGTGGGGAGATGGGTTAGCCCAGTGATGGGTATTAAGGAGGGCACGTACTGCATGGAGCACTTGGTATTACACGCAAACAATGAATCATGGATCACTACATCAAAAACTAATGATGTACTGTATGGTGACTAACATAACATAATAAAATAAATTTTAAATTTTAAGTTTTAAAAATTAAAAAAAAACAAATTCAAGCATGGTTGAAAGGAGCTTATTATGAATAACGAAAGATGCTCCTCTCACCCTTATCATTCAGGAAATGACAAGGGTTTCAGGAGCTCTGTGCCAGGTTCCCTGGGATAAGAAGACCAAATATGTATTTCTTATTATATCACAATATTGTTGGTGAGTGAAGCAGTGATTATCAGTATCCTGGTGTTTCAGTATCCCTGTATACTGCTATGTTTTAATATGATGAAGTATTTACACTGTTAAAATGACTGAAGTCATTTTGGTTGCAACTGAATTCTTTGAGGAATTAAAGACAACTATTCTCGGGGTGCCCGGGTGTCTCAGTTAAGCATCTGCCTTCGGCTCAGGTCATGATCCCAGGGTCCTGTGATAGAGCCCTGCATCGGGCTCCCTGCTCAGCAGGGAGTCTGTTTCTCCCTCTCCCTCTTCCCCTCCCCCTGTTTGTGCTCTCTCTCTTGCTCATCTCTCAAAAAAATAAATAAAATCTTAAAAAAAAACAAAAACAACTGTTCTCATCTTATAAACTGAGTCTTTATAAAAACAGAAATGCAGGTCTAGAAGCAATTCAAAGTCTATCTATTCTTTTTACCAATCCCCAAACCTCTCCCATCCATCTCAAAAGGCTTGTAGGTTAAAAAAAAAAAAAAAAGGTTTGTAGGTATTGTAAAAATTCTGACTTTAGGAAACAAAAGTCCTCCTTAGAGGGACTTGCATTCTTTCTTTGTGTCTTTGAGATGTAAATGTTCTACTTGGTCTTCTCTAGGAACTGAGGGCCATGTCTTTGAAAAGCAAACATTAGGGAGGTAGTTCTTATCAGAAGGAAAAAACAAGGAAAGGATATTTGGAAACTTGGCGAATGAAGAATATTAAGTATCTTCTCCACAAGTATTAGTAAATAGTCTAAGCCATCTGAGCAGGTAACCTTATTTCACTGGCCAGAAACATAATTTGGGGTTTTATTAAGGTTTTTATTTAAATTCCAGTTAGTTAATGTACAGTGTAATATTAGTTTCAGGTGTACAATATAGTGATTCAACACTTCCATACAATACCTGGTGCTCATCACAGCAAGTGCACTCCTTAATCCCCATCACTTATTTAACCCATCCCTCCTCCCACCTCCCCTCTGGTAACCATCAGTTGGTTCTCTGTAGTCAAGAGTCTGTTACTTGGTTTGCCTCTCTCTCTTTTCCCTTTGCTCGCTTGTTTTCTTTCTTTCTTTCTTTCTTTCTTTCTTTCTTTCTTTCTTTCTTTCTTTCTTTCTTTCTTTCTTTCTTTTCTTTTCTTTTCTTTCTTCCTTAGAGAGAGTGTGTGCATGATGGGGGGAAGGGGCAGAGGGAGAGGGAGAAAGAGAGAATCCCAAGCAGGCTCCACACCAGCACAGAGCCCTAGGCTCAGTCTCACAACCCTGAGATCATGACCTGAGCTGAAATCAAGAGTTGGATGCTTAAACAACTGAGCCACCCAGGTGCCCCAATTTGTTTTGTTTCTTAAATTCCACATATGAGTAAAATCATATGGTATTTGTCTTTTTCTGACTGACTTATTTCACTTAGCGTAATACCCTAGTTCCATCCATGTTGTGCAAATGGCAAGATTTCATTCTTTTTATGGCTGAATAATATTTCATTATGTATATATATGTATACACACACATATATATACATATATGCATATATATATACACACACACACACACAAACACACAAAGACACACACACACACATCTTTATCCATTCATCAGTTGGTGGACACTTGAGCTATTTCTGTAATCTGGCTATAGTAGATAGTGCTGCTATAAACATTGGGGTACATATATCCCTTTGAATTAGTATTTTTGTATTCTTTGGGTAAATACCTAGTAGTGCAATTGCTGAATTGTAGGGTAGTTCTATTTTTAAGTGTTTAAAATATTTTTATCTTTTTGAGGAAACTCCTTACTGTTTTCCCGAGTAGCTGCACCAGTTTGCATTCCCACCAACAGTGTAAGAATGTTCTTTCTTCACACCCTTGCCAACACCTGTTGCAGAAACATAATTTAGATTCATCTCTTCTTTTATAAACTAGTGAGTTTTGCATTACCATACTCATTTCTTGACTGAAATTTTTAAAACAAAAGCTTTAAGATTTCTGTGGATGTCTGTTTATGTATGTCTATGTATGTATGTTTATAGATGTATGATATATTTCTACCTCCAGATGGTGTTGCTAAAAGTAATTTGTAAAGAGCTCTATTTAATTGGCTTAAAAATGAACAAGCACTATATAAATTAAGTATACTCTGAGAAATATAAAAACTAGCCCAAATGTTTTTCAAGTTCATGTGATCTAGGATAAATCTTTAATAAATAAAAACTGGTTTAAGTTCGTTGGTTTAATTAAAATAGGCATATCCTTTGAGTTTTCAGCATTAAGTATAACACATTTATTTTACCTAAGTTTACTACATGACAAATAAGCTCATGTTATCCCTGTTAAAGAGATTGTCAGCAAGAAAAATAGCTTAGGATGATGGCTAACTTTGTCTAGTGTCTCGTGAAGTCTCCATGGATGGTCTAAGCATAATTGTGGGAGCAAGTGATTTAGATAGATGTAAATGAGATAAGAGGGTTTTTTATTGTTATGTTAATCGCCATACATTACATCATTAGTTTTAGATATAGTGTTCCATGATTCATTGTTTGTGCATAACACCCAGTGCTCCATGCAGAACGTGCCCTCCTCAATACCCATCACCAGGCTAACCCATTCTCCCACCCCCCTCCCCTCTAGAACCCTCAGTTTGTTTTTCAGAGTCCATCGTCTCTCATGGTTCTTCTCCCCCTCCGATTTCACCCCCTTCGTTCTTCCCCTCCTGCTACATTCTTCTTCTTCTTTTTTTCTTTCTTAACATATATTGCATTATTTGTTTCAGAGGTACAGATCTGAGATTCAACAGTCTTGCACAATTCACAGCGCTTACCAGAGCACATACCCTCCCCAGTGTCCATCACCCAGTCACCCCATCCCTCCCACCCCACCCCCCCCACTCCAGCAACCCTCAGTTATGAGATAAGAGTTTTTAAGTGAACTTTTCAGCAATAGTTATGTTTTATGATATGTCTACTTAAATAGTTTCCCCAAATCTTTTTGGTAACTTGAAACTTTAGAGTTTTGCTAAGTTAATTTAAATGATGGATAGTCACTGAATATCTAGAACACTTCCAAATAAGATAAAATAATAAAACGTTAATTACTGAACATAGGTCTACTTACTTTGGGGTTCCTTTTACAGAGGAACTAAAGATATATGTGTCTATTAGTAAACATGTTTGTGCCACATTGGAAAATCTACTATAAACAAGCATATGCTTCTAGAAATTATGAAATGTGTTTATAAATTTGCCAGTAATGGAAAATCGTTTAATTCTTAATTTTCACTAGAAATTAAAGTTTTTATGGGTTAAAAATTCTAATATGTTAATTAAAACTAACAGAAATAATAAGGGAAACATCTCTGTATACAAGGAAAATAGAATGTGTGTTTTCACTAAGGAAAGTATGAGGAATGGAGATACATTTTTGTTGATGGAAAAGAAAGTAATTTTGTCCTAAAGTAAAGCTAATTGTTTTAGAATGGGAAAGAGAACAAAGGACAAACTAAATAGACATGGAAAGTTGTTAAAGGTTTGTGGAAAAGGGATTTCAGAAAGGAATTTTATGTGTGGCCAAGCTGGCTAAGATTGAAATGAATTTAATTAAATTTTTAAAATTTAATTAATTTTAATATCAAAAGTTCACTGGTACAAAATTAGAATTTAGTTTTCAATCTGTTAAGAAGGCAATGTTTTTCTTAAATTATTGGTTTGTTCTTAATCTCTTAATAAGAAATTTAAACAAAGGTTTTCGGGGGTTTTTTTGTTTGTTTGTTTTTTGTTTTTTTACCTTTTAAGCAATTTGCCTAGAAAGCGAAGATTTTATGTTTTATCAAAATAATTTCCTGTGCTTTGTGTTATCTTTATCAACATGTCTTTGATTACTTAAGTAAACCTAGTCTTAATATTGAAAGGGCAAAGTTTTGCTCAGAACTATGTAACCTTCTGTATTTGCCTTTGAAATTTTTTATTGTCAGTTTGGCTAAATGCATAATTAAGTATTGTTTCATAATGCTCTGTGATCCTTTTTAGTAAAGTGCCCAAAGTCTTTTGATATTTTTTAAATAACTTCCCAAAATCAAATTCTAAATCATCTTTTTTCAACCTCCACCTAACTTTGGGATTTCCAGTGGATCCCAGGAATATCTTCAAAGATTTGTTCTCTTTCCATATGAAAAGAGAGATATTAAACTAATTAGGCTTATTTGATATATTAAATTACACAGGAAGCATTGTCAAGTTAGAAGTAATGCTTCTGTTAATGTAAGTGTTCCAGAAATTGTATGAAATTTCTAGAAATCTTGTATGTCCTGGTATAATGTTATTAGTCATAATTCTAGTTATCTTAAAATGTTGCGTGTCACAGAAATAACCAAATTTTCTGGTCAGTAGTGAACTCTCATCAGATCTTTAGCAACAGGTATTTTAAAGTCTTTTGTCATTTACAGACAATTATTGTTTTACTCCAATGCTTTTGTAAAAGTGAGTCATGGAAAGGACTGTACTGAGAACAATTTATAACACCAGTGCCAGATTACAAGGTGTTGAACCTTGGGTGCATATTTCACAAATGAAGAAGACTCCAACTGACATCTGGTCCTATACAAATGCTGGAGACCTCAAAATCAAATTGACTAGGAAAAGAAGTAGCTGACATTGAGGTAGACTGCTTCTTTCCCAGACATCAGATCAAGAACATTTTTTTCCATTTCTCTTTTCCTATCTGACCATCCTTTTTCTAATTCTTACACCATGAAGGTCCTGTGACTTTTTTGTTCACCTTTTGCCTTGCTCTGGCCTGGAAAGAAAATACCATTGTTTACATATTTCAGGCCTTGCAAAGGGAGGTAATCCAACTTCAAATGTCTGTTGGATTTGCCATGGTTCTGATGATTCTGTGGTTCTGCCCATCATAGACTTCTCCCTGATTTCCAATGCCTCAGTTTCTCTACAACAAACACAGCTTCCTCTCTATCATACTAGGTTCCCTAACCCTGGGGGTCTATTTCCCTGTCTCTGGTTACTAACCCCAAACCTGAGAACCTTGCATCCAGGCTCTTACAAAGAAAGGGACACAAGGCAAAAGTAACCAAAATAAAACTGCTTGTGTGGTCTATGGATCCTTATATTTTACTGGTCTTTGTGGCTGTCACCTTTCTTGTCCCGACCACAGACCCAGGAATTACCAAGAGGCATTCATGATTCAAAGTCACTTCCTTTGGCAGATCCTTATTCCCCTAGTTAGGAGTAACTGCAAACGATGCTATGATCAAGAACCTCTCTCTTGAAGATACTGCAGAATTGCTGCTAAAGCAGTAGCTGCCCGACAAAATTCCCTAGATTCTTTGGCTGAAGTTGTTTTTGACAATAGGATGGCCTTTGATTACCTTTTAGCTGAGCAAGATGTCTGAGCTATGGCCAACTCCAAGATTAACACTTTTGGGGAAGCCAAAAGCTACATAAAATAATTGAATAATCCACATAGTTTACAAAAATGACTCTTTCAACATCTTTCTTTGACTTATTTGATTTTTATTTGGGCCTTGGGGACCACAGCTCTGAAGTGCACTTCGGATACTGGGAATTATTCTGTTTATAACAATCACAATTATCTCCTGGACATACTGTATTCTCTCAAAAACCTTAAATGCATGTTCCCAGCTGGTAACCACCAAGCAAATGACCTTGCTAAGACTACAGCATCAGAAAAGGAACAAAGAGAATGACTGACTTAAAGAATGTGAACCAGATGCTGTGACCAATGAATACCCCACAGAGAATAAGTAGCTTCAGAGTGGTAGCTGGGAATAGTGCTAATGCCTTAAATTTTTATCACTTCTCTCAGGCTGAGAGTCTGATCAAAAGGGGGAATTGTTAAAAACAAAACACCGTGCTCCAAATGGAATCACTTATTTTAAGTCCCACATCACCAAACCAAGACTTAACTTAATCACAGTTTTGGCTCCTCCAGAAATGGAATATTAAATCAGTGAGAAATTACCTGGTCAATATTAGTGAGTAATTTGCGTGATAGTCCCCTGCCATCCCCTAAAGGAAAGTGACCTTGCCACAGCCAATCTGCTTTTTGCTAGTATAACTTCCTTGTTACTGTTCTCTTCTGTCTATAAAAGTCTTTCATTTTGACTCTGTGTCTGTTGGTCAATTCATCAATCATTGTATAAAGCCAATGAGATCTTTACAATTTACTCAGTTGGATTTTGTTTGTTTTTTTTTAAAGATTTTATTTATTTGTCAGACAGAGAGAGAGAAAGACAGACAGACAGACAGCAAGCACAAGCAGGGAGAGTGGCAGGCAGAGGGAGAAGCAGGCTGCCCGCTGAGCAAGGAGCCTGATGTGGGACTCAATGCCAGGACACTGGGATCATGACCTGAGCTGAAGGCAGATGCTTAACCAACTGAACCACCCAGGCATCCCGGATTTCGTTTTTTTAATTTTTTTTATTTATTTTATTTTATTTTATTTATTTTTAATTTTTTTATTGTTATGTTAATCCCCATACATTACTTCATTAGTTTTAGATGTAGTGTTCCATGATTCATTGTTTGTGCATAACGCCCAGTGCTCCATGCAGAACGTGCCCTCCTCAATACCCATCACCAGGCTAACCCAACCTCCCACCCCCCTCCCCTCTAGAACCCTCAGTTTGTTTTTCAGAGTCCATCATCTCTCATGGTTCATCTACCCCTCCGATTTCCCCCCCTTCATTCTTCCCCTCCTGCTACCTTCTTCTTTTTTTTTTTTTTCTTAACATATATTGCATTATTTGTTTCAGAGGTACAGATCTGAGATTCAACAGTCTTGCACAATTCACAGCGCTTACCAGAGCACATACCCTCCCCAGTGTCTATCACCTAGTCACCCCATCCCTCCCACCCCACCCCCCACTCCAGCAACCCTCAGTTTGTTTCCTGAGATTAAGAATTCCTCATATCAGTGAGGTCATATGATACATGTCTTTCACTGTTTGACTTATTTCGCTCAGCATAATACCCTCCAGTTCCATCCACATCGTTGCAAATGGCAAGATCTCATTCCTTTTGATGGCTGCATAATATTCCATTGTATGTATATACCACATCTTCTTTACCGGATTTCGTTTTTTTAACAACAGAAAAACATTTGGGTTTATCTCCTCACCTTCTCCCAAGTAGTGAAGGGTCAGAAGGAGTTTTTCAGCAGCTGGAAATATTTGCACAAAAAATGATCTCGTAACTCCAGATACTGTTTATATTTTTTATAATATATATATATATATATATACATTTATTTATTTATTTTTAAGTTTCTATTTTAATCACCCAATGCTCATCACAAGTACACTCCTTAATCCACATCACTTATCTTACCCATCCCCCAACCCCATCCCCTCTGGTAACCTACAGTTTGTTCTCTATACTTGAGAGTCTGTTTCTTGGTTTGCCTGCCTCTCTCTTTTTTTTCCTTTGCTCATTTGTTTTGTTTCTTAAGTTCCACATATAAGTGAAATCATATGGTATTTGTCTTTCTCTGACTGACTTACTTCTCTTAGCATAATACTCTGTAGCTCCATCCATGTCATTGCAAATGGCAAAGTTTCACTTTTTTATGGTTGAATAATATTCCATTGTATGTATATGCAGCGTCTTCTTCATTCATCAACTGGTGGATACATGGGCTGCTTCCATATCTTAGCTATTGTAAATAATGCTGCTATAAACATCAGGGTTCATGTATCCCTTTGAATTAGTGTTTTTGCATTCTTTGGGTAAATTCCCAGTAGTGCGATTGCTCGATCATAGGATAGTTCTATTTTTAACTTTTTGAGAAACCTCCATACTCTTTTCCAGAGTGGCTGCACCAGTTTGCATTCCCACCAACAGTATAAAAGGGTTCCCCTTTCTCTGCATCCTCGCCAACACCTGTTGTTTTTTGTGTGGTTGATTTTAGCCATTCTGACAGGTATGAGATGATATCTCATTGTAGTTTTGATTTGCATTTCCCTGATGATGAGTGATGTTGAGCATCTTTTCATGTGTCTGTTGGCCAGCTGTATGTCTTCTTTGGAGAAATGTATGTCCATGTCTTTTACCCATTTTTTAATTGGATTATTTGGTTTTAGAGAATTGAGTTGTATAAATTCTTTATAGATTTTGGATCATAACCCTTTATTGAATATGTCATTTGCAAATATCTTCTCCCATTCCGTATGGTGCCTTTTAGTTTTATTGACTGTTTCCCTCACTGAGCAGAAGCTTTTAATTTTGATCCAGTCCCAATAGTTTATTTTTGCTTTTGTTTCCCTTGCCTCAGGAGACCTATCTAGGGAGATGTTTCTATGGCTGATGTCAAGGAAATTATTGCCTGTGCTCTTTTGTAGGATTTTTATGGTTTCAAGTCTTACATTTAGGTCTTTACTCCATTTTGAATTTATTTTTGTGTATGGTATAAGAAAGTGGTCCAGTTCCGGGCGCCTGGGTGGCTCAGTTGTTAAGCTCTGCCTTTGACTCAGGTCATGATCCCAGGGTCCTGGGATCGAGCCCCGCATCGGGCTCCCTGCTCGGCCAGGAAGCCTGCTTCTCCCTCTCCCACTCCCCCTGCTTGTGTTCCTGCTCTCGCTGTTTCTGTCTCTGTAAAATAAATAAATAAAATCTTAAAAAAAAAAGAAAGAAAGTGGTCCAGTTTCATTCTTTTTCATGTTCCTGTCTGGTTTTCCCCACACCATTTGTTGAAGAGACATTCTTTTTCCCATCGCATACTCTTTGCTGCTTTGTGGAAGATCAATTGACCATAAAATTGTGGGTTTATTTCTGGATTTTCTGTCCTGTTCTATTGATCTATGTGTCTATTTTTGTGCCAGTACCATACTCCTTTGATTACTACAGCTTTGTAATATAAGTTGATGTCCAGAATTGTGATGCCTCCAGCTTTGTTTTTCTTTTTCAAGATTGCTTTGGCTATTCTGGGTCTTTTGTGGTTTCATGCAAATTTTAGGATTGTTTGTTCTAGTTCTGTGAAAAATGCTGTTGGTATTTTGGTAGGGATTGCATTAAATGTGTAGACTGCTTTGGGTAGTATCACCATTTTAACAATATTTGTTCTTCCAACCCATGAGCAAGGAATGTCTTTCCATTTCTTTGCAGACACTCTTTATATTTTAAAATTGCTTTGATTTAGAAAATCAAATAATGTTATTTCATGATCAGTGTTTCATGATTAAACTTCTATTTTGACTATTGTGCCAAGCTGATTATTTTTAAGTGATACTTAGTTTTCTTTTTTTTTTTTTTTTTTAAAGATTTTATTTATTTATTTGAGAGAGAGAGAATGAGAGACAGAGAGCATGAGAGCATGAGAGGGAGGAGGGTCAGAGGGAGAAGCAGACTCCCTGCCGAGCAGGGAGCCGATGCGGGACTCGATCCTGGGACTCCAGGATCATGACCTGAGCCGAAGGCAGTCGCTTAACCAACTGAGCCACCCAGGCGCCCCAATACTTAGTTTTCATTAAATGAATTTGTTAACGACTTAATAGAATTATAATCTATAATTCATGTTGATATTTTGTTTGATATTTTATGATATTATAAACTTTCATATTTTGAAATGTATTTCAATATGTAGTTTGATTCTTTAAAAAGATATTTGAATTCCTGACAGTTTATAAAAATCTTGGTGTCTTAGCTTTTAGCCCATATATACATTTTTTTCGCTTTCTAAAAATGTTTTATTTCATAAGGGACTGGCTTATGCAATTGTGGGGGCTGGCAAGGCAAATCCAAAGTCCACAGCAGGGCAGGCAGTGGGAGGGAAGGTCTCAAGCAGGCTGGAGCTCCACAGATGCAGGTGGAAGCTTGTTCCCGGGTACTCAGGAAGGAAGATCCAGAGGGGATAGACAACAAGTGCACGAATCATTGGGAAAGACTGTGTGTATGCCACCAAATGGCCGCTGCCTTCCTTCCATCCTCTGACTTCATGCGAGAATACTGCTTGTAGCCCACACTAGTTAGGATCACACTAAAAAGGGAATTCTGGGGTCTGTAGGTAAGCCTCGCTGAGCTGCCACATGACATACTCATCACACTCGTGTGAGTACCAGCATTGGTAGACAATGCCGTGATACTGTCTTCATCATCTCACCTTATTCTGTACATCATTGCCAATTCTGACCCTGAGCTTCCTGCATGTGCCTCCAGTGGGCTGTCTCCCTTCCCTCCATCCAGCCTAGTGCTGTTTGTCCTCGCAAAGCTGGTATCGGCATGTATCCTGCACTTCTCGGGCCATTTAAGGCCCAGCTGGTCCCATCTGTTCAGACACCTCTATCTCACAGCCCCGAAGTGCAAGCCTCTCCACAACAAGGCAACGATCTGCTCTTTCAGGGGTGGGATTCACCCCTACTCAACAAATGTCTCAACCACTTTGCTGGTGACTTTATTTACATCAAGGCCTTCACATTCCCTTGCTGCCTATGGCCTAGAATTGCTGAATTTCGCCCTTCTGGGAGCCCTGGGAGTGTAAAAAGCCTTGTGTATTCTGCATTTGTAGTTTGCACATTGTGTGCATGTAAATATTTTACCAGAGTGTAAACAAGGCACAGGCTTGCTGCCTTATTCACTGCTGTTTCCTGTGTTCCACAGGGCCTGGCATACAGTGGGCACTCAATAAATAGGTATTGAATGAGTACAGTATAGATGCACATTTCTGTACAAGGATGTGTGTACAATGTGTAAATCTCTGTGTGTACATGTTTTTGTGTGTATGTGCATGTGTGTGTGTGTGTATCCGTGTGCATGAAGAAAAATACTTGGGTAGACCCAAAAGAGCCATGAGGGACTATTTTATTTTGTGCGGTTTTCTTTTAAGATTTTTATTTATTTATTTGACACAGAGAGAGAGAGAGAGAGCACAGCAGGGGGGAGCGGGAGAGGGAGAAGCAGACTCCCTGCTGAGCAAGGAGCCCAATGTGGGACTTGATCCCAGGACCCTGGGATCATGACCTGAGCCGAAGGCAGACGCTTAACAGACTGAGCCACACAGGCACCCCTATTTTGTTTTTAAAGATTTTATTTATTTGTTTATTTGAGAGCAAGAGAGAAACAGAGAGAGAGAGGGAGGAGAGAGAGGGACAAGCGGACTCCAGGCTGAGCACTGGGGCCCCACTCAGGCCTGATCCCACAACCTTGACCTCGAGACCAGGACCTGAGCCGAAACCAAGAGCGGGATGCTCAACCAACCAAGCCACCTACGAACTATTTTAATGAATTCTAGCTATGAGTGTAGAATTCATTTAGAGAAACATTTGGAAAATTACCATTTGTGCAGAATGAAAGAAAGTACGTGGATACCGTCTCTAGTGGGTTGAATGGTGGCCCCCCAAAAGATATGTGCTAACCCCCAAAAGCTGTGAAAGTGACCTGATTTGGAGAAAGGGTCTTTGTAGATGTAGTCAAGTTAAGGATCTACTATGAGATCATCCTGGATTATCCGGGTGTCTGCAGGATCCTGCCTGAAATCCAAGTTTTCTGTGAGAGGCGCTGGGGGGCAATGTGACCACGGTGGCAGAATTTGGAAGAGACAGCCAAGGAGGTCACAGAATGTCTGTAGCCACCAGGAGCTGGAAAGGGTGAGGACAGATTCCCCCTAGAGAACGTGCACTTCGTGCTGACACCTTTGCGCTGTGTTTGTTGCACCACGGTTTGTTACGGCGGCCACAGGAAATGCCTGCACTTTTGGTTCGGCATAGAGGACTTGTGGCCAATTTGTCCGGGGCTGTGTGTGTCCTGTGGCTGTGCACCCCGCATTCCACCTTGACTGCCAGCCCCGGGTGTGTACAAGAGCACAGCAAATATTTGCAAGGCGTGGAGCCTGCCTGGGAGGGCCAGGCAGGGCCCAGAGACCTGGAACCTTTCAGATTCACTGGCCCCTGGAAATTTTCTGGGAATAATGCTTCTGGGACATTTGGAAACCCTTGGGGATTACCAGGGACCTCCAGGGAATAGGGAGGGAAAGGATGGTTTTTCTGCTTCCTGCAAACTGGTCCTTTTCCAGAGTGTGGTTTGCGTGAAGGGCCAGCCCCGCTGCGGCAGCCCCAAGGGGTCCTGAAGGGCACTGATGGGGTGCGGGGTGCCTGCCACTCCTCCTTCAGTCAGCCGCAGCTCAGCTCCCAGCGCGGCGTCCAGGCTGCCTTCACGGCTCTCTGCTTCGTTTCCTGCCCTGCTTGCCTTCCCTTCTCCGTCCAAGCTGGCCCTGCGATCTCCAGCGCCTCAGCCCCTGGGCGGCAGCCAGCTCCACTTTCCTTGAATGACTGGCAAAAATAGCAGGGCCAGGCAGGAATCCTCATCAGACAGGGATCGGGCTATTTCCACAGTCCCCGAAATACTGAGTAATTTCCACAGATTACTTGTAAGTTACAACGGGAAAAAATGTTAACTTCACAGTGGAGAGTCCTCCCTTAACTAGAAGTTAGCATCACTGATCATGAGTCAAATTGACTTGATGTGCTTCCTGCTATGATGGCACCTCCCTTTTGGGGTGTTCCTGCCCCCCCCAAACAGCAGACAAACTCAAGTTGAAGACTATTTTATAAATATAAATGTAGTATGCCTCAAAAGACAGAGGAAGAGTGAGGAAAGAGGCAAAAGTGACATAACCAAATGCAACACACAGATTAGAAGGAAGAACTAGCCGTAAATGTAGCCCGGGCCCAAGAGCCAAGCACTGGCTCTGGGGCCCCAAACAGAGTGGGTTCGGCCTCTCCCGGCTGACAGAAACTAAAGACAGGGAGACGAGTGGTAGTGAAACAAGAAGGATTTATTTCAGCGAGGCGGACACCAGGAAGACAGCAGACTAACATCTCAAGACCGTCTCCGAAGTGCCGAAAATACTTCTAGGTTTCCTCAAGGAAAATGTGGGACGAAGGACGGAGGGCACCTGCAGGTGGGCAGTAAAGGTCAGGTCATCAGTGTCTTGGGGTCAGTCACAGGTGGGGTCTTCCTGGCTCAGGGCCGTCACTGCTTGAGGGGGTAGTTCCGGTTTCCATCAGGGGATGCTTTGCCTGCAGGCTCTTTTGCCGGAGTTCAGAGATAAGCTGGAAAGAAGAACTTAACCAATTACAAAGTACAGACTGAGGTCAAAAGGGAGGTGGTTGAAATTCTCTTTCAAAAAAGACATAATGGGGACGATTCAAAAATGTGAACATGGACTGTATAGTACAAAAATTCGATAAATTTCCTTCACTGGATCATTGTATAAGAGAATGTCCTTGTTTTTAGGAGATAACTATGAAGTAAAAAGGAACATAAGGTACAATGTCCAGGGCGCCTGGGTGGCTCAGTCGGTTAAGCATCTGCCTTCGGCTCAGGTCATGATCCCAGGGGTCCTGGGATTGAGCCCCACTTCGGGCTCCCTGCTCAGCGGGGAGTCTGCTTCTCCCTCTCCCTCTGCCATTCCAACCCACTTGTGCTCTCTGTCTGGCTCTTTCTCTCTGTCAAATAAATGAATAGTCTTAAAAAAAAAGACACAATGTAATTTATTATCAAATGGTTTAAAAAACAATAACAATGATAATTATATATAGACAGATATCAAACAAATGTAGCAAATGTTAACAATGGGTGCATCAACAGTTGGACGCTTGGTAAACAATATATATACTGGAGTTAATTGTACTATTCTCACCAATTTTTTTCTGTTTAAAATTTTTCAAAATAAAGTTAAGAAAAAAACAACAGGGTTTTTTGTCTGTGAGTTACAGAGATGTAGAACAAAGTGAACTGATGATTCTTAAGGGAAACCCTGTCCCATCATTCAATTTAATCCATCTCAACAAACATTCTAAGGCCTCTTATGGGCCCAGAATAGTGCTGGGTGCTGCGGAGAATACGTAGCAGGTACAGCATGCCCCTTTCCTATCTGCTGAGGGTGAGGAAGGAGAACCAGACAAATACACAGAGAACAAGAATGCAAAGTAGAGCAGAAAGAGTTTCTTAAGAAAATTGTAAAGTGGAGCACAAGTCACAAGAGTCACAGAGATGAGACCCTTCCCAGTGGAACTGGCGTTTGCAGCGTGTTCGGAGGTTGGCTGAATTTTCACAGCAGAGCTGGGTTGAGGCCAGTGCAGGTGGAAGAGTGTGTACGAGCAAAGGATCAGACGTGGAGACCTGGGCACAGTGAGTGGTGAGCAAGTCTTCATTGTCTTGAATGCTTCTGTTGAGTACGTGTGGGAAAGGCGGCACAGTTGTCTTAGGCTCAGAGGCTAGGGCCTGAGGATTAAACTGACAAACAACAGGTTAACAGGAGAAGAGGTTTATTATTGCCCAGGCACACAGGAACCAACAAAGGAAGTAGATGGCTTCTTAAATGGCTGAAGTTAAAGGCTTATATTCTTCTTCTTTTTTTTTTTAGTTTCAAGTTTTTATTTAAATTTTAGTTAACATATGGTGTAATAATAGTTGCAGGGGTAGAATTTAGTGATTCATGATTTACATACAACACCCAGTGCTCAACACAGTAAGTGCCCTCCTTAATACCCATCCCCCACTTAACCAATCCCCCCACCCACTTTCCCTCCAGCAACCCTCAGTTTGTTCTCTATAATTAAGAGTCTCTTATGGTATGCCTCCCTTTCCTTTTTTTTTTAATTTATTTTTTATCTTTCCCCATGTTCATCTGTTTTGTTTCTTAAATTCCACATAGGAGTGAAATCGTACAGTATTTGTCTTTCTCTAACTTATTTCACTTAGCATAATATACCCTAGTTCCATCCGTGTCATTGCAAATGGCAAGCTTTCATTCTTTTTGATGGCTGAGTAATATTCCTGTGTGTGTGTGTGTGTGTGTGTGTGTGTGTGTGTGTGTGTTACATCTTCTTTATCCATTCATCTGTAGATGGACATCTGGGTTCTTTCCATATTGTTGATAATACTGCTATAAACTTGGGGTGCATATAATCCCTTTGAATTTTTGTAGCCTTTGGATAAATACCTAGTAGTGCAATTGCTGGACTGTAGGGTAGCTCTAACTTTCTGAGGAACCTCCATACTGTTTTCCAGAGTGGTTGCACCAGTTTGCAGTCCCACCAACAGTGTAAGAGGGTTTCCCTTTCTCCACATCCTTGCAACACCTGTTGTTTCTTGTGTTGTTAATGTTAACCATTCTGACTGGTATGAGGTGGTATCTCCTCATGATTTTGGTTTGTATTTCCCTACTGATGAGCGACGCTGAGCATCTTTTCATGTGTCTGTTGGCCGTCTGTACATCTTTGGAAAA